>NC_084740.1:73160378-73175378 GCF_033978785.1 Entelurus aequoreus
GTTGAAGAAGTTGCGCTGCCAAACAGCGGCCTCTACTGGCTGAATTAGTAGTTACAGGCATGTTGGGGGAAAAAAGTGACCACGTCTTCTAAGCAACAGTACACGGTGTGCTTTTTTTTTTTTTTACATGTTCCTTACAATATACGGTTTGATCAATTCAATATTTAGTAAACAAAAAAAAAAAGTGTATTTAAATACCTAAAAAAAACCTAAGTATTTATTCTAAAAGTATGTGTGTTTTTTTTCCAGATGGAACAGGACAATTGGGCCCAGAAAAAGAGACAAGAGCAAAATGACGAGTATCAGCGCAAGAAAGATGAACAAAGACAAAAGGTAATTTAGAAAACTCTCAAATCATCACAAAAAGGGCAATACTGTAATATTTACAGGATTACTATCGTACTGTGTAAGTCTGTAATTTCATGTTCAAAAAGCAGTACCGCGTGTAGCCGCTAGATGGCGGCAAAGGCAAGCATGACACTTTTTAAAGCTTACACTGGACACTTCATTAGGTACACTTGCACAATCTAACAATGTCCTGTTAAATCTTTGAAAATATAGTAATGATTTCTACAAGGTTTCTGAGTAAGACCGTGATATTTATTTTAGTCTATTCAGGAGCTTTGATCGTTTTACGAACACACAAAAGTTAATTGCTGTGAGGTTTCGCAGGCCGAGCGTAACGAAAAGAGGGCAGAGGAGGAGCAGCAGCGCAGGCGCCAACAACAACGACAGGAGCACTTCAGGTGATATTGTAACAACAATTATTATTTATCATAATAATAACTTCAACACTCTGGTTTTAATCAAATGACAAACTTATTTTTACACTTGCACAACAAACCTTGTACACTCCTTTAATATTACATCATATATATATAAGCCTTTATTCATAATAGTTGTATTATTATATATTATAATATTACAACTATACAGTATTTACCAATTAATTTTTTTATTATCCTTTTTATTAAGTAGGTTTTTATTTTTTTTACCACCACTATTACCACTGTTAATATGACATCAAATTTAAGAAGCCTGTATGTATATTAGTTGTATTATCAATAATACAACTATATTATTTTTTAATAATCATTTTTTTTTATTTAATTAGGTTTTTGTTTTTTACCACCACCATTGTTAATATTACATACACATACACATATGTATATGAATTGTATTAAGAATACTAATAGTAATAATACAAATATTAATGATATTGGTAGTGATAATGATAATAATACTCCATTAAAATAAATCTAATGGAATTAAAATGAGATACATTCATATAGAAAAAAATATGACTATTATAAAATAACTTTGACATTTTTACTACCCTTTTTTTATTTCATAAGGTTTGTAAAAAATCAATTTAAATGCAAACAAATGTAAAACAATATGTAATTCATTAGCGTTATAGTCCCTGTTTATTAGCATTTATTTATTTTTTTACAAAATAATGTTTTAACAAATTATTTAAAACAACATATTTGTTTTTTTTGTATTGATAATTTTTTAAATGTAACAGTTAAAAAAATAATATAAATAGAATAAATTCAAACAAAATAAAATCATAATTTTTTTTTAATTATTGTTTTTACTGCTTTTAAATCGGGAAAACTTTTATAATTTTTTTTTTACAAAAACGCAATTTTAACAAATCAATCAAATATATTTGAATACAATTGATTAAAAAGTGGATTGAAACAATCTCAAAACAATATATCCAACCTAATAAATGTACAATATATGTGAACAAAAAGTAATGAAAACAGAGAAAATAAAACAAAATAAAATCTTTTTTTCAAATTCTTGCTCTTACTTGGTTATTTAAAAATGCATTTAAATCAAAAAAGCTTTGATCATTTTCACAAAAATAACATTTGAACAACTCAATCACACATTAAATCAATTTAAATGTATATGAATACAATGTATTAAAAAAATTTTTATACAATCTTAAAACAATGCATTTAATTTATATTTAAATAAAAAAATTAAATTAAATTAAATTTAAAAAAAATAAAATATATATATATATATACATATATATATATATATATATATATATATATATATATATATATATATATATATATATATATATATATATATATATAGTTTTAAAGAAAAATAATAATTCAAATTGGAAATCCTTTAATACATTTTTCCAAAATAACATTTGAACAAAACAATTAGAAATAAAATCAATGTAAATATATATGAATAAAATGTATAATAAGTTGATTAAAACATTATCAAAACAATAAATATTGTTATTAGTGTTGTTATTAATTTATTACTTGTTTTTAAAAGAGAAAAACTAAATCAATTCAAATGTGTCATTTATTTAAAAAGTCATAATGCTTGAGCACACTTGGTACAATATTGAAAGAATATAAATGCTGTATTATTATGTACATAATACAGTTGTATTATAACATATGAATGTATGTAGGAGATGATGAATAATCCAGTTTAGTCACTTTAGTTGAAGTCTTCCTCCTCCCTGCTGCACATGAATTATGAATTATGAGTTCTGTCATCCCACGGCCAGCTGGAAACACATGTGGAGCGCGAGCAAGCGTGCATGCTTAAAAGCTGCACACGTACTGTAAATCTGTCAGAGTGGGTGGAGTCAGGGGAGGTCACATGATGACGCATGAGTAAAATGGCAGGAACAAGGAAGTGGATGCAAGTGGACACTGAAACAGATTATTTCTTATGTTTCTTATGAATGACCACAAGTTGTTTTGATTGTTGTCAGAGTGAACTCGGCCTTCCTGCACAACCTTGACGGTCGTGATGGTTGTCGTCAGAGCTCACCTGGACCCCATGACGGTTGAGCGGCGGCAACAGGTGAGCGCATGCAGATGTAGACAAAGCCTCTTATGATATTTCAAATGCAGCTACTGCCATCTCGTGAAGGACTACATGAGGGGGTTGCCCACAGCCACTGCTTTAAAGGTTTTCTTTGGAATACCAAAAGGGTCGAAGTCACGTTGAAAGTGGCGAGACTCGCCCTTTGAATATTTTGTCTGTTTTTTTATTCACTTTTTCTTGATGTTACTTAATTATAAATTGCAAACTACTGTAGTTGAATCAACAGCACCTCTGCTGGTTGCAGCCAATAACTGCAATTTATTTGGAGGCATTGGTATGTATAATAAATGTTAGCGATGTCCGATATCATCGGCCGATAAATGCTTTAAAATGTAATATCGGAAATTATCGGTATCGGCTTCAAAAAGTAAAATGTATGACTTTTTAAAACGCCGCTGTACGGAGTGGTAAATGGACGTAGGGAGAAGTACAGAGCGCCAATAAACCAGTCACATAATATCTATGGCTTTTCACACACACACAAGGCATTCTTGGTCAACAGCCATACAGGTCACACTGAGGGTGGCCGTACAAACAACTTTAACACTGTTACAAATATGCGCCACACTGTGAACCCACACCAAACAAGAATGACAAACATTTCGGGAGAACATCCGTACCGTAACACAACATAAACACAACAGAACAAATACCCAGAACCCCTTGCAGCACTAACTCTTCCGGGACGCTACAATATACCCCCCCCCCCCCCAACCCGGCCCACCTCAACCTCCTCATGCTCTCTTGTCCCAAATTCCAAGCTGCTGTTTTGAGGCATGTTAAAAAAAATAATGCACTTTGCGACTTCAATAATAAATATGGCAGTGCCATGTTGGCATTTTTTTCCATAACTTGAGTTGATTTATTTTGGAAAACCTTGTTACATTGTTTAATGCATCCAGAGGGGCATCACAACAGAATTAGGCATAATAATGTGTTAATTCCACGACTGTATATATCGGTATCGGTTGATATCGGTATCGGTAATTAAGAGTTGGACAATATCGGATATCGGCAAAAAATCCATTATCGGACATCTCTGATAAATGTGTATAATCTACGGAGCCAAAAAAGTGACATGGGGGAGATATTTTTTTAAATAATTTATTTATTTATTTAGTTTTTGTATATGTATATCGTGCGCACGAGATAGTTTCTCGTGCGCACGAGAAACTTTTTATAAAGTTATAAAAAATATTTTTTTTAAAAAAGATAATTTTTTTTTTTTTTTTTTTTAGACATGTATCTCGTGTCTAAAAAAAAAATAAAAAATAATCATTTATTTATTTTTATTTTTTATTTTTTATAACTTTAAAAAAAGTTTCTCGTGCGCACGAGATAGTTTCTCATGCGAGATACATGTCTATAAAAATACAAAATAAAAATGATAATTATTAAAAAAATTGTTTTCCCCCATGTCCCTTTAGGGGCTCCGTAATAATCGTCTGATAAAGAAAAAAAAAATGTAAGGCTCCATTTTTTAAATGTGCTAGCTTGATGCTAATTTCTTTTGCATATGCCATGTACATGCTAATGGTTAGCATCAGCGTTTCTACATGGCGATTTCAACACCTCAGAATTTGATAATGAAAACTACAACTAAGATAAATGTTACAATCAAACAGCTGATGTGTCATAAATACATTACTTACAGTACAAACACTCAACATTAGACAATATTGGCACATTCAACTTAATGGCAAAGACTACTTCCAGACTACGGAAACACACAAAGGACAAACTAAAATGAATACATACTTAATCAATGAGACTAAAAAGTCTAAGAAAACTAGATATAACGACTGGACAGACAGCACAATGTTAAAAATGTGTTGTTTTGTATTATTAAACAGATTAATATGTATATTACACACTTAATGACTAAATATTGGTCCTGTTGAGTACAGGTATCGAGTCCCAGATATCGGGATTTGATACCATATCGATTAATTTTGAAAGGTACCAATTTTTCACTGTAACACAAATCATAGTACACATTTCGCTTTTGCTTTGGCTTTTTTTTATTTTTGACTCCAGCGTTACCAAAATGATGACAATATTTACGTCTTTTGGAACTTGTTTTTCATTTTCCAAAATATCTTTATTTTTAGGACTTTAGAATTGTTTTAATTTTCATTCACACCTTGGAACATCAAAATTAAGAAAAATATTTGCAAAATAAATTCTAAAAAAGTCATAAATACAAATCAAATAATAGAATCAACTTTATTCATCCCAAAACGGGGAAACAGGGTGGTTGCAGTACAGATACAAATAGTCTACCAAAATAAAAATAAAATGAAACACATGATAACAGGAGGGAAACATTAAAAGGACATAAAACACATTAAGAGAGCTCAGAGCTGATGCAACCAGCTGCCACTTCAGAGGCGCTATTTCTACATATAGCTACAAAAGTAAAACAACCAAAAAAACAAGACAATTGCAATAATAATAATAATAATAATAGATTTATTTTGTAAAAAGCACTTTACATTGAGTAAACAACCTCAAAGTGCTACAGTGTATTAAAAATAAAAAAAATAAAAAGATAATAAAAAAATAAAAAAAATAAAAACTAGAACAGCCAAATAGCTAAAACTAGAATGCGTATATCATGCATTCTACGGGGGAAAATGAAGTCGGCGGCTGCTTACCGTAGTTGCGAGACCTGTTGTGGCTCAATATTGGTCCATATATAAGGCGCACCGGATTATAAGGCGCACTGTCAGCTTTTGAGAAAATTTGAGATTTTTAGGTGCGCCTTATAGTGCGGAAAATACGGTACTTGATCAACAGCCATACAGGTCAAACTGAGGGTGGGCCGTATAAACAACTTTAACACTGTTACAAATATGCGCCACACTGTGAACCCACACCAAACAAGAATGACAAACACATTCCGGGAGAACATCCGCACCGTAACACAACATAAACACAACAGAACAAATACCCAGAATCCCTTGCATCCCTAACTCTTCCGCCCACCCCCCCCCCCCCCCCCCAATCTCCCGAATTCGAAGGTCTCAAGGTTGGCAAGTATGATGCCAGTCAGGGATGTAAAACATTACAATTCATAAAGTATTCATGACGGCCACAGTTTGACACTGGAACAGATGAATGGTGTTTCCACACATCCCTATGTGTAAGTTTGTGTCCTCCTTGTGAATTCTAACACTTTTTGCACCTAAAGAACTGATATAGTATTCTTAATTCCAAAGCTGGACCTGGACCAAGACCAGTATCAGGACCTGGACCAAGACCTGGATTTGGCTTTGAGTGAACTTTTGCAAAGAAGTGAGTCGAGCCTTCCTGATGGCGACTACTAGCCATCACCAGGTGTGAATAAATGATGGGTTCTACATGTAAAGTGGCTTTGGGTACTTAGAAAAGTGCTATATAAATCCCAGGTATTATTATTATTATTATTACTATCAGACACAGACTTTATTCAACGCTCACTTGATTGGCACTTTCCAGGGGGCGGAGCCAAGTGCCATTCAAAAAGTTCAGGTGGGGGGTTTCTACTATCTGTCTGCTTGCACCGACCGGTGACTCACTTTTATTTTTTTTAGTCCTCGCAACACTTTTTGGATTGTTTTTTTGTTTTTTTTCTCTCTCGCCGTGACTCATCATCTTCATGTCTTGAGTGAATCAATATGTGCAGCTGCAAGCAACAGCGTTCCACCCAAATAAGTGATTATTTTCTGGTGCAAACCTAATGACAGTAATATTAAAATATAAAGACACCGCTGGGAGAGGACTGGATATCATACTTGAATGAAATGAAATGTCCCGTACATTTATTGTTATTTTATTACAGCATGTTGACATCTGCCAGGGCAGAAACAATATGTCATTGTTTGCTTTGCTGGGTCTCTCTTCACAAAATAATGACGTCATTAAACGACTTTGACTCGGAAACTCTGCTCTTTGTGTCTTAGTGGATTAACGGTCAACACACGCCGACTTTGAACCACAAACAATAGTTCAAAGTAAGGACGAGTCGCAGAAATAACGACCGCGGAGGGGAACGCAAAGCACCGTTCAAGTTGCCAGGGTCGATGATACTCAGAACCCGAGGACCTCCAATGAGTTCAGTATTTTGTGGAAAAGTGTGCCTCAGAAGTCAGCCGTGACTTGGACAAAACTGTCAATCTTGCAAGTTTCAAACAGTAGCACAAACCGTCATTGGTGGGCGTAAATATGTAAAAGTATTCATTAGCGATGTCCGATAATGGCTTTTTGCCGATATCCGATATTCCGATATTGTCCAACTCTTTAATTACCGATACCGATATCAACCGATACCGATATCAACCGATATATACAGTCGTGGAATGAACACATTATTATGTCTAATTTGGACAACCAGGTATGGTGAAGATAAGGTACTCTTTAAAAAAAATTATAAAATAAAATAAGATAAATAAATTAAAAACATTTTCTTCAATAAAAAAGAAAGTAAAACAATATAAAAACAGTTACATACAAACTAGTAATTAATGAAAATGAGTAACTTTAACTGTTAAAGGTTAGTACTATTAGTGGACCAGCAGCACGCACAATCATGTGTGCTTACGGACTGTATCCCTTGCAGACTGTATTGATATATATTGATATATAATGTAGGAACCAGAATATTAATAACAGAAATAAACAACCCTTTTGTGTGAATGAGGAGGGAGGTTTTTTGGGTTGGTGCATTAATTGTAAGTGTATCTTGTGTTTTTTATGTTGATTTAATTAAAAAACAAACAAAAAAAAAACGATACCGATAATAAAAAAAACGATACCGCTAATTTCCGATATTACAATTTAACGCATTTATCGGCCGATAATATCGGCAGGCCGATATTATCGGACATCCCTAGTATTCATATTCTCTTCATGTCATATTCATACTTGCCAACCCTCCCGAATTTCAGGGCCTCTCCCGAAAATCTCCCGGGGAAACCATTCTCCCGAATTTCTCCCGATTTCCACCCGGACAACTATATTGGGGACGTGCCTTAAAGGCACCGCCTTTAGCGTCGTCTCTCAACCGAAAAGGAGACTATTATATACGTCTCCGTTATCCATAGGTTTATCTATCAAGATTCACGATCAAGATTCAAGATGCTTTATTATTGTCCATTCTTTAACATGTACAAGACACATAAGAACTGAAATTTAATTTTCGGCACAGTCCAAATTTCTCCCGATTTCCACCCGGACAACTATATTGGGGGCGTGCCTTAAAGGCACTGCCTTTAGCGTCGTCTCTCAACCGAAAAGGAGACTATTATATATGTCTCCGTTATCCATAGGTTTATCTATCAAGATTCACGATCAAGATTCAAGATGCTTTATTATTGTCCATTCTTTAACATGTACAAGACACATAAGAACTGAAATTGCATTTTCGGCACAGTCCGAATTTCTCCCGATTTCCACCCAGACAACTATATTGGGGGCGTGCCTTAAAGGCACTGCCTTTAGCGTCGTCTCTCAACTGAAAAGGAGACTATTATATATGTCTCCGTTATCCATAGGTTTATCTATCAAGATTCAAGATTCAAGATGCTTTATTATTGTCCATTCTTTAACATGTACAAGACACATAAGAACTGAAATTTCATTTTCGGCACAGTCCGAATTTCTCCCGATTTCCACCCGGACAACTATATTGGGGGCGTGCCTTAAAGGCACCGCCTTTAGCGTCGTCTCTCAACCGAAAAGGAGACTATTATATATGTCTCCGTTATCCATAGGTTTATCTATCAAGATTCCCGATCAAGATTCAAGATGCTTTATTACTGTCCATTCTTTAACATGTACAAGACACATAAGAACTGAAATTTAATTTTCGGCACAATCCGAATTTCTCCCGATTTCCACCCGGACAACTATATTGGGGGCGTGCCTTAAAGGCACCGCCTTTAGCGTCGTCTCTCAACCGAAAAGGAGACTATTATATATGTCTCCGTTATCCATAGGTTTATCTATCCAGATTCACGATCAAGATCAAGATTCAAGGTGCTTTATTATTGTCCATTCTTTAACATGTACAAGACACATAAGAACTGAAATTTAATTTTCGGCACAGTCCGAATTTCTCCCGATTTCCACCCGGACAACTATATTGGGGGCGTGCCTTAAAGGCACTGCCTTTAGCGTCATCTCTCAACTGAAAAGGAGACTATTATATATGTCTCCGTTATCCATAGGTTTATCTATCAAGATTCACGATCAAGATTCAAGATGCTTTATTACTGTCCATTCTTTAACATGTACAAGACACATAAGAACTGAAATTTAATTTTCGGCACAGTCCGAATTTCTCCCGATTTCCACCCGGACAACTATATTGGGGGCGTGCCTTAAAGGCACTGCCTTTAGCGTCGTCTCTCAACTGAAAAGGAGACTATTATATATGTCTCCGTTATCCATAGGTTTATCTATCAAGATTCACGATCAAGATTCAAGATGCTTTATTATTGTCCATTCTTTAACATGTACAAGACACATAAGAACTGAAATGTAATTTTCGTCACAGTCCGAATTTCTCCCGATTTCCACCCGGACAACTATATTGGGGGCGTGCCTTAAAGGCACTGCCTTTAGCGTCGTCTCTCAACCGAAAAGGAGACTATTATATATGTCTCCGTTATCCATAGGTTTATCTATCAAGATTCACGATCAAGATTCAAGATGCTTTATTATTGTCCATTCTTTAACATGTACAAGACACATAAGAACTGAAATTTTATTTTCGGCACAGTCCGAATTTCTCCCGATTTCCACCCGGACAACTATATTGGGGGCGTGCCTTAAAGGCACTGCCTTTAGCGTCGTCTCTCAACTGAAAAGGAGACTATTATATATGTCTCCGTTATCCATAGGTTTATCTATCAAGATTCAAGATGCTTTATTATTGTCCATTCTTTAACATGTACAAGACACATAAGAACTGAAATTTAATTTTCGGCACAGTCCGAATTTCTCCCGATTTTCACCCGGACAACTATATTGGGGGCGTGCCTTAAAGGCACTGCCTTTAGTGTCGTCTCTCAACCGAAAAGGAAACTATTATATATGTCTCCGTTATCCATAGGTTTATCTATCAAGATTCCCGATCAAGATTCAAGATGCTTTATTATTGTCCATTCTTTAACATGTACAAGACACATAAGAACTGAAATTTAATTTTCGGCACAGTCCGAATTTCTCCCGATTTCCACCCGGACAACTATATTGGGGGCGTGCCTTAAAGGCACTGCCTTTAGCGTCGTCTCTCAACTGAAAAGGAGACTATTATATATGTCTCCGTTATCCATAGGTTTATCTATCAAGATTCACGATCAAGATTCAAGATGCTTTATTATTGTCCATTCTTTAACATGTACAAGACACATAAGAACTGAAATTTAATTTTCGGCACAGTCCGAATTTCTCCCGATTTCCACCCGGACAACTATATTGGGGGCGTGCCTTAAAGGCACTGCCTTTAGCGTCGTCTCTCAACCGAAAAGGAGACTATTATATATGTCTCCGTTATCCATAGGTTTATCTATCAAGATTCACGATCAAGATTCAAGATGCTTTATTATTGTCCATTCTTTAACATGTACAAGACACATAAGAACTGAAATTTTATTTTCGGCACAGTCCGAATTTCTCCCGATTTCCACCCGGACAACTATATTGGGGGCGTGCCTTAAAGGCACTGCCTTTAGCGTCGTCTCTCAACTGAAAAGGAGACTATTATATATGTCTCCGTTATCCAAAGGTTTATCTATCAAGATTCAAGATTCAAGATGCTTTATTATTGTCCATTCTTTAACATGTACAAGACACATAAGAACTGAAATTTAATTTTCGGCACAGTCCGAATTTCTCCCGATTTTCACCCGGACAACTATATTGGGGGCGTGCCTTAAAGGCACTGCCTTTAGTGCCGTCTCTCAACCGAAAAGGAAACTATTATATATGTCTCCGTTATCCATAGGTTTATCTATCAAGATTCCCGATCAAGATTCAAGATGCTTTATTATTGTCCATTCTTTAACATGTACAAGACACATAAGAACTGAAGTTTAATTTTCGGCACAGTCCGAATTTCTCCCGATTTCCACCCGGACAACTATATTGGGGGTGTGCCTTAAAGGCACTGCCTTTAGCGTCGTCTCTCAACTGAAAAGGAGACTATTATATATGTCTCCGTTATCCATAGGTTTATCTATCAAGATTCACGATCAAGATTCAAGATGCTTTATTATTGTCCATTCTTTAACATGTACAAGACACATAAGAACTGAAATTTAATTTTCGGCACAGTCCGAATTTCTCCCGATTTCCACCCGGACAACTATATTGGGGGCGTGCCTTAAAGGCACTGCCTTTAACGTCGTCTCTCAACCGAAAAGGAGACTATTATATATGTCTCCGTTATCCATAGGTTTATCTATCAAGATTCACGATCAAGATCAAGATTCAAGATGCTTTATTATTGTCCATTCTTTAACATGTACAAGACACATAAGAACTGAAATTTAATTTTCGGCACAATCCGAATTTCTCCCGATTTCCACCCGGACAACTATATTGGGGGCGTGCCTTAAAGGCACTGCCTTTAGCGTCGTCTCTCAACCGAAAAGGAGACTATTATATATGTCTCCGTTATCCATAGGTTTATCCATCAAGATTCACGATCAAGATTCAAGATGCTTTATTATTGTCCATTCTTTAACATGTACAAGACACATAAGAACTGAAATTGAATTTTCGGCACAGTCCGAATTTCTCCCGATTTCCACCCGGACAACTATATTGGGGGCGTGCCTTAAAGGCACTGCCTTTAGCGTCGTCTCTCAACTGAAAAGGAGACTATTATATATGTCTCCGTTATCCATAGGTTTATCTATCAAGATTCACGATCAAGATTCAAGATGCTTTATTATTGTCCATTCTTTAACATGTACAAGACACATAAGAACTGAAATTTAATTTTCGGCACAGTCCCACTAAGAGCAGACATACGTTACAGGGGGACAAGACGGGACCGCCAACGGATCAGCCGCTTACGGCGCTCCTTAAAAAAGGTGGGGAAAAGGTGACATTGGGAAAGGGGGAAGAGTAAAAAAAATATCAGTCTAACGCTGGACCTTCAGGAGGGGTCCAACAACTCGCAACAGAGGGGGGATATGGGGTCCTGGAGGCCGGCTGCCGCTATAAAGCGCTACTCAGCCATCCACAACCCCGAAGAGGAATTAAGCAGTGGTGAAGGCGTTGATTGGGGGAGGGGCGGGTGCGTGCATGTATGCCCAATTAACTTGGGTGAGATGTTGAAATGTTTTTTGTGGACTGGGGCCGATCTCAAAGTTCGACACCAGGTGTTATTGGAAAAAAAGTAAGGTCAAAAGGGTCCTCGGGGGAGTTCTTCAGAACAGCCTGTTCCTGATCGCATCAAGGCCATTCGAGGGAGTCAAATCGTAGATTAAGATTTTGTTTTTCTTCGAGCAGTCAAAACAATGACCTGCCTGCTCTGTGTGTCCGTGCTGGATCTCTCAAATTCAATTGAATTCTTCCTTCCTCAGCAAGCTTCTCCAAGATGAGATCCATTTTGTGATTCAAATCAGAAATCGCCCCAGTCTGTGTTCCCACAGCCCGACCCAATCCTTCCTTTGCGATGAACAGCCGTTGGGCTCCTTGAGTGGCTGCCGTCGTCTTCCTAATTTGACGATACACCAGAGCAATTGCCAGCCCAATCAGCAGGTGCCCCGCGATCACGGTTCCAAATAGGTAGATGTCTTCCACGTCTTCGATGGAAACGACTGAGAGGCACGTGAGTCTCCATTTATCCCAGGAATCTCTCACGTACCCCGCAGCAATGGTTCCATCAGGGCAGCCAGGCTCCCCCGAACCTCTTTTCCTTGTCGGAAAGACTTTGTCAATTGCGTCGAGAGTCCAGCTGATCCTATCCATGTTTGATGTTTAGATTTGAGGACAGCACAAAGAAAGAGGCTTCTAGAACCCATAAAGCAGGCAGGCACGGAGCTATTTCTCAGCGTGTGTTTACACCAGCCGGCACGTTAATACACTGACACACAACATCCGGATTCCCATCGTGCATTGCTTCAAAACTACGGCAAGTAGTAATGTCCAAAATTTCCAGCCGGACAAACAATATTGGGGGCGTGCCTTAAAGGCACTGCCTTTAGCGTCCTCTCACCTGAAAAGACAAGATAGAAGTTGACTTAAGCTTTTCCACTTTTATGATGATTGAAAATGTTACTGAAAACATTTATGTTCAATATAGGACAATGCCTTTTTACATACAAAAAAGTCCAACAAAGTCTTTTACTTTATTTTATTTTTATTTTACAGCAATTTACTCCAACTTTTCCATTTGTATGACTGTTTAAAATGTTACTGAAAACATTTATGTTCAACTTTAGACAATACCTTTTTACATACCAAAAAAATTCAACAATGACTTTTACTTTATTTTAGTTTTATTTTACAGCAGTTTACTGAAGCTTTTCCACTTGTATGACTGTTTAAAATGTTAAAATGTTACTGAAAAAAATGATGTTCAACATTGGGCAATGGCTTTTTACATGCAAAAAAGTTAAACAAAGACTTTTACTTTATTTTAGTTTTATTTTACAGCAATTAAGTCCAACTTTTTCACATGTATGATTGTTTAAAATGTTACTGAAAATATTTATGTTCAACATTGGACAATGCCTTTTTACATACAAAAAAGTTCACAAAGACTTTTACTTTATTTTAGTTTTATTTTACAGCAATTAACTCCAACTTTTTCACTTGTATGACTGTTTAAAATGTTAAAATGTTACTGAAAAAAATGATGTTCAACAATGGACAATGCCTTTTTACATGCAAAAAAGTTCAACAATGACTTTTACTTTATTTTAGTTTTATTTTACAGAAGTTGACTTAAGCTTTTCCACTTTTGTCACAATTTAAAATGTTACTGAAATCATTGGTGTTCAACTTTGGACTATACATTTTTACATACAAAAAAGTTCAACAATTACTTTTACTTTATTTTAGTTTTATTTTACAGCAATTAACTCCAACTTGTTCACTTGTATGACTGTTTAAAATGTTACTGAAAACATTTATGTTCAACTTTAGACAATACATTTTTACATACCAAAAAATTCAACAGTGACTTTTACTTCATTTTAGTTTTATTTTACAGCAGTTTACTGAAGCTTTTCCACTTGTATGACTGTTTAAAATGTTAAAATGTTACTGAAAAAAATGGTGTTCAACATTGGACAATGCCTTTTTACATGCAAAAAAGTTCAACAATGACTTTTACTTTATTTTAGTTTTATTTTACAGCAATTAACTCCAACTTTTTCACTTGTATGACTGTTTAAAATGTTAAAATGTTACTGAAAAAAATTCTGTTCAACATAGGACAATGCCTTTTTACATGCAAAAAAGTTCAACAATGACTTTTACTTTATTTTAGTTTTATTTTACAGCAATTAACTCCAACTTTTTCACTTGTATGACTGTTTAAAATGTTAAAATGTTACTGAAAAAAATTCTGTTCAACATTGGACAATGCCTTTTTACATGCAAAAAAGTTCAACAAAGACTTTTACTTTATTTTAGTTTTATTTTACAGCAATTAACTCCAACTTTTTCACTTGTATGACTGTTTGAAATGTTACTGAAAACATTTATGTTCAACTTTAGACAATACCTTTTTACATACCAAAAAATTCAACAATGACTTTTACTTCATTTTAGTTTTATTTTACAGCAGTTTACTGAAGCTTTTCCACTTGTATGACTGTTTAAAATGTTAAAATGTTACTGAAAAAAATTCTGTTCAACATTGGACAATGCCCTTTTACATGCAAAAAAATTCAACAAAGACTTTTACTTTATTTTAGTTTTATTTTACAGCAATTAACTCCAACTTTTTCACTTGTATGACTGTTTAAAATGTTACTTAAAACATTAATGTTCAACATAGGACAATGCCTTTTTACATGCAAAAAAGTTCAACAATGACTTTTACTTTATTTTAGTTTTATTTTACAGCAGCTTACTGAAGCTTTTCCACTTGTATGACTGTCATGGATGTTA
>NC_084740.1:73180378-73182878 GCF_033978785.1 Entelurus aequoreus
CGCAGGGCCAACACAGATAGACAGACAACATTCACACTCACATTCACACACTAGGGACCATTTAGTGTGAATGAGCTAAATAATATTATTTGATATTTTACGCTAATGTGTTAATAATTTCACACATAAGTCGCTCCTGAGTATAAGTCGCACCCCCGGCCAAACTATGAAAAAAACTGCGACTTATAGTCCGAAAAATACGGTATATTTTGTTTTTGATTATTTTTAATTTAAGCTTATTGTATTTTTTGTTGTTGTACCCCCACTTACACTGCATTTAGGGCCATGCTATAATGTAAAGGGTATTTCATGAAACTTATCATGTTATTTATTCATTTAAACTGTATAATAAGAAAACAACCTAAACAGACAAACACGACAAAATCAAAAAGTGTCTTGCTTGCGCTTGGCGGACGTAATAAATCCTCGCTGGCTCGATGGGGTCAACCATGCTGTCTATGGACTGTAGCGGAGGTCACGGAGGTTCCATTCGCCAACAAGGCCGCGTGTAAATATGATAATGATGATGATGTATGGTTTTCAATCAAATTTCCCCTGACGTCCCAGAAAATCCCGCGCGGGAAGGAAGTGCACAAAATACTTCATCAGACTCCTTACGCCTCTTGGATGCACCCTCCCTGGCTTTCTTCTCGCTCGCTCTCTTGCCCACGTCTGTCGCTGCGGCGCGACAAAAGCCGCAAAAAAAAAACCAGCAGCCAAGAAAAACACCGGCGTGTCAACTTGACTTTTTACGTGCGTGCGTCCAAAAGGAGAGCGTGTTTACGGTGGCGGCTGCAGCGTCGCACGGACACAGGATGCCCTGCGTGACCTCCGTGAAATGACTTCACTTAACTTAAGGAAGGAATAGAAATAGTCCAGACCGAAGCATCAAGCGTCGTCGCGGCGGTTTGTTCTGTTTGCTTGTTGGGCTGGGGTGTTAATCTGCGATGCGGTTGCTTCTATATGTTTTTATAACTTGAGGTTTTTGGATTTGGGAGACGACCAAAATAGGGGGGCTGCTTGTGGTGCGGGGGGAGTCATGGAGTCTTCATATGGAGGTCCTCGGCAATGTTTACTTGCATTCTGACGTTTATGTTCTGTCTTAAGGTTGGCTTGGTGCTGTAAAAGCAAATATAAGTATCATATCTCATCATATATGAGCAACATGTCTTTATTTGCAAATTTATGATTATAAATATGACATAACAGGCCAAATTTGGCCCCTCGGGCCTTGACTTTGAGACCCGTGTCTTATGTAAACAACACACTAGGTATTCTATTCTATTTTACGTTATTTTAGTTTTGTTGAGTTTATTTCATTCTATTTTAAAGGCCTACTGAAAGCCACTACTAGCGACCACGCAGTCTGATAGTTTATGTATCAATGATGAAATCTTAACATTGCAACACATGCCAATACGGCCGGGTAAACTTATAAAGTGCAATTTTAAATTTCCCGCCACACTTCCGGTTGAAAAAGCCTTCGAAGGATGACGTATGCGCGTGACGTAGCCCGAGGAACAGAGGTATGCCTTCTCCATTGAATACAATACAAAAAAGCTCTGTTTTCATTTCATAATTCCACAGTATTCTGGACATCTGTGTTGGTGAATCTTTTGCAATTTGTTTAATGAACAATGGAGGCAGCAAAGAAGAACGTTGTAGGTGGCTGTAGCAACACAAGGACAGCAGACGCCTAGCCGATGCTAGCAGACCCACCGCACGGGGGATCTGGTGTAGTCCTTCGTCGCGCCGTCAATCGCTGGAACGCAGGTGAGCACGGGTGTTGCTGAGCAAAGCAGATGAGGGCTGGCTGGCGTAGGTGGAGCGCTAACGTTTTTATCATAGCTCTGTGAGCTCCGGTTGCTAAGTTAGCCTTAGCGTCGTTAGCAACAGCATTGTTAAGCTTTGCCAGGCTGAGATCTATTAACCGTGTAGTTACATGTCCATGGTTTAATAGTATTGTCGATCTTCTGTCTATCCTTCCAGTCAGGGATTTATTTATTTTGTTTCTATCTGCATTTGAGACAGATGCTATCATGTTAGCTCATGCTAAAGATGCTAAAGAGCTTCGTCGATGTATTGTCGTGGAGATAAAAGGCACTGTAATGTCCATTTCGCGTTCTCGACTCTCATTTTCAAGAGGATATAGTATCCGAGGTGGTTTAAAATACAAATCCGTGATCCACAATAGAAAAAGGAGAGAGTGTGGAATCCAATGAGCCAGCTTGTACCTAAGTTACGGTCAGAGCGAAAAAAATATGTATTTCACTGCATTCTAGTCCGCCACTCTAACATTCCTCATCCACGAATCTTTCATCCTCGCTCAAATTAATGGGGTAATCGTCGCTTTCTCGGTCCGAATAGCTCTAGCTGCGTTGAAAACAATAGGAAAATATGAGGGAGTGAACAACTGACAACGTCACGCTACTTCCGGTAGGGGCAAGGTTTTTTTTTATCAGAGACCAAAAGTTGCGAACTTTATCGACGTTGTTCTCTA
>NC_084740.1:73187878-73220378 GCF_033978785.1 Entelurus aequoreus
TTTTTAAATACAAGAACAAATTGAAGTATACATTTTTGAAAGTACATTCTTAGATGTTTATTCATCATTTTCAAAAATCAATACTTTTTCTTGTAATTTCATTTTGTTTATTCATTTTTTAAGAAACAATTGTTAAAAAATATGTTTTTAGACGTTTTATTAAAAATGGTCCTAAGTCCATAATTTTTTGTAACTTTATTTTATTTCTTAATTTTTTTAACAATCCATTTTTTAAAATACGTTTATTCATGATTTTCAAAAATCGATCATTTTTTTTGTAACTTTATTTTATTTATTTTTTTAAAGACCCAATTTTTAAAACTACGTTTTCAGATGTTTTATTCATAATTTTCAAAAATCTATACATTTTTTGTAATATAATTGTATTTATTCATTTTTTAAAGAATCTATTTTTAAATTACGTTTTTAGGCCAGACGTTTTATTTGTAATTTTCAAAAATTTGTTTCCTTGTAATTAAATTTATTTATTAATTTTTAATAAAAACAATTGTTAAAAATACATTTTTCAGACATTTTATTCAAAATTTTCCTAAGTCGATAATTATTTAAAAATCTTATTTTATTTATTACATTTTTAAGAATCTATTTTTAAAAGTACATTTGAGATGTTTTAGTCATAATTAAAAAAAAAAAAATCATTTAAAAAAAAAACACTTTTTATTTATAAAAAATTTTAAATAATTTTTTTAAAACTACGTTTTAGATGTTTTATTCAAGATTTTAAAAAATCGATAATTTTTTTGTAATATCGCTTTGATTTATTCATTTTTTTTAAGAATCAATTTTTAAAAGATGTCTTTAGGCCACTGCCATGCAACCAAAAGGAGGTTTTGTAACCTGTGACCTGTTTTGAAAGGGTTTTATTATAATTACTACACCAAATAATATATTGCCAGAATCGTGTTGAATTGAGAACTGATTCTCAATCAAATCATTGCCCCAGGAATCGAAATCAGATCAAATCTCTTATTTTTTATCCTTAAGAATGTGACTTAAAGCATTGTTTGAATGATTTATTATGGCCACAGTTTGACCCTGGAACAGACTGTATCACAAAGTCCTCCCCACACTGATTTGTGAGAGAACACGGCCCCACAAGGGGACACAATCGAAAGCTAATTATGATGCTAATGCTGCAAGACAAGCAGATTTATATGTTTTTATTCGATGCTTGCAGATGTGTTTTGGCCTCGGCCAAACTTTTCTGAGAAGAGAAGGCGTGAAAACAATTTGCATTCCACTATCACAATATTGCTTATTGTGGCTTTGCGCTTTGCATCTAACACCAGCACTTAGCATGAGCTAAGGGGGCCGGCTTTCATTGAAAGACACACACAAAAATACGTTTTCTTTATTTAATCAAACATACTTTTATCACATGGTAGTGTGTAATGTTGGAAAAGGTTCGATCAAGTGAAATGAGTCAAGTAGAAAACAATAGTAGGTTTGAAAAACCCTGACCTATTTGTTATGGACTTACGCTGTCTTTAAATTGAAGTAGAGTGCTAATTGTTGTTTTTGTCACAGAGATTCATTAAAGGCCTACTGAAATGATTTTTTTAAATCTAATCGGGGATAGCAGATCCATTCTATGTGTCATACTTGATCATTTCGCGATATTGCCATATTTTTGCTGAAAGGATTTAGTAGAGAACATCGACGATAAAGTTCGCAACTTTTGGTCTCTGATAAAAAAAAAAGCCTTGCCTGTACCGGAAGTAGCGTGACGTAGTCAGTTGATCGCCTCCTCATATTTTCCTATTGTTTTCAATGCAGCTAGAGCGATTCGGACCGAGAAAGCGACGATTACCCCATTAATTTGAGCGAGGATGAAAGATTCGTGGATGAGGAACGTTAGAGTGACGGACTAGAATGCAGTGCAAGACATATCTTTTTTCGCTCTGACCGTAACTTAGGTACAAGCTGGCTCATTGGATTCCACACTCTCTCCTTTTTCTATTGTGGATCACGGATTTGTATTTTAAACCACCTCGGATACTATATCCTCTTGAAAATGAGAGTTGAGAACGCGAAATGGACATTCACAGTGACTTTTATCTCCACGACAATACATCGACGAAACACTTTAGCTACGGAGCTAACGTGATAGTATTGTGCTTAACTGCATATAGAAACAAAATAAATAAATCCCTGACTGGAAGGATAGACAGAAGATCAACAATACTATTAAACCATGGACATGTAAATACACGGTTATTGCTTTCCAGCCTTGCGAAGCTTAAAAATGCTGTTGCTAACGACGCCATTGAAGCTAACTCAGTACAACGGGACCTCACAGAGCTATGATAAAAACATTAGCGCTCCACCAACGCCAGCCAGCCCTCATCTGCTCATCAACACCCGTGCTCACCTGCGTTCCAGCGATCGACGGTGCGACGTAGGACTTCACCCGATCACAGATGCAGTCAGCGAGACTGAGGAAGTTAAGGTGAGTTCAGCGGCTAACGCGTCTGCTATCCATCTCTGTCTTCCTGGTTGTGTTGCTGTAGTCCGCCGCTAATACACCGATTCCACCTACAAGTTTCTTCTTTGCAGTCTCCATTGTTCATTAAACAAATTGCAAAAGATTCACCAACACAGATGTCCAGAATACTGTGGAATTATGAGATGAAAACAGAGCTATTTTGTATTGGATTCAATGGGGTACCGATACTTCTGTTTCACTGGCTACGTCAGGCGCATACGTCATCATCCAAAGGCGTTTTCAACCGGAAGTTTAGTGGGAAATTTAAAATTGCACTCTATAAGTTAACACGGCCGTATTGGCATGTGTTTCAGACTGCGTGGTCGGTAGTAGTGGCTTTCAGTAGGCCTTTAAATGAAGCTCCTGACGCAATAAGTTGAATAATGTGAACACGTTAGTTACTGGATACTTTCTGGTACTTTTTGCCCTGGAGACTTTGTATACGTAAGTAATATTAAATTTTCACAAATCTTTAAAAAATATTTAAAGATTTTTTTTATATATATTTTTTAATATATTAAAAAATATATTAAAAAAAATCTTTAAATATTTTTTAAAATTGGGAATTGCTCTGGTGTATCGTCACATTCGTAAGACGATGGCAGCCACTCAAGGAGCCCAAAGGCTGTTCATCCCAATGGACGGTTTGGGCAGGGCTGTGGGAACACAGACTGTGGCGATTTCTGAACTGAATCGGAAGATGGAGCACATCATGGAGAAGCTTGCTGAAAAGGAAAATTGAATTGAATTTGAGAGCACCCAGCATGGACGAATAGAACAGACAAGTCATTGTTGTGTCTGCTCGCGGAAAACAAACATCCTAATCTACGATTTGACTCCCTCGAATGGCCTTGACGCTGTGAAAACAGGACCAGGCTGTTCTGAAAAACACCCCCGAGGACACCTCAATGATGGACGCTCTTGACCTCCCTCCCTCCTCAACGACACCCGGAGTCGAACTTTTGCAGATCGGCCTCAGTCTATAAAAAACATTACATCATCACACCCAAGACGATTGGGCACACACCTCCCCTCCCCCACCCCACGCCTTCACCACCGCTTGTGTCCCCTCGGGGTGATGGTCGGATGGCAGCGCTTCATAGCAGCGGTCGCCTTCCAGGCCCCCAACTCCCCGGGAGTTTGTCGTGATTAAATGTAACGTGTTTATGTGTGCACGGCATGGAGGTTTTTTCCCACTCCAGACTAAGCCCCTTTAGGAGCCAAGTGTAGATTGTATTTTTTTACTCATCTTTTTCCCCAGCGTTTTACCTTTTTCCCCATCTTTTTACGGGGCGCCTTGTGGCGATCCATCAGCGTTCCTGTTCTGTAACCCTGTACACCAGGGGTGTCCAAAGTGCGGCCCGGGGGCCATTTGCGGCCCGCAGGTAATTTTTTAACGGCCCCCACGGCACATTCTAAAAATACGATGAAAAAAAAAATAAAAAACATAAAAAGTGGTATAAAAGAGCAAACAGGTGAAATGTAACAAGAAAATGTTGCATTATTTACTCTAATAACACAAAGCTGCCATGCAGGCTGTTTCTTTCTTTAAAAAATAATAATGAATCAAAATCAATGTCATTATGAATTATTGACCTATTCAAGGCTCCATTTACTTCACATTAAATATTCCACTTTGAGATATTTTTTGGGGAAAATGTTGCATATTTTTTGGTTGCCATTTAAAAAACAAAGTTTTTTAAAGAAGGGCCTAAAACGAACAAACAAAAAACATAAACAACAATAAAACTTATAATTGACGGATAGATCTGAAGTTGATCTTGAGACTATTGTGGTAAAAGTAAAAAAAAAAAATGTTGGATTTATTTTTTTAAACTTTACTGAGCAGGACCCTTTTGGATTCCCAATAATTTTAGTGGGACTTTTTTTTTATTTTAAGTGTCATTGCTCAAAAAAATTATGAACTAAAATCAATGTTGTTATGAGTTATTGACCTTTTTAAGACTCCAATTATTATATAATCTCAAATATTCCACTTTAAAATTTTATTGGGGGAAAATATTGCATATTTTGTGTTTTTTTCCATTAAAAAAACACGGTTTTCCTTGACCAAAATGGCATACAACTTAAAGGCCTACTGAAAGCCACTACTACCGACCACGCAGTCTCATAGTTTATATATCAATGATGAAATCTTAACATTGCAACACATGCCAATACGGCCGGGTTAACTTATAAAGTGCAATTTTAAATTTCCCGGGGAACTTCCGGTTCAAAACGCCTTTGGAGGATGACGTATGCGCGTGACGTCGCGAGGTCCACGGAAGTGTTTGGACTCTTTTGGACACAATACACAGAGCTCTGTTTTCTTGGACAAAATTCAACAGTATTCTGGACATCTGTGTTGGTGAATCTTTTGCAATTTGTTTAATGAACAATGGAGGCTGCAAAGAAGAACGTTGTAGGTGGGATCGGTGTATGCGGCTGGCTGTAGCAACACAACAAGGAGGACTTTGTTGGATAGCAGACGCGCTAGCGGCGAACTCACCTTGACTTCTTACGTCTCCGGGCCGCCGACCGCATCGTCGATCGCTGGAACGCAGGTGAGCACGGGTGTTGATGAGCAGATGAGGGCTGGCGTAGGTGGAGCGCTAATGTTTTTATCATAGCTCTGACGAGGTCCCGTTGTTAAGTTAGCGTCGTTAGCAACAGCATTGCTAGGCTTCGACAGGCGTCGAATACACATTAACCGTGTATTTACATGTCCAGTGTTTGGTTCGGTGTCTCCTGATAGTAGTATTGTTGATCTTCTGTCTATCCTTCCAGTCAGGGATTTATTTATTTAGTTTCTATCTGCATTTGAGACAGATGCTATCACGTTAGCTCATGTATTGTCGTGGAGATAAAAGTCACTGTTAATGTCCATTTCGCCTTCTCGACTCTCATTTTCAAGAGGATATAGTATCCGAGGTGGTTTCAAATACAAATCCGTGATCCACAATAGAAAAAGGAGAGAGTGTGGATTCCAATGAGCCAGCTTGTACCTAAGTTACGGTCAGAGCGGAAAAAGATATCTCTTGAACTGCATTCTAGTCCGTCACTCTAACGTTCCTCATCCGCGAATCTTTCATCCTCGCTCAAATTAATGGGGTAATCGTCACTTTCTCGCTCCTAATATCTCTCGCTCCATTGTAAACAACGGGGAATTGTGAGCAGCACTACCGCTTGTGACGTCACGCTACTTCCGGTAGGGGCAAGTTTTTTTTTATCAGCGAGCAAAAGTCGATTTTCTCTACTAAATCCTTTCAGCAAAAATATGGCAATATCGCGAAATGATCAAGTATGACACATAGAATGGATCTGCTATTCCCGTTTAAATTAAAAAAAATTCATTTCAGTAGGCCTTTAAATCTTTAAAAGCGTTTTATTGACAGATAGACCTAATGTTGATCTAGAGATTTAAACCTTGATAATAATAATAATAATAATAAATAATGACACTTTTGTAATATTTTTTTTGACCAAAACCTTTTGGGGTCCCCGGGATCAAGCCTGAGTGGAGGCCTAAATGTATCTTTTTTATACATATATTGTATTGGTTTTTAAAATAAGAAATATCAAAATGGCCCCCGCTTGCTCTGATTTTTCAGTGTGCGGCCCTCAGTGGAAAAAGTTTGGACACCCCTGCTGTACACTGTTTGTTTGTCTAATCTTGAACGGGTTTGTGCTGAAAACAAAGTTCCGTTGTACTTGTGCAGTGACAATAAAGACCTATCTGATCTGATATCTGATCTGATCTGATCTGATCTGAACATTGTGTTTAGGTAACAGGACTGAAAATAGGTGTGGAATTTTCAACTCCATTGTTTTTATGGGATACTTTGCTCAGTAAAAAAAAAAAATTTTGCTGTTGATTTGATTATGCTTTCTAGGGATGCAAAAAGCACTGATCGGGTGGAATGGCCCATTTATAGGCCAGTTTGGGCCTGACTCCTAATCAGCCTTTTGCAGCCTGACGACAGCGCCGAAGCATCTGGGAGAAATAGAAAATAGAAAATTAAGACAGACGTTCCCGAGCTGACAAAAAGGGAGAAAACCAGACGGTGTGGCAGCACTTGGAGGACAACGACACCCACGAGGCCTGTCCTTTAGGATTATCAGTGAAAGCCGTTTTATTCTGTTATTATTTCATCAAACACGGTGAATCACGCATAACGAGGTGCTGTGGCGGCCGCACCTTGGAAAAGGGAACGCTGCCGGCCTTACCCTGAGTCCATTCCGCGCGGGGGCGAGGTCGCGCGTGTGCGTCTACGTGTGCGTCCACAGGACTTATAACAACGCTCTTAAATGAGATGAAACCCGCGCACACGTGTGAGCGAGGCTTTCCTGGCGACGGCGCTCCCAAGTTCCACCAAATGTGTCTGGAGGTATGGGAGACGCCACGGCGAGCGTGATTTTGGCGTCATGCTTCGAGCGCGGCCTCGTCCTCCTCTCCGCCTCTTGTCGGCACCTCTGCGGGAAATAAGCCGCGACCACCAGAGAGAAGGGTGGACCGGGGCAGGTCCCATAACGTCATTTGACTTGACTGCTGCCTCGGGGTGGATCTGGTTTTTGTATCGACCTTGGCTTTTTACGCAGAACTCACCAACACTACTGTCCTGGCACTGTGGAATTGGACGTCCCGCCTATTTTACGGCTCAGGGGTGCAGTTGTGTACTTCCCCATTTTGTGCTTCTGCCTTTTATACAGAACAACGGCGTGGGAAAAAATGCACATTTATTTAAAAAACGCATCACAATGTTCGTTTTTTTTCCAACCCCATCACTGCAGACAACAAAGATAGTAAAACATCACTTACTGTACAAGGTCTGCTGTCATTAGGATGCCGACTGATAGATTCTTGTTATATTCCCGTTTTAGATGAAAAATGACCCGTTATCCTCGCCAAGAAAAGGAGGTTGTGGAACCAAGCGTCTTTGCGTGTCATTCCTGGGTCTAAATTGGCTGTCAAAGTGCACCAACTTGTCGGAATACGTCCTCATCCTTCTACTATCCAGGTGAGAGCCATGATTTATGATCTACAATAACATTTCACGAGCAAAGCGAGGAAGCAGCAGACCACTCGAGGATAGAATAATAATAATAATAATAGATTTTATTTGTAAAACGCACTTTATATTGAGTAAACAACCTCAAAGTGCTACAGTGTATTATAAAAATAAAAAGATAATAAAAAATAAATAAAAATAAAAACTAGAACAGCCAATTAGCTAGAACTAGTATGCATATATCTAAAAAATGGCTTTTTAAAAAGAAGGGTTTTTAAGCCTTTTTTTAAAAGCATCCACAGTCTGTGGTGCCCTCAGGTGGTCAGGGAGAGCGTTCCACAGACTGGGAGCGGCGGAGCAGAAAGCCCGATCTCCCATTGTTCGTAGCTTTGTCCTCGGAGGTTGGAGGAGGTTAGCCTGTCTGGATGAACATAGGGACACACGGTAGTGATCTAGGGTACTGGTACTGGTACCAAAATATATTTTGATACTTTTCGATACTTTTCTAAATAAAGGGGACCACAAAAATGGCATTATTGGCTTTATTTTAACAACAAATCTTATGGTACATCAAACATATGTTTCTTATTGCAATCAAAGAACTATTTTGGCCTTAAATAAAATAGTGGACATACTAGACAACTTGTCTTTTAGAAGTAAGTATCATTTATTCTTCTGTTGTTTGGATACTTTACATTAGTTTTGGATGATACCATAAATTTAGGTATCGATCCGATACCAAGTCGTTACAGGATCATACGTTGGTCATATTCAAAGTCCTCATGTGTCCAGGGACGTATTTCCTGAACACTACTGTCCTGGCACTGTGGAATTGGATGTCCGCCTATTTTGCGGCTAAGGGGTGCAGTTGTGTACCTCCCCATTTTGTGCTTGTGCCTTTCATACAGAACAACGACGTGGGAAAAAATGCACATTTATTTAAAAAACGCATCACAATGTTCGTTTTTTTTCCAACCCCATCACTGCAGACAACAAAGATAGTAAAACATCACTTACTGTACAAGGTCTGCTGTCATTAGGATGCCGACTGATAGATTCTTGTTATATTCCCGTTTTAGATGAAAAATGACCCCGCAATCCTCGCCAAGAAAAGGAGGTTGTGGAACCAAGCGTCTTTGCGTGTCATTCCTGGGTCTAAATTGGCTGTCAAAGTGCACCAACTTGTCGGAATATGTCCTCATCCTTCTACTATCCAGGTGAGAGGCAATAATAATAATAATAATAGATTTTATTTGTAAAAAGCACTTTGTATTGAGTAAACAACCTCAAAGTGCTACAGTGTATTAAAAAAATAAAAAGATAATTTCAAAAAATCAATAAAAAAAACTAGAACAGCCAAATAGCTAGAACTAGTATGCATACATCTAAAAAATTGCTTTTTAAAAAGAAGGGTTTTTAAGCCTTTTTTAAAAAGCATCCACAGTCTGTGGTGCCCTCAGGTGGTCAGGGAGAGCGTTCCACAGACTGAGAGCGGCGGAGCAGAAAGCCCGGTCTCCCAATGTTCGTAGCTTTGTCCTCGGAGGTTGGAGGAGGTTAGCCTGTCCGGATAAACATAGGGACACACGGTAGTGATCTAGGGTACCTGTACCAAAATATATTTTGATACTTTTCGATACTTTTCTAAATAAAGGGGACCACAAAAATGGCATTATTGGCTTTATTTTAACAACAAATCTTACGGTACATCAAACATATGTTTCTTATTGCAATCATAGAACTATTTTGGCCTTAAATAAAATAGTGAACATACTAGACAACTTGTCTTTTAGTAGTAAGTATCACTTATTCTTCTGTTGTTTGGATGCTTTACATTAGTTTTGGATGATACCATAAATTTAGGTATCGATCCGATACCAAGTCGTTACAGGATCATATGTTGGTCATATTCAAAGTCCTCATGTGTCCAGGGACGTATTTCCTGAACACTACTGTCCTGGCACTGTGGAATTGGATGTCCGCCTATTTTGCGGCTAAGGGGTGCAGTTGTGTACCTCCCCATTTTGTGCTTGTGCCTTTCATACAGAACAACGGCGTGGGAAAAAATGCACATTTACTTAAAAAACGCATCACAATGTTCGTTTTTTTTCCAACCCCATCACTGCAGACAACAAAGATAGTAAAACATCACTTACTGTACAAGGTCTGCTGTCATTAGGATGCCGACTGTTAGATTCTTGTTATATTCCCGTTTTAGATGAAAAATGACCCGTAATCCTCACCAAGAAAAGGGGGTTGTGGAACCAAGCGTCTTTGCGTGTCGTTCTCGCCATTCCTGGGTCTAAATTGGCTGTCAAAGTGCACCAACTTGTCGGAATACGTCCTCATCCTTCTACTATCCAGGTGAGAGGCATGATTTATGATCTACAATAACATTTCACGAGCAAAGCGACGAAGCAGCAGACCACTCGAGGATAGAATAATAATAATAATAATAGATTTTATTTGTAAAAAGCACTTTATATTGAGTAAACAACCTCAAAGTGCTACAGTGTATTATAAAAATAAAAAGATAATAAATAAAAATAAAAACTAGAACAGCCAATTAGCTAGAACTAGTATGCATATATCTAAAAAATGGCTTTTTAAAAAGAAGGGTTTTTAAGCCTTTTTTTAAAAGCATCCACAGTCTGTGGTGCCCTCAGGTGGTCAGGGAGAGCGTTCCACAGACTGGGAGCGGCGGAGCAGAAAGCCCCGTCTCCCAATGTTCGTAGCTTTGTCCTCGGAGGATGGAGGAGGTTAGCCTGTCCGGATAAACATAGGGACACACGGTAATGATCTAGGGTACCGGTACCGGTACCAAAATATATTTTGATACTTTTCTAAATAAAGGGGACCACAAAAAATGGCATTATTGGCTTTATTTGAACAAAAAATCTTACGGTACATTAAACATATGTTTCTTATTGCAATCAAATAACTATTTTGTCCTTAAATAAAATAGTGAACATACTAGACAACTTGTCTTCTAGTAGTAAGTATCACTTATTCTTCTGTTGTTTGGATGCTTTACATTAGTTTTGGATGATACCATAAATTTAGGTATCGATCCGATACCAAGTAGTTACAGGATTATACGTTGGTCATATTCAAAGTCCTCATGTGTCCAGGGACGTATTTCCTGAACACTACTGTCCTGGCACTGTGGAATTGGACGTCCCGCCTATTTTACGGCTCAGGGGTGCAGTTGGGTACTTCCCCATTTTGTGCTTGTGCCTTTTATACAGAACAACGACGTGGGAAAAAATGTACATTTATTTAAAAAACGCATCACAATGTTCGTTTTTTTTCCAACCCCATCACTGCAGACAACAAAGATAGTAAAACATCACTTACTATACAAGGTCTGCTGTCATTAGGATGCCGACTGATAGATTCTTGTTATATTCCCGTTTTAGATTAAAAATGACCCGTAATCCTCGCCAAGAAAAGGGGGTTGTGGAACCAAGCGTCTTTGCGTGTCATTCCTGGGTCTAAATTGGCTGTCAAAGTGCACCAACTTGTCGGAATACGTCCTCATCCTTCTACTACCCAGGTGAGAGGCATGATTTATGATCTACAATAACATTTCACGAGCAAAGCGAGGAAGCAGCAGACCACTCGAGGATATAATAATAATAATAATAATAATAGATTTTATTTGTAAAAAGCACTTTACATTGAGTAAACAACCTCAAAGTGCTACAGTGTATTAAAAAAATAAAAAGATAATAAAAAAATAAATAAAAATTAAAACTAGAACAGCCAAATAGCTACAACTAGTATGCATATATCTAAAAAATAGATTTTTTTTAAAAAGAAGGGTTTTTAAGCCTTTTTTAAAAAAAACATCCACAGTCTGTGGTGCCCTCAGGTGGTCAGGGAGAGCGTTCCACAGACTGGGAGCGGCGGAGCAGAAAGCCCGATCTCCCATTGTTCGTAGCTTTGTCCTCGGATGATGGAGGAGGTTAGCCTGTCCGAATAAACATAGGGACACACGGTAGTGATCTAGGGTACCGGTACCGGTACCAAAATATATTTTGATACTTTTCGATACTTTTCTAAATAAAGGGGACAACAAAAATGGCATTATTGGCTGTATTTGAACAAAAAGTATTTTAGTAGTAAGTATCACTTATTCTTCTGTTGTTTGGATGCTTTACATTAGTTTTGGATGATACCATAAATTTAGGTACCGATCCGATACCAAGTAGTTACAGGATCATACGTTGGTCATATTCAAAGTCCTCATGTGTCCAGGGACGTATTTCCTGAACACTACTGTCCTGGCACTGTGGAATTGGACGTCCCGCCTATTTTGCGGCTAATGGGTGCAGTTGTCTACCTCCCCATTTTGTGCTTGTGCCTTTTATACAGAACAACGACGTGGGACAAAATGCATCGTTTGCATCATTTATTTCGAAAGCCCCACTTTAGAACGTTCAGTTTTGGTTCATTTTGGCGGTGGCAGTGGACCAAAGCGGTAGTGTCTTGCCAGAAGAAGAGCTCATTTCCCGTGAGGACTAGCGCAAATAGCGTCATACTGACATGATTGACACAAATATTAGGTCTCTAAAGGCTATGCTGATGTTAAATAGCCGACACCATCAAGAAATGCTCTTGGATTGTGCTACAAACATGACGCGGCTACCAAGAATGTATCTGGGATGATGCAGGTCCAAAGCAGAGAAAGACTAGCGGGAGAGTGTTTTCTAAGGAAGTAGAAGTGAAACAATCATGCTGGGGGCTATTTATTGCTACCACGCAAATTTCCAATCGCTAATATTAGCGTTAGCATTTTGATTTGAGCATCGTAAGTCACTTACTAGTTTTTTTAGGAACAGAACCAAGGTAACATCGGCCGAAAATCCCTCCTCATTATTCGGGTCAATGTGGATCCTTGATAGTCCTTTTATCCGGGTAGCCTCCCTTTTTCTTTTTCTTGTCTCCTCAGACAAAACTTTTTGTTTCTTTGGTTGTTTTTAGGGCTGCAACAACTAATTAAAATCGATTATAAAAATGGTTGGCGATTAATATAGTCATCGATTCGTTGGATCTATGCTATGCGCATGCGCGGAGGCAATTTTTATCTTTTTTATAAACCTTTATTTATAAACTGCAACATGTACAAACAGCTGAGAAACAATAATCAAAATAAGTATGGTGCCAGTATGCTGTTTTAAAAATAAAAAAAATACTGGAAAGAATAGAAATGTAGTTTGTCTCTTTTATCCGATTATTAATCGATTAATCAAAGTAATAATCGACAGATTAATCGATTATCAAATTAATCGTTACTTGCAGCCCTAGTTGTTTTGCAGCTTTGACCATAATAGCAGTCATGTTGTGTTCTTCTTCTTCTTTTCGTTTTCTGGCGGCACGTAGTCATTCGCATCAGATTCCGTATTTTTAACGAATTTGTAGTTTTTTGTGTGTTCCTGCCACCCTCCTGAAAGTCACTAACTGCCAGTGAGATCGATACAGACCCCCTCAGGCCATGACAGAGGTGTCATTCGACTAGTTGTATGTCCATGTATCATCCCAAAAGTTACGAAAAATAACTTACGAAGCTTGAAAAGTTACTTAGCGCTGCTTTAAATGCAACAAGTCAGTTCAAAAATCAGCCGAATCAGCGATTCTGTAAAAAAACTTGGTAAGAAAAACGTTATGAATAAATATAATTGAATTAAAAAAAAAAACATTTTACGTTGTTTTGCATGCGTTGCAATTAGAGATGCCGATAAATGCTTTAAAATGTAATATCGGAAATTATCGGTATCGGTTTTTTATTATCGGTTTTCTTTTTTTTAAATTAATTAATTTTTTTAATTTTTTATTAAATCAACATAAAAAACACAAGATACACTTACCCAAAAAAACTCCCTCCCCCATTCACACTCATTCACACAAAAGGGTTGTTTCTTTCTGTTATTAATATTCTGGTTCCTACATTATATATCAATATATATCAATACAGTCTGCAAGGGATACAGTCCGTAAGCACACATGATTGTGCGTGCTGCTGGTCCACTAATAGTACTAACCTTTAACAGTTAATTTTACTCATTTTCATTAATTACTAGTTTCTATGTAACTGTTTTTATATTGTTTTACTTTCTTTTTTATTCAAGAAAATGTTTTTAATTTATTTATATTAAAATTTTATTTCATAATTTTTTTTTAAAAAGGACCTTATCTTCACCATACCTGGTTGTCCAAATTAGGCATAATAATGTGTTAATTCCACGACTGTATATATCGGTATCGGTTGATATCGGTATCGGTAATATCAATATATATCAATACAGTCTGCAAGGGATACAGTCCGTAAGCACACATGATTGTGCGTGCTGCTGCTCCACTAATAGTACTAACCTTTAACAGTTAATTTTACTCATTTTCATTCATTACTAGTTTCTATGTAACTGTTTTTATATTGTTTTACTTTCTTTTTTATTCAAGAAATTTTTTTTAATTTAATTTTTTTAAATTTTTAAAAAAGGACCTTATCTTCACCATACCTGGTTGTCCAAATTAGGCATAATAATGTGTTAATTCCACGACTGTATATATCGGTATCGGTTGATATCGGTATCGGTTGATATCGGTATCGGTAATATCAATATATATCAATACAGTCTGCAAGGGATACAGTCCGTAAGCACACATGATTGTGCGTGCTGCTGGTCCACTAATAGTACTAACTTTTAACAGTTAATTTGACTCATTTTCATTCATTACTAGTTTCTATGTAACTGTTTTTATATTGTTTTACTTTCTTTTTTATTCAAGAAAATGTTTTTAATTTATTTATATCGTTTTATTTCATAATTTTTTTTTAAAAAGGACCTTATCTTCACCATACCTGGTTGTCCAAATTAAGCATAATAATGTGTTATTTCCACGACTGTATATATCGGTATCGGTTGATATCGGTATCGGTAATATCAATATATATCAATACAGTCTGCAAGGGATACAGTCCGTAAGCACACATGATTGTGCGTGCTGCTGGTCCACTAATAGTACTAACCTTTAACAGTTAATTTTACTCATTTTCATTCATTACTAGTTTCTATGTAACTTTTTATAATGTTTTACTTTCTTTTTTATTCAAGAAAATGTTTTTAATTTATTTATCTTATTTTATTTTATAATTTTTAAAAAAAAGGACCTTATCTTCACCATACCCGGTTGTCCAAATTAAGCATAATAATGTGTTAATTCCACGACTGTATGTATCGGTATCGGTTGATATCGGTATCGGTAATATCAATATATATCAATACAGTCTGCAAGGGATACAGTCCGTAAGCACACATGATTGTGCGTGCTGCTGGTCCACTAATAGTACTAACCTTTAACAGTTAATTTTACTCATTTTCATTCATTACTAGTTTCTATGTAACTGTTTTTATATTGTTTTACTTTCTTTTTTATTCAAGAAAATATTTTTAATTTTATTATTTTTTTTTTTTAAAAAGGACCTTATCTTCACCATACCTGGTTGTCCAAATTAGGCATAATAATGTGTTAATTCCACGACTGTATATATCGGTATCGGTTGATATCGGTATTGGTAATATCAATGTATATCAATTCAGTCTGCAAGGGATACAGACAATGTTGGACTCATTTGGGGGTTCATTCTTTCTTTTTTCATTGCAACTAATATGATATATTATCTGGTTGTGTAGGATCCACATTATAGTGTCAGGTGTCCACAGGTGGCAGTGCAACATTGGTCATATAAGCACAGGTGTGGGGAATTTACAATTTAGGTGGGGGTTTGGGGGGGGTGTATTTAAAAAAAAAAAAAAGTTTTTTTTTTTGTTTTTTTTTGTTTTTTTACATAAATAAATACAATCATGTGTGCTTACGGACTGTATCCCTGCAGACTGTATTGATATATATTGATATATAATGTATATATTGTGATTTTTATGTTGATTTCATTTAAAAAAAAATATATATATATATATATATTTCTTGTGCGGCCCGGTACCAATCGGACCGATTGGTGGTTGGGGACCACTGCATTACATCATATTCACATACATCATATATCTGTTGTCTGCCCTAAATGTCAAAATATTTTCTATATTATATATATAGACTATATTTTCATGTGTAAATAAAACCGCAAATCGATTCTCATCATACACTGCAAAAAGTCAGTGTTCAAAAACTATTTTTAAAAAAATACAAAAATGAGGAGTATTTTATTTGAACTAAGCAAAATGATCTGCCAATAGAACAAGAAAATTTGGCTTGTCAAGACTTTCCAAAACAAGTAAAATTAGCTAACCTCAATGAACCCCAAAATACCTTAAAATAAGTATATTCTCACTAATAACAAGTGCACTTTTCTTGGTAGAAAAAAAAGAGACCTTTTTGCTCAATATGTTGAAAAATATTCTTAAATGCTAGTACCATTATCTTGACATAATGATATGCGCTCGGCGTCATGATTTTTTGTTTCATGCTTGAAATAAGAAATTATTACTTAAAAAAAGTAGTTTTATACTTGTGAGTGTTGATGACACAGCTTTGCAACAGTTGATATTCTAGATTCAAGCATTTTTTACTCAATATAGGTCATCAAATCTCAACAACAAGCTGTAATATCTTACTGAGATCATTCAGGACCAAAACACTTAAAACAAGTAAAACACTCTAACATAAAATCTGCTTAGTGAGAAGAATTACCTTATCAGACAGAAAATAAGCAAATATCACCCTTATTTGAGATATTTCATCTTACTTAGATTTCAGTTATTGCAGTGTAGAAAAGACTCAGTTCGTTCACGAACGTCACATCTCCATTAGAATTCAGGTGTTAGGTATGAGATCATGCGTTTTGTTTAGTCTTTTCTAGCTCTTCACACACATACACACTTAAACCTCTTTTGTGTTCCAGCAGCAGTTGTTTATTTATTATTATTTTTTATTTAATTATTTTATAAAATATAAATTATTATATATATTATATATATATAATATATATATATATATATATATATATATATATATATATATATATATATATATATATATATATATATATATATATATATATATATATATATATATATTATATATTATATATTATATATATTATATATTATAAAATATAAATTATTTTATTATTTATAAATTATTATTATAAACAAAACAGCCATGTTTTGTTTTGTATCATTTCATATTACTAAATGGGACGCTCACCCAACTCCACATTGTCGTGAAGCTCTACCACACCCAATAGAACCTTCATCTTCTGGAAAAGACAAGGAAAAAGGAAACAACCTGGAAAGAAAACATTTGGTGGACGTTGAATACACCTTTAGGGCAACTCCTGAGAAAAGTTGGCATGGTACGACTGCAGCTGATTACCTGCATGACAGCACGTCCGCCATCATCCATGTCTTCTTAAGTGAGATCAGTGAATGTAAATGAGGCACCACTTCCAAGAAGATGTCTCCGGTGAGTGCAATCATTTCATAATATTTAAAAGACGCTTTGGATCACCTGGGATGCGCAAGCAGAGTAGTAGATTTTTGTAAAAAGCTTTTATAATTGTAAAGGACAATGTTTTATCAACTGATTGCAATAATGTAAATTTGTTTGAACTATTAAATGAACCAAAAATATGACTTATTTTATCTTTGTGAAAATATTGGACACAGTGTGTTGCAAGTGTAAGCCACTGTGACACTATTGTTCTTTTATTGGTTTTTTTTTATAAATGTCTAATGATAATGTCAATGAGGGATTTTTAATCAATGCTATGTTGAAATTGTAACTAATATTGATACTGTTGTTGATAATATTCATTTTTGTTTCACTACTTTTGGTTTGTTCTGTGTGGTGTTTGTGTCTCCTCTCAATTGCTCTGTTTATTGCAGTTCTGAGTGTTGCTGGGTCGGGTTTGCTTTTGGAATTGGATTGCATTGTTATGGTATTGCTGTGTATTGTTTTGTTGGATTAAATAATTAAATTTTTTTTTTTTAAAAATAGATTTTTTTAAAAATGAGAATAGATTCTGAATCGCACAACGTTAGAATCGCAATTCGAATCGATTTTTTCCCACACCCCTATAAAACGCTGTGGGTATCATTCCAGGTATAGTAACATGCTTTATAAATACAGACCACTTACTATTAAAAACTAGGGATGTCCGATAATGGCTTTTTTACCGATATTCCGATATTGTCCAACTCTTCATTACCGATACCGATATCAATTAGCTAACCTCAATGAACCCTAAAATACCTTAAAATAAGTATATTCTCACTAATAACAACTGTACTACTATATGAGTACGTATTTTCTATTGTTTCATTGAAAATAAAACAGCAAAGTCCATTTGGCTGTCATCTGTTTTAATTATGAGACACAATTGTGTCAAAGTCATGATTTTTTTTTTTTTACATGCTTAAAATAAGAAATTATTACTTTAAAAAAGCAGTTTTATATTTGTGAGTAGGGATGTCCGATAATGGCTTTTTTACCGATATCCGATATTCCGATATTGTCCAACTCTTGATTACCGATACCGATATCAACCGATACCGATTTATACAGTCGTGGAACTAACACATTATTATGCCTAATTTGGACAACCAGGTATGGTGAAGATAAGGTCCTTTTTTTTTTTTTAATTAATAAAATAAAATAAGATAAATAAATTAAAAACATTTTCTCGAATAAAAAAGAAAGTAAAACAATATAAAAACAGTTACATAGAAACTAGTAATGAATGAAAATGAGTCAAATTAACTGTTTAAGGTTAGTACTATTAGTGGACCAGCAGCACGCACAATCATGTGTGCTTACGGCATACTTGCCAACCTTAAGACCTCCAATATCGGGAGGTGGGGGGTAAGGGGTGAGGGGGGGATGGGTTGGGGGCGGGGGGCGTGGTTGGGGGCGTGGTTATTTACAGCTAGAATTCACCAACTCGAGTATTTCATATATATATATATATGTATGTATGAAATACTTGACTTTCAGTGAATTGTAGCTATATATATATATATATATTTATTTTATTTACATAAAAGAAATACTTGAATTTCAGTGTTCCGGTGGCTATCCATTAGATGGCAGTATTGTCCTGTTTAACTTCTCCGTTCATGATGAGTATATCATTTCGGCCACCGTGTTTAATGGAGAAATCTGTTCTACATATTTACAGGCAACATACACCTTCCCCTTCGAACGTCTCCTTGTTGTGTGCGCAGTTGTGCACTCTACTCTCTAAAAGCCCTAGATGTTATGACGTCATTGGGCAGGCAAGCTGTTTATATCGTGGGAAAGCGGACGTGAGAACAGGCTGTCCCCACTCAGTCTCAGGTCCGCATTGAGCTGGAGGGGGCGTGGCCTCCAGCTCCGGCTGAATACCGGGAGTTTGTCGGGAGAAAATCTCTGCCGGGAGGTTGTCGGGAGAGGCGCTGAATACCGGGATTCTCCCACTAAAAACAGGAGGGTTGGCAAGTATGGCTTACGGTAGGGTTGTGAACGATAAACCGATGCGACCGAGTATTCGATTCAACAAGTGAACGATTAGATTGCATCGGTAGCAGACTCCTCAATCAATGCGAATAATCCATGAATTCCTAGCTGAATCGGTTATAGAGTCATGGATCGGTTATCGCGAGACTTTGCATGAGTTGGCTAGATTACAATATGCGTCAGCGTCTCTAAAACAACGCGAGAGCTGAAGCTACTCGCCAAACGCGGTAGCCGCCTAGCTGGTATTAGCACGAGTGATGAACAAGAGACAACACGGAAAATTAATGTGGAGGAGAACGAAAGCGTCAGTCTGACCGAAGGTGATAATGGACCGAGAAAGATTTTCAACGCATCGGGGAGACAGAAATCCAAAGTGTGGAAAGTTTTTGGGTTTTATAAGAAGGAAGGGAAGCTCGACAGAAGCCATGCTATTTGTAAATTGTGTCGAGCGTCGTTGACGTACACTGGCAGCACTACAAATCTCGACCAGCACGCAAAGAGGAAACACGGCCAAGAGTACGGTGAGTTAAAACCCCGTGCCAACGAGCAATCTCACATTTTGAGATGTGTTATAGGTGTGTAACTTGTTTACATTGTAATGTTGCACCTTTGTTACCTACCTCTAGTGTTCATTGTTACCTACCTCTAGTGTTCAAAACACTATATGCTCAGGTTGAAATATTGAATCTTTGTTACCTACCTCCAGGGCCGGCCTGTGGCATAGGCCGTATAGGCAAATGCTAAGGGCGCCGTCCATCAGGGGGCACCACGCCAGTGCCACAAATGTTGGAGGGAAAAAAAAAAAAAAGTTGGTACTATTATTTCTAAATACATAAAATAATCCCACGTTAATTAAAATGCAAAGTAAAGCCTATTTAATAGAAATATTATTTGTTACAACATTACGCCCCCTCCCTTCCCGTATCATGACTCTTTTTGGACGTCAACACATCAAAAAATCAACACAAGATGTCAAAACGGCCTAAACTGTCAGGTGCCCAGGGAAGAAAAAAGAGAAAAGAAGAGGAGAAACGAGAAAAAGACAGAGGTAGCAGGTAGGTAACGTTAGCCTACATGAAATGATTTGTCTGTTACAGAATGTGATAGTAACCTGGCTTTTTAGCATTAAGCTAATGTTACATGATTCGGCAATTGCTAATCAATAAATAGCTAGTTCTGTTTTAACGTCGGGTTAATATTGTGGAGGGGGCTAAATTGTTATGGAAAATAATAATGTAACGTTAGGTAATTACAGTACTCCCTGGTGTACAGTAATTTGTAAGTCATTCTAGTTAATGCAATATTAAAAAGCACAAATAGAGAACTCTGTAGGATCCCCTTTTTTTGTAATATAGTTGTTAAAGTCATACTGGTTTGATATCTTGTTTTGTGCAGTGCCTTATTTATATTGTATTTTTAATTTATTTTATGCAACTTGTTGACACGTTTTATTTTGTGTTTATGTATGTAAAAAATATTGTATTTCATATATTAATTTTTTATTTGTTGTATTCATTTATTTATCCATATTTTTTTTAATCTTGTTAACTATTCTGATTTTTAATTTGCTTTCTTTAAGTAAAAAAAAAGGTCAAAGACAAAGCTATTCGGTTTCTTGTGAGTATATACACTTCACTGCCGATGTGGGGGGGGCGCCACCTAAAATCTTGCCTAGGGCGCCAGATTGGTTAGGGCCGGGCCTGCCTACCTCTAGTGTTCAAAACTATGCTCAGGCTGAAATATTGCACTTTGTTGTTACTATTCTGTGCTACTTTTACCTCTGGAGTTCCCATCGTACAATTCAGCCAGACTTTTTTTGGTCCATGTCTAAAAATACATACATTGACATGTGATTTTGTTGTTCTGTTTTTTTTTTGCCAGTGCCATAAAGCCACAATGCTTGGGGATTTGGAGTCTTGAATATTAACCGTCAAATCGAATCGTATCGTTCGGAACCGAATCCAATCGAATCGGTCTGTAAAGAAGGATATCGTTTTTGAATCGAATCGTAACCTGTGTACCTAGATGCATATCGAATCGTTTATCAGAGAGAGATGTGCAACCCTAGCTTACGGACTGTATCCCTTGCAGACTGTATTGATATATATTAGGGGTCACCAACCTTTTTGAAACCAAGAGCTACTTCTTGGGTACTGATTAATGCGAAGGGCTACCAGTTTGATACACACTTAAATAAATTGCCAGAAATAGCCAATTTGCTCAATTTACCTTTAACTCTATGTTATTATTAATAATTAATGATATTTACACTTAATTGAACGGTTTAAAAGAGGAGAAAACACGAAAAAAATAACAATAAAATTTTGAAACATAGTTTATCTTCAATTTCGACTCTTTAAAATTCAAAATTCAACCGAAAAAAAGAAGAGAAAAAACAGCTAATTCGAATCTTTTTGAAAAAATTAAAAAAATAATTCATGGAACATCATTAGTAATTTTTCCTGATTAAGATTAATTTTAGAATTTTGATGACATGTTTTAAATAGGTTAAAATCCAATCTACACTTTGTTAGAATATATAACAAATTGGACCAAGCTATATTTCTAACAAAGACAAATAATTATTTCTTCTAGATTTTCCAGAACAAAAATTTTAAAAGAAATTCAAAAGACTTTGAAAGAAGATTTAAATTTGATTCTACAGATTTTCTAGATTTGCCAGAATAATTTTTTGGAATTTTAATCATAATAAGTTTGAAGAAATATTTCACAAATATTCTTCGTCGAAAAAACAGAAGCTAAAATGAAGAATTAAATTAAAATGTATTTATTATTCTTTACAATAAAAAAGATAAATTTACTTGAACATTGATTTAAACTGTCAGGAAAGAAGAGGAAGGAATTTAAAAGGTAAAAAGGTATATGTGTTTAAAAATCCTAAAATCATTTTTAAGGTTGTATTTTTTCTTTAAAATTGTCTTTCTGAAAGTTATAAGAAGCAAAGTAAAAAAGTTTATGAATTTATTTAAACAAGTGAAGACCAAGTCTTTAAAATATTTTCTTGGATTTTCAAATTCTATTTGAGTTTTGTCTCTCATAGAATTAAAAATGTCGGGCAAAGCGAGACCAGCTTGCTAGTAAATAAATAAAATAAAAAAAAATAGAGGCAGCTCACTGGTAAGTGCTGCTATTTGAGCTATTTTTAGAACAGGCCGGTGGGCTACTCATCTGGTCCTTACGGGCTACCTGGTGCCCGCGGGCACCGCGTTGGTGACCCCTGATATATATTGATATATAATGTAGGAACCAGAATATTAATAACAGAAAGAAACAACCCTTTTGTGTGAATGAGTGTAAATGGGGGAGGGAGGTTTTTTGGGTTGGTGCACTAATTGTAAGTGTATCTTTTGTTTTTTATGTTGATTTAATAAAAAACAAAAAACGATACCGATAATAAAAAAACAATACCGATAATTTCCGATATTACATTTTAAAGCATTTATCGGCATCTCTATTAAAAACACTTAAAGACCATAAAAACATAAAAACTTTAAACTTGCAGCAAATTGGGACAAGTTTGTGGAGATTTGGACAAGGGATAGCAAAGATAGCATGCTAAGTAAAACACTACTTTTAGAATGAGGATGTTTACACCGAGACACTTTGGAATCGCTGCGCCTTATCGCAGTGGAAAAGCCGCCCCCGCTGGATTATTTTCACACATAAGGCGGTTGCTTTCCAGGAAATGAACGTACTCTTTTTGCCCGTCTTCAGCCCTCCACTTCCTCAGCTCACCCCCGACAACATACCACGGCGGCGGCTCTCAGCAGATGGGAACGTTCACAACGTGTCGCGGGCGGCGCTGACAAACGGGAGTTTTTCGACGCTCTCGTGATTTAAAGGGTTCTGAGGTTTTCGTGCCTGTTGGCTCCGAGGCGACTGTCAGTAAACAAAAGCCTCTTGGCCTCGCAGCAGCAGCAGGACACCGATAATCCGTCAGCTGCCATTGTTCTGTGCGAATAAACATTCCCCCCGCTGGCTAAATGACGCCACATTGTCCACGCTAAGCCTGAGATCCAGCTAAGAAACACACTCCTGATTAAATAATGGATAACATTGTTGTGAGCGATATCATTTGCCTCGAGCTTGTGTGTCTCAATCACGACGTGGGAATAAGTCGCCAGAAATTTTTCTCTTTTGCCTGAGCGAGCCAGAAAAAAAAAGAACAGGTTTCACTTTCAGTGTGTACTGCATTATTCCCTTTGGAAATTACAGAAATAATCTTTTTCCAGCCCGACAACTAAACGTACCAGTAGAGTGCTTGATTGTGTTTCAGTGTATCCATGAAACCAAATCCAATTGTATTTAGTATGTGAAAATGCCACCTTAAAGGCCTACTGAAATGAATTTTTTTTTATTTAAACGGGAAAGCAGATCCATTCTATGTGTCATATTTGATCATTTCGCGATATTGCCATATTTTTGCTGAAAGGATTTAGTAGAGAAAATCGACGATAAAGTTCGCAACTTTTGCTCGCTTGCCTGTACCGGAAGTAGCGTGACGCCACAGGAGGTAATATTCCTCACAATTTTCCTTTGTTTACAATGGAGCGAGAGAGATTCGGAGCGAGAAAGCGACGATTACCCCATTAATTTGAGCGAGGATGAAAGATTCGTGGATGAGGAACGTTAGAGTGAAGAACTAGAGGCAGTGCAGGACGTATCTTTTTTCGCTCTGACCGTAACTTAGGTACAAGCTGGCTCATTGGATTCCACACTCTCTCCTTTTTCTATTGTGGATCACGGATTTGTATTTCAAACCACCTCGGATACTATATCCTCTTGAAAATGAGAGTCGAGCACGCGAAATGGACATTCACAGTGACTTTTATCCCCACGACAATACATCGGTGACACACTTAGCTACTGAGCTAACGTGATAGCATCGTTCTCAAATGAAGATAGAAACAAAATACATAAATCCGCGAAATGGACATTCACAGTGACTTTTATCTCCACGACAATACATCGGTGACACACTTAGCTACTGAGCTAACGTGATAGCATCGTTCTCAAATGCAGATAGAAACAAAATACATAAATCCCTGACTGGAAGGATGGACAGAAGATCAACAATACTATTAAACCATGTACATGTAACTACACGGTTAATAACTCTCAGCCTGGCAAAGCTCAACAATGCTGTTGCTAACGACGCTAAGGCTAATTTAGAAACTTAGCAACCGGACCTCACAGAGCTATGCTAAAAACATTAGCGCTCCACCTACGCCAGCCAGCCCTCATCTGCTCCTCAACAGCCGTGCTCACCTGCGTTCCAGCGATCGACGGCGCGACGAAGGACTTCATCCGTGGGTTTGGCGGCTAGCATCGGTTAGGCGTAGTAAGTAGTCCTTGTTGTGTTGCTACAGCCAGCCGCTAATACACCGATCCCACCTACAAGGTTCTTCTTTGCAGCCTCCATTGTTCATTAAACAAATTGCAAAAGATTCACCAACACAGATGTCCAGAATACTGTGGAATTTTGTCGAAGAAAACAGAGCTCTGTGTATTGTGTCCAAACACTTCCGTGGACCTCGCGACGTCACGCGCATACGTCATCATATATAGACGTTTTCAACCGGAAGTTTAGCGGGAAATTTCAAATTGCACTTTATAAGTTAACCCGGCCGTATTGGCATGTGTTGCAATGTTAAGATTTCATCATTGATATATAAACTATCAGACTGCGTGGTCGGTAGTAGTGGCTTTCAGTAGGCCTTTAACATCACAAAATGCCACAAATTCAGTCGACCATTTTGAATATTCATTCCTTCGGTAAATTCCCGCAGATTGACATCACAATGGGAACACTTCTTGACCATGTTGTCAGATCAGTCGTACTGGAAATACGCAATAGAGATGTGCTGTTTATCATTCACAATCCTTATGTAAAACAAGAACACGTACACACTGCAAAAAGTCAGTGTTCAAAAACAAGAAAAAAAAATACAAAAATGAGGGGTATTTTATTTGAATTAAGCAAAATTATCTGCCAATAGAACAAGATAATTTGGCTTGTCAAGACTTTCCGAAACAAGTAAAATTAGCTAACTTCAATGAACCCAAAAATACCTTAAAATAAGTATATTCTCACTAATAACAAGTGCACTTTTCTTGGTAGAAAAAAAAAAAGAGACCTTTTTTGCTCAATATGTAGAAACATTTTCTTAAATTAAGTAAATGCTAGTGCCATTATCTTGACATAATGATATGCGCTCGGCATTACATTTCTTGAAACCAGCAAACTTATACTAAAAACTAATTTATTGTTCTTAATGGAAAGGCAACAAGGCAAGCGCTTGTTACTCTCGGGGTCTCCTAGCCGCTCAGGCAAATCATATGGTCTAAAAATGCATTTTTCCATGGATAACATGACATCATCGCGCCAAGTGCGTGCTCTTTCAGTCAATTAGTGTGCATATATACAGCCCGGCCCAAAAAAATTTAATTGTAATTTTGAAGAATTCATCTGAATGTGCATGAACTATTTCTGTTCAAAATTGTTTGAAATGTCACATGTTAAATGTTTAAATATTAACTGTCAGTTTGCTGTACTGTGCCAACTGTACTACTATATGAGTACGTATTTTCTATTGTTTCATTGGAAATAAAACAGCAAAGTCCATTTGGCTGTTTTAATTATGAGACAAAATTGTCATGATTTTTTTTTTTCATGCTTCAAATAAGAAATGATTACTTTAAAAAAGTAGTTTTATACACTACCGTTCAAAAGTTTGGGGTCACCCAAACAATTTTGTGGAATAGCCTTCATTTCTAAGAACAAGAATAGACTGTCGAGTTTCAGATGAAAGTTCTCTTTTTCTGGCCATTTTGAGCGTTTAATTGACCCCACAAATGTGATGCTCCAGAAACTCAATCTGCTCAAAGGAAGGTCAGCTTTGTAGCTTCTGTAACGAGCTCAACTGTTTTCAGATGTGTGAACATGATTGCACAAGGGTTTTCTAATCATCAATTAGCCTTCTGAGCCATTGAGCAAACACATTGTACCATTAGAACACTGGAGTGATAGTTGCTGGAAATGGGCCTCTATACACCTATGTAGATGTTGCACCAAAAACCAGACATTTGCAGCTAGAATAGTCATTTACCACATTAGCAATGTATAGAGTGTATTTCTTTAAAGTTAAGACTAGTTTAAAGTTATCTTCATTGAAAAGTACAGTGCTTTTCCTTCAAAAATAAGGACATTTCAATGTGACCCCAAACTTTTGAACGGTAGTGTATATATATATATATATATATATATATATATATATATATATATATATATATATATATATATATATATATATATATATATATATATATATAGGGAGGGCGACAAGGAAGACACGGCACCAATCAAACACGGAGGGGACAACACAGGAGAGCTGGATCGCATCAAGCATGTAGATCGCTTACTGTACGCCAACAGAAGTTTACGTTCCGGCGCGGGATATCAGGTTGTGCAGGCTTTTGAAAGCGGGTCTGATCATTAGCTCCGGGTGTGTAGATTGCCGGTGATTCATTGCAGCTGCTCGCTGCAGCCGGTCTGGTGGTTATATATATATATATATATATATATATATATATATATATATATATATATATATATATATATATATATATATATATATATATATATATACTACCGTTCAAAAGTTTGGGGTCACATTGAAATGTCCGTATTTTTCAATGAAGATAACTTTAAACTAGTCTTAACTTTAAAGAAATACACTCTATACATTGCTAATGTGGTAAATGACTATTCTAGCTGCAAATGTCTGGTTTTTGGTGCAATATCTACATAGGTGTATAGAGGCCCATTTCCAGCAACTATCACTCCAGTGTTCCAATGGTACAATGTGTTTGCTCATTGGCTCAGAAGGCTAATTGATGATTAGAAAACCCTTGTGCAATCATGTTCACACATCTGAAAACAGTTTAGCTCGTTACAGAAGCTACAAAACTGACCTTCCTTTGAGCAGATTGAGTTTCTTGAGCATCACATTTGTGGGGTCAATTAAACGCTCAAAATGGCCAGAAAAAGAGAACTTTCATCTGAAACTCGACAGTCTATTCTTGTTCTTAGAAATGAAGGCTATTCCACAAAATTGTTTGGGTGACCCCAAACTTTTGAACGGTAGTGTATATATATATATATATATATATATATATATATATATATATATATATATATATATATATATATATATATATATATATATATATATTTACATATATATAATCTGATTTATGACACCAAAATACTTCCAAAGTGTGCAAATAAATAGATATGATAAAAATAAATTAAAAAAATAAAAAAATATAATAGCTTCAGTATGGAGGCAACTTGTTTTTCCACTCTATTGGTACCCTTCGACTCACCATCTTTTATTGGACATAATAAAAATAATTCATAAGTGATTTTTGTACGGCTGGTTTTAAAGCTCTGCTGGCCAGAAGGTGGCCAAACACTGCCAGTCAAACGCGACAATTACTGCAATAAGTTAAATATTTAATGACGCTTTGTGGGTTTTGGGGGGTTGTCAGTGAGGTCATCTCTCACACAGGAACCAACATGTCCTTGTTGTGGTACAAAATAGTACGGCGTTTCCCACAGGACTATTTGCATCGTTGGCCACTACACATGTGCATGTCATTTAATAGAAGGTATTTTATTGAATTTTTGTAATATTAACATATCAGCTTTTCACATTACATTATGTGTTTTTGCTCTTTTTTCCCATATTTTTTTGTTTATTTTGTTTTGTTTTTATTTCTGGTCGCAGTCAGCAGTTGGCCAACAGGATGCACATTAGTCATTTCATCAGGAAGGCAAAGTGTTACCAAACCACAGAAGTGTGTCTCCTGTAGATATCGGATCCAAAACCGGTACCAAATCTTGCCAGTCCAACCGGACAACGATTGACCTAAAATCCAACGGTGCCATAGTACAGCACCTGCAGCACTGAGGTCGGACTCAGCCAAACTACTACTAAGCTCCAATTTTCCCAAAAAATATGCTAGCTTGATGCTAATATGCATTGGCTTTGCTCTTGACATGCTACTGATTAGCATTAGCAATTTTACATGGCGATTTCAACACTTCCAAGTCTAAGATGTACGCTAGAATCAAAAAAGGTTAGCATGCTTAGCGTTAGCATGTGTCATGTACCGTGTGATGTGATTCTTGAGTTCTACGGCTGCAAAAATCCCTAAAAAAAGTTAGAATGCTAAACTTAGCAGGCTAACAGTTAGCATGTGTCATGTTATGACGGCTGCAGAAATGGCTAAACAAGTTAGCATGCTAACGTTGGCTTGGTTACAGTTAGCATGTGTCAAGTACCATGTTATATCAATATGCACTGCAAAAAGACAGTGTTCAAAAACAATTTAAAAAATGAAAAAAATTAGGTGTATTTTATTTCAACTAAGCAAAATTATCTGCCAATAGAACAAGAAAATTCGGCTTGTCAAGACTTTCCAAAACAAGTAAAATTAGCTAACCTCAATGAACCCAAAAATACCTTAAAATAAGTATATTCTCACTAATAACAAGTGTACTACTATATGAGTACGTATTTTCTATTGTTTCATTGAAAATAAAACAGCAAAGTCCATTTGGCTGTCATCTGTTTTAATTATGAGACACAATTGTGTCAAAGTCATGATTTTTTTATTTTACATGCTTAAAATAAGAAATTATTACTTTAAAAAAAGCAGTTTTATACTTGTGAGTAGGGATGTCCGATAATGGCTTTTTTGCCGATATCCGATATTCCGATATTGTCCAACTCTTAATTACCGATGCCGATATCAACCGATACCGATATACATACAGTCGTGGAATTAACACATTATTATGCCTAATTTGGACAACCAGGTATGGTGAAGATAAGGTCCTTTTTAAAAAAATTAATAGAATAAGATAAATAAATTAAAAACATTTTCTTGAATAAAAAAGAAAGTAAAACAATATAAAAACAGTTACATAGAAAGTAGTAATGAATGAAAATTAGTAAAATTAACTGTTAAAGGTTAGTACTATTAGTGGACCAGCAGCACGCACAATCATGTGTGCTTACGGACTGTATCCCTTGCAGACTGTATTGATATATATTGATATATAATGTAGGAAGCAGAATATTAATAAAAGAAAGAAACAACCCTTTTGTGTGAATGAGTGTGAATGGGGGAGGGAGGTTTTTTGGGTTGGTACACTAATTGTAAGTGTATCTTGTGTTTTTTATGTTGATTTAATAAAAAAATAAAAAAATAAATAAACAAATTTAAAAAACGATACAGATAATTTCCGATATTACATTTTAAAGCATTTAACGGCCGATAATATCGCGTTGATGACACAGCTTTGCAACAGTTGATATTCTAGTTTCAAGCATGTTTTACTCAATATAGGTCATCAAATCTCAGCAACAAGCTGTAATATCTTACTGACATCATTTAGGACCAAAACCCTTAAAACAAGTAAAACACTCCAACATAAAATCTGCTTAGTGAGAAGAATTATCTTATCAGACAGAAAATAAGCAAATATCACCCTTATTTGAGATATTTCATCTTAGATTTCAGTTTTTGCAATGTATGGGTTGTAATTGGCTAAAAAAAGTTCACATGCTAATGTCAATTATTGGATAAATTCATTTGTCGGGGGCCAGCACAAATAAACGGGTGAATTTAAAACACAATTAAAGGCCTACTGAAAGCCACTACTAGCGACCACGCAGTCTGATAGTTTATATATCAATGATGAAATCTTAACATTGCAACACATGCCAATACGGCCGGGTTAACTTATAAAGTGCAATTTTAAATTTCCAGCGAAACTTCCGGTTGAAAACGTCTATGTATGATGACGTATGCGCGTGACGTCGATGGTTGAAACGGAAGTATTCGGACACATTGTATCCCAATACAAAAAGCTCTGTTTTCATCGCAAAATTCCACAGTATTCTGGACATCTGTGTTGGTGAATCTTTTGCAATTTGTTTAATGAACAATGGAGGCTGCAAAGAAGAAAGTTGTAGGTGGGATCGGTGTATTAGCGGCCGGCTGCAGCAACACAACCAGGAGGACTTTGACTTGGATAGCAGACGCGCTATCCGACGCTAGCCGCCGACCGCATCGATGATCGGGTGAAGTCCTTCGTCGCGCCGTCGATCGCTGGAACGCAGGTGAGCACGGGTGTTGATGAGCAGATGAGGGCTGGCGTAGGTGGAGCGCTAATGTTTTTATCATAGCTCTGACGAGGTCCCGTAGCTAAGTTAGCTCCAATGGCGTCGTTAGCAGCAGCATTGCTAGGCCTCGACCGTGTGGTTACAGGTCCAGTGTTTGGTTCGGTGTCTCCTGATAGTAGTATTGTTGATCTGCTGTCTATCCTTCCAGTCAGGGGCTTATTTCTTTTGTTTCTATCTGCAGTTAAGCACGATGCTATCACGTTAGCTAAAGTGCTTCACCGATGTATTGTCGTGGGGATAAAAGTCACTGTGAATGTCCATTTCGCGTTCTCGACTCTCATTTTCAAGAGGATATAGTATCCGAGGTGGTTTAAAATACAAATCCGTGATCCACAATAGAAAAAGAAGAAAGTGCGGAATCCAATGAGCCAGCTTGTACCTAAGTTACGGTCAGAGCGAAAAAAAGATATGTCCTGCACTGCACTCTAGTCCTTCACTCTCACGTTCCTCATCCACAAATCTTTCATCCTCGCTCAAATTAATGGGGTAATCGTCGCTTTCTCGGTCCGAATCGCTCTCGCTGCATTGTAAACAATGGGGAAATGTGAGGAGCCTTTCGGTACAGGCAAGGCTTTTTTTTTATCAGCAACCAAAAGTTGCGAACTTTATCGTCGATGTTCTCTACTAAATCCTTTCAGCAAAAATATGGCAATATCGCAAAATGATCAAGTATGACACATAGAATGGATCTGCTATCCCCGTTTAAATTAAAAAAAAGTCATTTCAGTAGGCCTTTAAGTACAGTGCAAACTTTTCCTTTGAATCTAACAGCATAAATAACCTGTTCCAGGGTTAAGATGTATCTAAACTGTGCAGGCAAGGTTTTGAGTAACATGTTACCATTTGTAACGGTTATATAAGTGTAAAAAGAAGTTAGCGCCCGGTGTCTTTTTAATATGAATTACTGTAAAACGAAGGAAAAGGGGTAAGTTTTAAACCTGACACGAAAGCTCCGGTGGCCAGAGACTACGTCGTCCAGCCGGGTGTCGGACAAAAGAGTCGGAACAATAAATCAGAGTCTTACTGACATTTTGTGGGTTTCTAGTGAAGTCACCTCTGAGGGCGCTGACGTCTGCAAGCACATTCCAGCTCAAGTGCCTCTTGAAACCTCGCTGCCTGCCTTTTGTTTGATTGAACGCAGCCGCTCGCTCTCTCGCCTTCGGACGAAACAATAAAAAAAAAACAAAAAAAAAAACAATCCTCGCCTTCTGACTGTCGGAGATCTTTTCGGTAAACACTCGACCGCGTCTGGTCCGCGTCAACATGCAGCAGGTTGGCGGCGAGGAGTCGCAGCGACACGCCATTGCGGGGAAATTGGGCTATTTTTAAAGCACACAACATTTTATGGATGTGCTGTTTATGTAAATACTTTATTGATTGAACATTGTTGTGTTTCAGCGCACACGCTAATGACAACACAACATTGTTCACGTAACAAATACAGTGGATCCTCCACAGTGGCACCGCTGGGGATTTTGGGCCCCATGAAAAGAATCTTTACAGGGCCCCCAACACAGCGGCAACATTATAATTTCATCATCATTAGGGGCCTCTTTGGACCCCCCTCCATCATGGGCCCCTAGAATCCGTCTCCTTTACCCCCCCTTTTCGGCGCCCCTGATCCTCCAGATCAGGGGTCACCAACGCGGTGCCCGCGGGCACCAGGTAGCCCGTAAGGACCAGATGAGTAGCCCGCTGGCCTGTTCTAAAAATAGCTCAAATAGCAGCACTTACCAGTGAGCTTCCTCTATTTTTTAAATTGTATTTATTTACTAGCAAGCTGGTCTTGCTTTGCTCGACATTTTTAATTCTAAGAGAGACAAAACTCAAATAGAATTTGAAAATCCAAGAAAATGTTTTAAAGACTCGGTCTTCACTTGTTTAAATAAATTCATTAATTTGTTTTACTTTGCTTCTTATAACTTTCAGAAAGACAATTTTAGAGAAAAAATACAACCTTAAAAATGATTTTAGTATTTTTAAACACATATACCTTTTTACCTCTTAAATTCCTTCCTCTTCTTTCCTGACAATTTAATTTAATGTTCAAGTAAATTTATTTTTTTTATTGTAAAGAATAATAAATACATTTTAATTTAATTCTTCATTTTAGCTTCTGTTTTTTCGACGAATAATATTTGCGAAATATTTCTTCAAACTTATTAAGATTAAAATTCAAAAAAAAAATATTCTGG
>NC_084740.1:73225378-73230378 GCF_033978785.1 Entelurus aequoreus
TGCAGGGCAAACATTAGCTAACCAGAATATGTCAATGTCAATACAAATGTCCCTGAGGAATGTAAGGTGGGAGTTCAGTAATTACCTAACGTTACACTATTATTTTCCATAACAATTTAGCCCCCTCCACAATATTAACCCGACGTTAAAACAGAACTAGCTATTTATTGATTAGCAATTGCCGAATCATGTAACATTAGCTTAATGCTAAAAAGCCAGGTTGCTATCACATTCTGTAACGGACAAATAATTTAATGTTAGCTAACGTTACCTACCTGCTACCTCTGTCTTTTTCTCGTTTCTCCTCCTCTTCTTTTCTATTTTTTCTTCCCTGGGCACCTGACAGTTTTGGCCGTTTTGACATCTTGTGTTGATTTTTTGATGTGGTGATGTCCAAAAAGAGTCATGAATGATACGGGAAGGGAGGGGCGTAATGTTGTAACAAATAATATTTCTATTAAATAGGCTTTACTTTGCATTTTAATTAACGTGGGATTATTTTTTGTATTTAGAAATAATAGTACCAACTTTTTTTTTTTTTTTTCTCCAACATTCGTGGCACTGGCGTGGCGCCCCCTGATGGATGGCGCCCTTAGCATTTGCCTATACGGCCTATGCCACGGGCCGGCCCTGGGCAAATCATATAGTAGATGTAGATGCCCATATCGGCTGTTCAGATTTACTTTACAAAAGAGAAGTGTAGGATACTTCTCTTGTTGCCTTATTTGTATTTGACTTTATTAAATGTATTTATATTATCATTTGGTGCAGCCGGGCCGGAGCAGGAGGGGATAGAAAGAGAAAAAAAGGAAGACAGAGGGGGGAATTGTGGGGACAAGAGGGGGATAAGACAAAGAGACAAAAACAGCAACAACAACAACAACAACAACAGAGCAACATCAGCAAATACGACATGTACAAATATGATGGTAAAAGTAATAGCAAATAAGCAGATAGCGAAAATAAAAAATAATACAGAAATGACAATGAGCATTATTACACTACAAATGGAGCAATACAAATACCAATAGAAATAGCGCTATTGATAATGAACAATACCCATAATTTACCTCTATTATCAACAATACAGTTGTTCAAATGCAACAATACATATACGTAATGATAACTACAGATACAAAAGAATGATTCCTTTGATAATAATCCCCTCAGCTATCAAAGGAAATGTCAACGCAAGCATTGAAAACACTCAATGTACACAAAATTGTAAAATCACATTGAACACTTAGCAATGACCTCTTAAAATGAAGGTGCAAAAATAAGGAATATGTAAGAAATGCTTAATAAAGTGTAAGAAAATAGTGTGATAATGTAAACATAGAGAAACCTGAGAAGAACTATTTTCTACAGGTTGAGTGCCAGGAAGTTGCAGCTGTGCTCTAAAGCAGTGGTCCCCAACCACCGATCGATTGGTACCGGGCCGCACAAGAAATAAAAAAATTAAATTAAATTAAAATAAAAATACATCTTTTTTATTTTTTTATTAAATCAACATAAAAAACACAAGATACACATACAATTAGTGCACCAACCCAAAAAAACCTCCCTCCCCCATTTACACTCATTCACACAAAAGGGTTGTTTCTTTCTGTTATTAATATTTCTGGTTCCTACATTATATATCAATATATATCAATACAGTTTGCAAGGGATACAGTCCGTAAGCACACATGATTTTATTTTTTTTTATGACCAAAAAAAACAACAACAAAAATATTTTCGGACATCTCTAATAAGGGTGATATTTGCTTATTTTCTGTCTGATAAGATAATTCATCTCACTAAGCAGATTTTATGTTAGAATCTTTTACTTGTTTTAAGGGTTTTGGTCCTAAATGATGTCAGTAAGATATTACAGCTTGTTGCTGAGATTTGATGACCTATATTGAGTAAAACATGCTTGAAACTAGAATATCAACTGTTGCAAAGCTGTGTCATCAACACTCACAAGTATAAAACTACTTTTTTAAAGTAATACATTCTTACTTCAAGCATGAAAAAAAAATCATGAGCGCATATCATTATGTCAAGATAATGGCACTAGCATTTACTTAATTTAAGAATATTTTTCAACATATTGAGCAAAAAGGTTAAAAAAAAATTTCTACCAAGAAAAGTGCACTTGTTATTAGTGAGAATATACTTATTTTAAGGTATTTTTGGGTTCATTGAGGTTAGCTAATTTGACTTGTTTTGGAAAGTCTTGACAAGCCAAATTGTCTTGTTCTATTGGCAGATAATTTTGCTTAATTCAAATAAAATACCCCTAATTTTTGTATTTTTTTCCTTGTTTTTGAACACTGACTTTTTGCAGTGTATAAAACTGCTTTTTCAAAATAATACTTTCTTATTTCAAGCATGAAAAAAAAATTCTGAATTTAATTATAATAAATTCTTCAAAATGACAATAAAAAAAAATTGGAGCGCATATCATTATGTTAAGACAATGGCACTAGCATTTATTTAATTGAAGAATATTTTTCAGCATATTGAGAAAAAAGGTCTCATATTTGTTTTTTCTACCAAGAAAAGTGCACTTGTTATTAGTGAGAATATACTTATTTTAAGGTATTTTTGGGTTCATTGAGGTTAGCTAATTTGACTTGTTTTGGAAAGTCTTGACAAGCCAAATTTTCTTGTTTTATTGGCAGATAATTTTGCTTAGTTCAAATAAAATACCCCTAATTTTTGTATTTTTTCTCCTTATTTTTGAACACTGACTTTTTGCAGTGTATGAAACGGCTTTTTCAAAATAATACTTTCATATTTAAAGCATGAAAAAAAAATTCTGATTTTAATTATAATAAATTCTTCAAAATGACAATAAAAAAAAATTGGAGCGCATATCATTATGTCAAGATAATGGCACTAGCATGTATTTAATTTAAGAATATTTTTCAGCATATTGAGAAAAAAGGTCTCATATTTGTTTTTTCTACCAAGAAAAGTGCACTTGTTATTAGTGAGAATATACTTATTTTAAGGTATGTTTGGGTTCATTGAGGTTAGCTAATTTGACTTGTTTTGGAAAGTCTTGACAAGCCAAATTTTCTTGTTTTATTGGCAGATAATTTTGCTTAGTTCAAGTAAAATGCCCCTAACTTTTGTATTTTTTTTTTCAATTGTTTTTGTACACTGACTTTTTGCAGTGCACTACAAGGGGCATCACTGGCTTATACGGCGTCGAAAAGGTTCTACACATTGTGAGTTTAAATACTTTATTTCTTAATTTTTTTCACATTTAATATGTTTTTTGCAATTAAGATTTCGACAGATATGTTTTAATTGCTGATGCGTTTTAATAGATTTTTAAAAGCGCCAGAAAATAACCCTAATTTGACTTGTTTTGGAAAGTCTTGACAAGCCGAATTTTTGTGTTCTATTGGCAGATAATTTTGCTTAGTTCAAATAAAATACCCCTAATTTTTGTATTTTTTCCCCTTGTTTTTGAACACTGACTTTTTGCAGTGTATGAAACTGCTTTTTCAAAATAATACTTTCATATTTCAAGCATGAAAAAAAAATTCTGATTTTAATTATAATAAATTCTTCAAAATGACAATAAAAAAAAATTGGAGCGCATATCATTATGTCAAGACAATGGCACTAGCATTTATTTAATTGAAGAATATTTTTCAGCATATTGAGAAAAAAGGTCTCATATTTGTTTTTTCTACCAAGAAAAGTGCACTTGTTATTAGTGAGAATATACTTATTTTAAGGTATTTTTGGGTTCATTGAGGTTAGCTAATTTGACTTGTTTTGGAAAGTCTTGACAAGCCAAATTTTCTTGTTTTATTGGCAGATAATTTTGCTTAGTTCAAATAAAATACCCCTAATTTTTGTATTTTTTCTCCTTGTTTTTGAACACTGACTTTTTGCAGTGTATGAAACGGCTTTTTCAAAATAATACTTTCATATTTAAAGCATGAAAAAAAAATTCTGATTTTAATTATAATAAATTCTTCAAAATGACAATAAAAAAAAATTGGAGCGCATATCATTATGTCAAGATAATGGCACTAGCATGTATTTAATTTAAGAATATTTTTCAGCATATTGAGAAAAAAGGTCTCATATTTGTTTTTTCTACCAAGAAAAGTGCACTTGTTATTAGTGAGAATATACTTATTTTAAGGTATTTTTGGGTTCCCTGAGGTTAGCTAATTTGACTTGTTTTGGAAAGTCTTGACAAGCCAAATTTTCTTGTTTTATTGGCAGATAATTTTGCTTAGTTCAAGTAAAATGCCCCCAACTTTTGTATTTTTTTTCTTCTTGTTTTTGAACACTGACTTTTTGCAGTGCACTACAAGGGGCATCACTGGCTTATACGGCGTCGAAAAGGTTCTACACATTGTGAGTTTAAATATTTTATTTCTTAATTTTTTTCACATTTAATATGTTTTTTGCAATTAAGATTTCGACAGATATGTTTTAATTGCTGATGCGTTTTGATAGATTTTTAAAAGCGCCAGAAAATAACCCTAATTTGACTTGTTTTGGAAAGTCTTGACAAGCCGAATTTTTGTGTTCTATTGGCAGATAATTTTGCTTAGTTCAAATAAAATACCCCTAATTTTTGTATTTTTTTTCCTTGTTTTTGAACACTGACTTTTTGCAGTGTATGAAACTGCTTTTTCAAAATAATACTTTCATATTTCAAGCATGAAAAAAAAATTCTGAATTTAATTATAATTCTTCAAAATGACAATAAAAAAAATTGGAGCGCATATCATTATGTCAAGACAATGGCACTAGCATGTATTTAATTGAAGAATATTTTTCAGCATATTGAGAAAAAAGGTCTCATATTTGTTTTTTCTACCAAGAAAAGTGCACTTGTTATTAGTGAGAATATACTTATTTTAAGGTATTTTTGGGTTCATTGAGGTTAGCTAATTTGACTTGTTTTGGAAAGTCTTGACAAGCCAAATTTTCTTGTTTTATTGGCAGATAATTTTGCTTAGTTCAAGTAAAATACC
>NC_084740.1:73235378-73512878 GCF_033978785.1 Entelurus aequoreus
TCTTGTCCCCTTGTAACGTATGTCTGCACTTAGTGGGACTGTGCCGAAAATGAAATTTCAGTTCTTATGTGTCTTGTACATGTTACAGAATGGACAACAATAAAGCATCTTGATCTTGATCTTGATCTTAGCAAACTCATCTTGCGGGCCGGATTAAACCTGTTTGCGGGCCGCACGTTTGGCACCCCTGAATATACCTCCTGGCCTTGGTGAAGGGACGGTTCGGGGATTTTTTGGGCTCAAAAAAAGTTTGAGGCCACTGGCTTATAGTACACTGCTTTCTAACTGTCCATTTGTCCAGCCTTTCCAAATAAACTTTTGCAAGAATGACAACCCTGGAAACAACACGGAGGCGATCGGAGACGTAATGAACTGAGCGGGAGGCGAAATCTCTGCCGTACCCTTTTAAGAATGTGATCAAATGAACCTAATAACTCTCTAATCCCGCACGTAAACGACTCCGTCGGCTACAAATCCGCCCCCGAACGCATGACAGTGAAGGTAATCAGGCAGCTCGGAGAAAAATAAACACTCATAAGTCAGCTCCCATTGTGTCAACAAGTGTGGCTTGCAGGGCAGCCTCTCTGCAAATGGATGACAGACTCTCTGTGACAGGATGTTTCCCACATCCAGGAAGTCAATTTGGTTTCCTTTTGAGAGGCCCTTGCATCTCCAGTGTGGCTTTTTCTCCACATTCATTGCAGTAATTTAGAACGTGTCTGTGTACACACATGACACTTTAGTCGGGGTTTCGTGCCGGGTCGAAATAATTGCCACAATAGAGTTTACGGTACAATCATACGCTGCAATATTCAGCTGGCAGGAGAACTCATTGCTAAAAGTCTTCATCTGCTTCCAAGTTCATTTCAAATTCAAATTCAAACCATCTTAATCTGCATGTGTGTTCCCTGTGCATTGAAAAACTCGCACGGAATCTTCCAAAATGTAGTCAATAAATTACCCGGCGGTGGGTTTGTTTTTTTTAAAATCGTAAATGTTATTTTCCAGAAGCAATAAAAAAACGTTTTAGGGCAACGTGTTTTAGTAAAACACACCACAAAGGACTGAGTAAAGACAGGATTCGCAGAATTAGAATTTCAAAAACGTCACTGTTAAATGTGCACATTTGTAATTAGGGTTGTACGGTATACCGGTACTAGTATAGTATCGCGGTACTAATTAGTTAGAGTGTTTTCTATTGGGGCTCCGGTACTCTGGAATGCCCTCCCGGTAACAGTTAGAGATGCTACCTCAGTAGAAGCATTAAAACTCATTTGTATACTCTAGCCCAGGGGTCACCAACGCGGTGCCCGCGGGCACCAGGTAGCCCGTAAGGACCAGATGAGTAGCCCGCCGGCTTGGTCTAAAAATAGCTCAAATAGCAGCACTTACCAGTGAGCTGCCTCTATTTTTTAATTTGTATTTATTTACTAGCAAGCTGGTCTCGCTTTGCCCGACATTTTTAATTCCAAGAGAGACAAAACTCAAATAGAATTTGAAAATCCAAGAAAATATTTTAAAGACTTGGTCTTTACTTGTTTAAATAAATTCATTAATTTTTTTACTTTGCTTCTTATAACTTTCAGAAAGACAATTTTAGAGAAAAAATACAACCTTAAAAATCATTTTAGGATTTTTAAACACATATACCTTTTTACCTTTTAGATTCCTTCCTCTTCTTTCCTGACAATTTAAATCAATGTTCAAGTATTTTTTTTTTTTTTTAGTGTAAAGAATAATAAATACATTTTAATTTAATTCTTCATTTTAGCTTCTGTTTTTTCGACGAAGAATATTTGTGAAATATTTCTTCAAACTTATTATGATTACGATTCAAAAAAATTATTCCGGTAAATCTAGAAAATCTGTAGAATCAAATTTAAATCTTATTTCAAAGTCTTTTGAATTTTTATAAAAAAATTTGTTCTGGAAAATCTAGAAGAAATAATGATTTGTCTTTGTTAGAAATATAGCTTGGTCCAATTTGTTATATATTCTAACAAAGTATATATTGGATTTTAACCTATTTAAAACATGTCATCAAAAATCTAAAATTAATCTTAATCAGGAAAAATTACTAATGATGTTCCATAAATTATTTTTTTAAGTTTTCGTCTTCTTTTTTTAGGTTGAATTTTGAATTTTAAAGACTTGAAATTGAAGATAAACTATGTTTCAAAATGTAATTGTCATTTTTTTCGTGTTTTCTCCTCTTTTAAACCGTTCAATTAAGTGTAAATATCATTAATTATTAACAATAACATAGAGTTAAAGGTAAATTGAGCAAATTGGCTATTTCTGGCAATTTATTTAAGTGTGTATCAAACTGGTAGCCCTTCGCATTAATCAATACCCAAGAAGTAGCTCTTGGTTTCAAAAAGGTTGGTGACCCCTGCTCTAGCCTTTAAATAAACCCCCCTTTTAGACCAGTTGATCTGCCGTTTCTTTTCTTTTCTGCTCTGCCCCCCTCTCCCTCGTGGAGGGTGGGGGGGGATGAAGTGCTGGCTGTCCAGAGTCGGGACCCGGGGTGGACCGCTCGCCTGTGCATCGGTTGGGGGACATCTCTGCGCTGCTGACCTGTCTCCGCTCGGGATGGTCATTCACATCGACGTCCCACTGGGTTGTGAGTTTTTCCTTGCCCTTACGTGGGCTCTGTACCACGGATGTCGTTGTGGCTTGTGCAGCCCTTTGAGACACTTGTGATTTAGGCAGGGCCGGCCCGTGGCATAGGCCGTATAGGCAAATGCTAAGGGCGCCGTCCATCAGGGGGCGCCACGCCAGTGCCACAAATGTTGGAGGACAAAAATAAATTATTATTTCTAAATACATAAAATAATCCCACGTTAATTAAAATGCAAAGTAAAGCCTATTTAATAGAAATATTATTTGTTACAACATTACGCCCCCACACGGTGCGCCCCCTCCCTTCCCGTATCATGACTCTTTTTGGACGTCACCACATAAAAAAATCAACCCAAGATGTCAAAACGGCCAAAACTGTCAGGTGCCCAGGGAAGAAAAAAGAGAAAAGAAGAGGAGGAGAAACGAGAAAAAGACAGAAGTACCAGGTAGGTAACGTTAGCCTACAAGAAATTATTTGTCTGTTACAGAATGTGATAGTAACCTTTAGCATTAAGCTAATGTTACATGATTCGGCAATTCCTAATCAATTAATAGCTAGTTCTGTTTTAACGTCGGGTTAATATTGTGGTGGGGGCTAAATTGTTATGGAAAATAATAATGTAACGTTAGGTCATTACAGTACTCCCTGGTGTACAGTAATTTGTAAGTCATTCTAGTTAATGCAATATTAAAAAGCACAAATAGAGAACTCTGTAGGATCCCCTTTTTTGTAATATAGTTGTTAAAGTCATACTGGTTTGATATCTTGTTTTGTGCAGTGCCTTATTTACCGGTATATTGTATTTTTAATTTATTTTATGCAACTTGTTGACACGTTTTATTTTGTGTTTATGTATGTAAAACATATTGTATTTCATATATTCATTTTTTATTTTTTGTATTCATTTATTTATCCATAGTTTTTTTTATCTTGTTAACAATTCTGATTGTTAATTTGCTATCTTTAAGTTAAAAAAAAAGGTCAAAGACAAAGCTATTCGGTTTCTTGTGAGTATATACACTTCACTGCCGATGTGGGAGGGCGCCACCTAAAATCTTGCCTAGGGCGCCAGATTGGTTAGGGCCGGGCCTGGATTTAGGGCTATATAAATAAACATTGTTCGATTGATTGAAATACATTTAATAAAGTCAAATACAAATAAGGCAACAAGAGAAGTATCCCACACTTCTCTTTTGTAAAGTAAATTTGTACAGCCAATATTGGCATCTACATCAACTATATCAGTTGTCCCCAACCTTTTTGTAGCTGCGGACCGGTCAACTCTTGACAGTTTGGGGATGGTATTTTTTGTTGTTGTTGTCATAAACAAATACAATCCTGTGTGCTTACGGAGTATATCCCTGCAGATTGTATTGATCTATATTGATATATAATGTATATATTGTGGTTTTTATGTTGATTTAATTTAAAAAAAAACAAAAAAACGTTTTTTTATTTTTTTTATTTCTTGTGCGACCCGGTACCAATCGGTCCACGGACCGCGGCCCGGTGGTTGGGGACCACTGAACTATATGATTTGCCTCAGAAGCTGAACAGGACACAAAAAAAATGCCACGGCAAGATTACTGCCGGCACACCTTCAAAATAAGTTTTTTCTTTTTTTTTTTTTACTAAAACTAATTTAAGTGAAATATTGTATGAATGGATGTATTGTATATGGGCCATTATTTACGTACTATTGGCTATACTAAGTTTGAAAAACAGCTCAAATGTCGTTAAAACGTTCCTCATTGTTTTATTTTGAAAAACAAAACAAAACCGTGCATCTAAATCGCCTGTCAGCAGCTGGTCGCGCACCTAAACGAGTCGACACCTGGCATAAGTAAGGAGAGAAAGTTGAAGAGGAAGGTATTTTTTATTTGCATTCCTTGTTCAAGCTACTGTAAATTACCCTAAATCTTTTGACATTACTACCGACGATAACCTCTAACTTTACGCCGTGTGCGTCCTCAAACCTCTGTTTGTACATCGCTGTGTCGAGTGTGGATGTTGTCCTGGCACTCCAGCTTCCTCCCGCATTACAAAAATTTGCATGTTAACTTCATTAGAGACTGTAAATTTTTCATAGATGTGAATGTTAGTGTGAAGGATTGTTTATATACAGTGTGATTGACCATGCTAATTGGAGTTAGCTTGTCAACGAGCTAGTCCGGGGGTCAGCAACCCGCGGCTCTTTGATTATTACTACGATTAATCGATTAATAATCGGATAAAACAGACAAACTACATTTCTATCCTTTCCAGTATTTTATTGAAAAAAAAAAACAGCATACTGGCATCATACTTATTTGGATTATTGTTTCTCAGCTGTTTGTAAATGTTGCAGTTTCTAAATAAAGGTTTATAAAAAAAATTAAAAAATAAAAAGTAGCCTCTGCGCATGCGCATAGCATAGATCCAACGAATCAATGACTAAATTAATCGCCAACTATTTTTATAATCGATTTTAATCGATTTAATCGATTAGTTGTTGCAGCCCTAATGTGTACTTCATGTGTATATATATATATATATATATATATATATATATATATATATATATATATATATATATATATATATATATATATGTATGTATATATATATATATGTATATATATATATATATATATATATATATATATATATATATATATATATATATATATATATATATATATATATATATATATATATATATATATATATATATATATGTATATATATATACATATATATATATATATGTACTTTAATTAGTGTGCTTAGTTTTACAGGGACTTCATTGTGAAGAATAACAACAAAAAAAAGTTAGATTTTTTTTTTTCAAATCTAACTCAAAGGGACTGTTTACATATTTTCCAAACTAAATTGCAACATTCAGGCAGGGCAGAATAAAGTGTAGCCTCTGTTGCCTTTTACAATAAACAACAATTGAAACTGCATAGAACAAAGAGAGCACAGTCTACCAAGTCAAATTCCTTGCGGTAAAGCTGATTGAGATTCTTCTTATACAAGAAAAATGTTCATATTAATATTATTAATGGTAATGTTAATAACTAATAACACTATTTTTTTTATATATACCGTATTTTTCGGACTATAAGTCGCAGTTTTTTTCATAGTTTGGCCGGGGGTGCGACTTATACTCAGGAGCGACTTATGTGTGAAATGATTAACACATTAGCATAAAATATCAAATAATATTATTGATCTCATTCACGTAAGAGACTAGACGTATAAGATTTCATGGGATTTAGCGATTAGGAGTGACAGATTGTTTGGTAAACGTATAGCATGTTCTATATGTTATAGTTATTTGAATGACTCTTACCATAATATGTTACGTTAACATACCAGGCACCTTCTCAGGTGGTTATTTATGCCTCATATAACGTACACTTATTCAGCCTGTTGTTCACTATTCTTTATTTATTTTAAATTGCCTTTCAAATGTCTATTCTTGGTGTTGGCTTTTATCAAATAAATGTCCCCAAAAAATGCGACTTATTCTCCAGTGGGACTGACCGTATTTTTCGGACTATAAGTCGCAGTTTTTTTCCTAGTTTGGCCGGGGGTGCGACTTATACTCCAGTGCGACTTATATATGTTTTTTTCCTTCTTTATTATGCATTTTCGGCCGGTGCGACTTATACTCCGGAGCGACTTATAGCCCGAAAAATACGGTGTACATAAAACATTTGTTTCACCTTTTTAAATAAAATATATGCATCATTGCAAATCAAAACGTACATGTCATATATATGATGTCATATTGACCACGCCCCTAGCCCCGCCCCCACCGCCTGTACTGTATATAGTTGCAATCTTAGACTTAGACTTCCTTTTTATTGTCATTCAAATTTGAACTTTACAGCACAGATAAGAACAAATTTTCGTTACATAATCTAGGGCAGGGGTCACCAACGCGGTGTCCGCGGGCACCAGGTAGCCCGTAAGGACCAGATGAGTAGCCCGCTGGCCTGTTCTAAAAATAGCTCAAATAGCAGCACTTACCAGTGAGCTGCCTCTATTTTTTAAATTTTATTTATTTACTAGCAAGCTGGTCTCGCTTTGCCCGACATTTTTAATTCTAAGAGAGACAAAACTCAAATAGAATTTGAAAATCCAAGAAAATATTTTAAAGACTTGGTCTTCACTTGTTTAAATACATTCATTAATTTTTTTACTTTGCTTCTTATAACTTTCAGAAAGACAATTTTAAATAAAAAATACAACCTTAATATGATTTTAGGATTTTTAAACACATATACCTTTTTACCTTTTAAATTCCTTCCTCTTCTTTCCTGACAATTTAAATCAATGTTCAAGTAATTTTTTTTTTTATTGTAAAGAATAATAAATACATTTTAATTTAATTCTTCATTTTAGCTTCTGTTTTTTCGACGAAGAATATGTGTGAAATATTTCTTCAAACTTATTATGATTAAAATTCAAAAAAATTATTCTGGCAAATCTAGAAAATCTGTAGAATCAAATTTAAATCTTATTTCAAAGTCTTTTGAATTTCTTTTAAAATTTTGGTTCTGGAAAATCTAGAAGAAATAATGATTTGTCTTTGTTAGAAATATAGCTTGGTCCATCCATCCATTCATCCATTTTCTACCGCTTATTCCCTTTGGGGTCGCGGGGGCGCTGGAGCCTATCTCAGCTACAATCGGGCGGAAGGCGGGGTACACCCTGGACAAGTCGCCACCTCATCGCTTGGTCCAATTTGTTATATATTCTAACAAAGTGTAGATTGGATTTTAACCTATTTAAAACATGTCATCAAAATTCTAAAATTAATCTTAATTAAAAAAAATTACTAATGATGTTCCATAAATTCTTTTTTAAATTTTTTCAAAAAGATTCGAATTAGATAGTTTTTTATCTTCTTTTTTTCGGTTGAATTTTGAATTTTAAAGAGTCGAAATTGAAGATAAACTATGTTTCAAAATGTAATGGTCATTTTTTTCGTGTTTTCTCCTCTTTTAAACCGTTCAATTAAGTGTAAATATCATTAATTATTAATAATAACATAGAGTTAAAGGTAAATTGAGCAAATTGGCTATTTCTGGCAATTTATTTAAGTGTGTATCAAACTGGTAGCCCTTCGCATTAATCAGTACCCAAGAAGTAGCTCTTGGTTTCAAAAAGGTTGGTGACCCCTGATCTAGGGGAAACCCTGGGCTGCATATCCCAAAGCGACGACATACATTGTATCTTGATATTGCCAACTTTTCACGATTAACTTCTACGTCTAACAGAAAGCTTAAAAATCAAATATTGATTAGGCTTAAGAAAAAAGTTATTTCTGAATAAATAAAGCAAGTGGTGTCGTGATCCTCCTCCTATGTATATTAAAGGCCATCCATAACCATACCTGTCTGACCTTCTGCACACAACATTCCTACTTGATCCCTCAGGTCTTCCTCCTCCATTAACCTGACCGTCCCCTCATTGACTCCATTATCACTTTAAAAAACTAACCTCAAAACCCACCTGTTTAAGCAGGCTTATACCCGACAGTAATGTCTTTTTTTAATTAATGCCTTGCTTCAATTTTTTTTATGCTGCTTTTATGTAATGTACGGGGACCTTGAGTGCGTTGAAAGTCGTTTTACAAAATAAATGTCTTATTATTACAAAACCCAAAACCAGTGAAGTTGGCACGTTGTGTAAATCGTAAATAAAAACAGAATACAATGATTTGCAAATCCCTTTCAACCTATATTCAATTGAAGAGACTGCAAAGACAAGATATTTAATGTTCGGACTGGTAAACTTTGTTATTTTTTGCAAATATTTGCTCATTTGGAATTTGATGCCTGCAGCATGTTTCAAAAAAGCTGGCACAAGTGGCAAAAAAGGCTGAGAAAGTTGAGGAATGCTCATCAAACACTTATTTGGAACGTCCCACAGGTGAACAGGTTAATTGGGAACAGGTGAGTGCCATGATTGGGTATAAACGCAGCTTCCATGAAATGCTCAGTCATTCACAAACAAGGATGGGGCGAGGGTCACCTCAAATGTGTGAGCTAATTGTCCAACAGTTTAAGAACAACATTTCTCAACCAGCTATTGCAAGGAATTTAGGGATTTCACCATCTACGGTCCTTAATATCATCAAAAGGTTCAGAGAACCTGGAGAAATCACTGCATGTACGCGGAAAGGCCGTGACCTGCAATACCCTCAGGCGGTACTGCTTTAAAAAGCGACATCAGTGTGTAAAGGATATCACCACATGGGTTCAGGAACACTTCAGAAAACCACTGTCAGTAACTACAGTTGGTCGCTACATCTGTAAGTGCAAGTTAAAACTCTACTTTGCAAAACAAAAGCCATTTATCAACAACACCCAGAGACGGCGCCGGCTTCGCTGGGCCTGAGCTCGTCTAAGATGGACTGATGCAAAGTGGGAAAGTGTTCTGTGGTCTGACGAGTCCACATTTCAAATTGTTTTTGGAAACTGTGGACGTCGTGTCGTCCGGACCAAAGAGGAAAAGAACCATCCGGACTGTTATAGGCTCAAAGTGTAAAAGCCAGCATCTGTGATGGTATGGGGGTGTATTAGTGCCAAAGGCATGGGTAACTTACACATCTGTGAAGGCACCATTAATGCTGAAAGGTACATACAGGTTTTGGAACAACATATGTTGCCATCCAAGCAACGTTATCATGGACGCCCCTGCTTATTTCAGCAAGACAATGCCAAGCCACATTCTGCATGTGTTACAACAGCGTAGCTTCGTAGTAAAAGAGTGCGGGTACTAGACTGGCCTGCCTGTAGTCCAGACCTGTCTCCCTTTGAAAATGTGTGGTGCATTATGAAACGTAAAATACTACAACGGAGACCCCGGACTGTTGAACAAAGCTGTACATCAAGCAAAATGAGAGGTGTTTTCTTTTAAACCATGGAAGTTGAGAGGCAGCTTTATTCACTGGAGACATTTAAGACACTGATGTGAGGACCAGATGGCCACCTGGTCACCGATAGACTCTGTGTGGCCCGCCGCCACTATCCGGCACGACCTCGACGCAGTCGGAAGCCGACCCCACCGGCTTCGACACACCGTCAAGACGCGTCGCCACCTCAACCTCCACAGTCCCAGTGCAGCCCGGGATTGACTGAGCCAGATGTCGCCAGCTGCCCAGGCACGCTCACAGAAGCACCAGCAGCCTAAGCACGCGTCCGCTCGCCCACTTGGTGACACTCTCTGCACAAACTCTCTCACTCTCGCCAAAACGGCCACCCAGCCCATGCCAAGCAGCACCCGCCAGTATCGGCAGCCCGGCTGCTCAAGGCTCCGCCTCCAAGTCCCGACACCCTCATCCTGCCTTTTTTATGTCCTCCCTTCGCCAGCTGCGGTAGGACCAGCGGGATTTGGTCGGTGCCAAAAAAAGTACTGGATTCGGTACCGCACCCTACTAGAGTGTAGTATCCTATCGACGGCTGGTTGGTACGGTATGGCATGGAATGTTCCAGAATGCGGCAGTTTGACTTTTACCTGGCACAAATAAGAGAGAGCACATGCAATTGGTTTGGCTTTACACTGTTTTAGCCTCACTTCACCTCTTAAAATCCAGTATGAAATTATTTTATTGTTTTTTATGTCTCCACAAGGTCTTGCCCGGTCTTACCTTAAAGGCCTACTGAAAGCCACTACTACCGACCACGCAGTCTGATAGTTTATATATCAATGATGAAATCTTAACATTGCAACACATGCCAATACGGCCGGGTTAACTTATAAAGTGCAATTTTAAATTTACCGGGGAACTTCCGGTTCAAAACGCCTTTGGAGGATGACGTATGCGCGTGACGTCGCGAGGTCCACGGAAGTGTTTGGACACAATACACAGAGCTCTGTTTTCTTCGACAAAATTCCACAGTATTCTGGACATCTGTGTCGGTGAATCTTTTGCAATTTGTTTAATGAACAATGGAGGCTGCAAAGAAGAACGTTGTAGGTGGGATCGGTGTATTAGCGGCTGGCTGCAGCAACACAACAAGGACTACTTACCCTGATAGTAGACGCCTAGCCAATGCTAGCCGCCAAACCCACAGATGAAGTCCTTCGTCGCGCCGTCGATTGCTGGAACGCAGGTGAGCACGGGTGTTGAGGAGCAGATGAGGGCTGGCTGGCGTAGGTGGAGCGCTAATGTTTTTATCATGGCTCTGTGAGGTCCGGTTGCTAAGTTGCTAAGTTAGCCTTAGCGTCGTTAGCAACAGCATTGTTAAGCTTTACCAGGCTGATAATTATTAACCGTGTAGTTACATGTACATGGTTTAATAGTATTGTTGATCTTTTGTCTATCCTTCCAGTCAGGGATTTATGTATTTTGTTTCTATCTGCATTTGAGAACGATGCTATCACGTTAGCTCAGTAGCTAAGTGTGTCACCGATGTATTGTCGTGGAGATAAAAGTCACTGTGAATGTCCATTTCGCGTGCTCGACTCTCATTTTCAAGAGGATATAGTATCCGAGGTGGTTTAAAATACAAATCCGTGATCCACAATAGAAAAAGGAGAGAGTGTGGAATCCAATGAGCCAGCTTGTACCTAAGTTACGGTCAGAGCGAAAAAAGATACGTCCTGCACTGCCTCTAGTTCTTCACTCTAACGTTCCTCATCCACGAATCTTTCATCCTCGCTCAAATTAATGGGGTAATCGTCGCTTTGTCGCTCCGAATCTCTCTCGCTCCATTGTAAACAAAGGAAAATTGTGAGGAATATTACCTCCTGTGACGTCACGCTACTTCCGGTACAGGCCAAGCTTTTTTATCAGCGAGCAAAAGTTGCGAACGTTATCGTCGATGTTCTCTACTAAATCCTTTCAGCAAAAATATGGCAATATCGCGAAATGATCAAGTATGACACATAGAATGGATCTGCTATTCCCGTTTAAATAAAAAAAATTCATTTCAGTAGGCCTTTAAAGGATACAGGGCCTTCTTTCTTGCAGCTCCCAAAATAGGAAGCGATCTCCCTCGTCATATGAGACAGGCCACTTCTTTGACTACGTTTAAAACCTTGAAATCTTTAAAGCCCCACTTAAGAATTTTCAGTTTTGGTTGATTTTGTCGGTAGTGTTTTGCCAGGAGGAGACCACATTTCTCATGAGGACTAGCGCGTATAGCAGACCTGGGCAAATTAAGGCCCGGGGGCCACATGCGGCCCGTTAAAGGCCTACTGAAAGCCACTACTACCGGCCAAGGCAGCATCGGTCTGCAATCCCTCGCCAGCGAGTGAAAGCCGGGTCAATGTTGATCCTTGATTGTCCTTTTATCCGGGTAACTTCCCTTTTTCTTTTTTTTTGTCCCCTCAGACAAAACTTTTTGTTTCTTTGGTTGTTTTGAAGCTTCGGCTATAATAGCATTAATTACACGTAGGTGTTTTCTGGCGGCACGCAGGCATTTGCATCAACCGTCTTTTTAACGAATGGGGAAAGAGGGAGTGACGAATGCCGTAAAGCAAGTCAGCACATTTGTAGTTTTTTTTTCTTGGTTCCTGCAACCCTCCTCAAAATTGCTTAGTACCAGTGAGACCTACTCAGTGGCCTAGTGGTTAGAGTGTCCGCCCTGAGATCGGTAGGTTGTGAGTAGGGCTGCAACTACTAATCGATTAAAATCGATTATAAAAATAGTTGCCGATTAATTTAGTCATCGATTCATTGGATCTATGCTATGCGCATGCGCAGAGGCTTTTTTTTTTTTTTTTTTTTTTAAATAAACCTTTATTTATAAACAGCTGAGAAACAATAATCAAAATAAGTATGGTGCCAGTATGCTGTTTTTTTTCAATAAAATACTGGAAAGGATAGAAATGTAGTTTGTCTCTTTTATCCGATTATTAATCGAAGTAATAATCGACAGATTAATCGATTATCAAATTAATCGTTAGTTGCAGCCCTAGTTGTGAGACTGTATCAAAGACTGTAAAAATGGGACCCATTACCTCCCTGCTTGGCACTCCGCATCAAGGGTTGGAATTTGTGGTTAAAAATCACCAAAAATGATGACCGCTGCTGCCCACTGCTCCCCTCACCTTGAACAAGGGGTTGGGTCAAATGCAGAGGACACATTTCGCCACACCTAGTGTTTGTGTGACAATCATTGGTACTTTAACTTTAACTGAAAGTGATACAAACCTCCTGAGGCCATGACAGAGGTGTCATTCAACTAGTTGTAAGTCATTGCATCATCCCAGAAGTTATGAAACTATTTTATGAAGGTTAATATGTTACTTAGGTTAACAGACATTTTTCTCATTGGCTTTTCACCCAGCATGTGACTTTGAACTCTTTTTAATTTACTTGACTCACTGATTTTATGATATTCCATCTGACATTTTAATTTTGAACATCTGCTTTTTACTTCTGCTTACAAGCTATATTTTAATGTGTTTTGTCTCTTTAGTTTTACTTATTATGACGTACACCCTTTGTTTTTGACTGTTAAAGGCCTACTGAAACTCACTACTACCGACCACGCAGTCTGATAGTTTATATATCAATGATGAAATCTTAACATTGCAACGCATGCCAATACGGCCGGGTTAACTTATAAAGTGCAATTTTAAATTTCCCGCCACACTTCCGGTTGAAAACGTCTAGATATGATGACGTATGCGCGTGACGTCAATGGTTGAAGCGGAAGTATTCGGACACATTGTATCCCAATACAAAGAGCTCTGTTTTCATCGCAAAATTCCACAGTATTCTGGACATCTGTGTTGGTGAATCTTTTGCAATTTGTTTAATGAACAACGGAGACTGCAAAGAAGAAAGCTGTAGGTGGGATCGGTGTATTAGCGGCTGGCTGCAGCAACACAACCAGGAGGACTTTGACTTGGATAGCAGACGCGCTATCAGACGCTAGCCGCCGACCGCATCGATGATCGGGTGAAGTCCTTCGTCGCGCCGTCGATCGCTGGAACGCAGGTGAGCACGAGTGTTGATGAGCAGATGAGGGCTGGCGTAGGTGGATAGCTAATGTTTTTAGCATAGCTCCGATGAGGTCCCGTAGCTAAGTTAGTTTCAATGGCGTCGTTAGCAACAGCATTGCTAGGCTTCGACAGGCGGCACAGCACTAATCGTGTGGTTCCAGGTCCAGGGTTTGGTTTGGTGTCTCCTGATAGTAGTATTGTTGATCTTCTGTCTATCCTTCCAGTCAGGGGGCTTATTTCTTTTGTTTCTATCTGCATTTAAGCACGATGCTGTCACGTTAGCTCCGTAGCTAAAGTGCTTCACCGATGTATTGTCGTGGAGATAAAAGTCACTGTGAATGTCCATTTCGCGTTCTCGACTCTCATTTTCAAGAGGATATAGTATCTGAGGTGGTTTAAAATACAAATCCGTGATCCACAATAGAAAAAGGAGAAAGTGTGGAATCCAATGAGCCCTTGTACCTAAGTTACAGTCAGAGCGAAAAAAGATACGTCCTGCACTGCACTCTAGTCCTTCACTCTCATGTTCCTCATCCACAAATCTTTCATTCTCGCTCAAATTAATGGGGTAATCGTCGCTTTCTCAGTGCGAATCGCTCTCGCTGCTGGTGTAAACAATGGGGAAATGTGAGGCGCCCTTCAACCTGCGACGTCACGCTACTTCCGGTACAGGCAAGGCTTTTTTTTTATCAGCGACCAAAAGTTGCGAACTTTATCGTCTATGTTCTCTACTAAATCCTTTCAGCAAAAATATGGCAATATCGCGAAATGATCAAGTATGACACATAGAATGGATCTGCTATCCCCGTTTAAATAAGATTTCATTTCAGTAGGCCTTTAAAGGGCTTACGAAATAAAGATGGTAAGGAATTGGTTAGGTTAATTGGAGACTGTAAATAGTCCATTAGTATGAATGTGAGTGTGAATGATTGTCTTTATATGTGCATGTATATGTACCTCACTTGTCACCCAGAGAAAATAGATACATGATATATTGGTTAGGAGCTTTGATGCCCTATTACAGAATTGTCATTTTGACATTGCCCATCCTTTTCTAATCACTTTCAACTGTCTGGATTTGTGAAAGAAGTCATCCCAACCAGGCTGCTTAGCATGTTGGCCTCACAGTCAGGAGACCAATGTACGTTTGTCTAGCTGTGCTCTGCGATTGGCTGGCAACCAGTCCAAAGTGTCGTCGGGTACAGTTGTGAATTGATGAGCAGGCCATTCCAGTTCATCCCAAAAGTATTTCAAAGGGTTCTGAGCAAGAGTTTTCCCAAAGTTGGAAGAAACTATAAAAGTTTAATTATGAAAACATGATTGGTTTATTGATAGAGGCGTGTCAACGGGCTTTTGTTGTTTTATGTGACATGTAACATTAGGCTGGTGCTTGAAGACATTACAATTATGAATGAGGGCCAATGGCACTATAAAGAACAATGCAAGCTGAGGAGGAATCAGGACCAGATGAATGGCATTCCGTCTTGTCCCGAGTCAGGGTGTGTTGCTTGTGTGTGTTTCTGGTGGTTTGGGCACTCTGGGAGTCTCGGCTGATTTTTGTTCTCAGATGTTGAGACTGTCCTGGCATGACCGTGGCATCTGACTCATCCCCATATTGTACCCACATCACAGACTCGTCGGGATAAAGACGAGAGTCTACGTGTTAATGTTTGATTTTTCTTCCTATTTCACTTTCTGAATCGTGTTTGATACTGATAGGTGTGAGATATCTGAGAGGCGTGTGAGCCGGGGATTACGCTCAGTATTGTTGTAACATTGTGTGCGATTAGGACGGGGATTCCCTCTGCCTGTGCCTCTGTGGTCCTGACTTTGCCTTTTTTTTCTTCTTCTTTCTGACTAATATCCAGACGGGATGGGACGCAAGCTCGGTCGCCAAATGGGGAAAAATAAGATTTTTAGGTTTAGGCAAGGTAAGAAAGTCTGGCTGTGTGCATGTGTGGTTACATGGATGCATACATCACAGTCGACTTAGTGTATGGCCTGTGAGAGTGTGTGTGTGTGTGTGTGTGTGTGTGTGTGTGTGTGTGTGTGTGTTAGCTTCGATTCAACCACAATGTCTTTCCTGTTTTTACAATTCCCCCCTCTTCTCCTCCTTCTGTGTTTCATTTCACATCCTCTGATTTACTGTGTGGGCTGCCCAGTGATCAGAGCCCAAAACACTGCAGGGTTTTTGGGCGTTGCGGGCAATAAAGCATGAAATACAATATTACATGAAACCAGTTGAATCCCCATAAGGTAAACGAGGAATAACATGATTGTGGGAATGAAACACATCCAATGCACATCTCTTTGCCACTTTTTGTGTGTCTGTTTTTGTTGCACATACAGAAACGAGTCATTTTGGACTTTGGATAGAAGCAATGGAGGTTATTTACTTTGTTGGTCCCCGGAAGGGTTTTGACATCAGGGACTACCGAGTCCGTGGTCCAAGGACCTGGGAGAAAGGAGGTCAAAGGGCTTCACTTTGATTAGTTCATATAGTGGCGTAACAATAACAAAGTAATTGTGACCAAAATGATCACGGTTATCATTATTATCGTGGTGTTAGTACCGTAATTTTTGGAGTATAAGTCGCTCCGGAGTATAAGTCGCACCGGCCGAAAATGCATAATAAAAAAGGAAAAAAACCTACACTACCGTTCAAAAGTTTGGGGTCACCCAAACAATTTTGTGGCATAGCCTTCATTTCTAAGAACAAGAATAGACTGGCGAGTTTCAGATGAATGTTCTCTTTTTCTGGCCATTTTGAGCGTTTAATTGACCCCACAAATGTGATGCTCCAGAAACTCAATCTGCTCAAAGGCAGGTCAGTTTTGTAGCTTCTGTAACGAGCTGAACTGTTTTCAGGTGTGTGAACATGATTGCACAAGGGTTTTCTAATCATCAATTAGCCTTCTGAGCCAATGAGCAAACACATTGTACCATTAGAACACTGGAGTGATAGTTGCTGGAAGTGGGCCTCTATACACCTATGTAGATATTGCACCAAAAACCAGACATTTACAGCTAGAATAGTCATTTACCACATTAGCGATGTATAGAGTGTATTTCTTTAAAGTTAAGACTAATTTAAAGTTATCTTCATTGAAAAGTACAGTGCTTTTCCTTCAAAAATAAGGACATTTCAATTGATTGATTGATTGATTGAGACTTTTATTAGTAGGTTGCACAGTGAAGTACATATTCCGTACAATTGACCACTAAATGGTAACACCCGAATAAGTTTTTCAACTTGTTTAAGTCGGGGTCCACTTAAATTGATTCATGATACAGATATATACTATATACTATCATATATACTATCATCATAATAGTCATCACACAAGATAATCACATTGAATTATTTACATTATTTACAATCAGGGGTGTGGAGGGAGGGGGGGGGGGGGGTGGGGGGGGGATATGGACATCAAGTAGTGGACATAGAGAGAGAGAGAGAGAGAGATCAGAAGGCATAAGAAAAAGAATCTGCATTTGATTGTTTACATTTGATTATTAGCAATCCGGGGAGGGTGTTAGTTTAGGGTTGTAGCTGCCTGGAGGTGAACTTTTATTGCGGTTTTGAAGGAGGATAGGGATGCCCTTTCTTTTATACCTGTTGGGAGCGCATTCCACATTGATGTGGCATAGAAAGAGAATGAGTTAAGACCTTTGTTAGTTCGGAATCTGGGTTTAACGTGGTTAGTGGAGCACCCCCTGGTGTTGTGGTTATGGCGGTCATTTACGCTAAGGAAGTAGTTTGACATGTACTTCGGTAATGTGACCCCAAACTTTTGAACGGTAGTGTGTATAAATCGCACTGGAGTATAAGTCGCATTTTTGGGGGAAATTTAGTTGATAAAAGCCAACACCAAGAATAGACATTTGAAAGGCAATTTAAAATAAATAAAGAATAGTGAACAACAGGCTGAATAAGTGTACGTTATATGAGGCATAAATAACCAACTGAGAACGTGCCTGGTATGTTAATTATGGTAAGAGTCATTCAAATAACTATAGACTTAGACTTAGACTTCCTTTTTATTGTCATTCAAATTTGAACTTTACAGTACAGAAAAGAACAACATTTCGTTACATAAGCTCATGGTAGTGCAGGATAAAAAAGCAATAAGGTGCATATATTAATAAATAAATAGGTTACTGTACAGATAAATATATTGCACTTTTTCACATGCATCCACGTTTATGGATGTATGTTATATTGTCTTTTTTTATTCCAGCGAGTTAATCCATTTTGGGGGGAGTTGAGGGGATAATTATGATGCGTTCAAGAGTCTTACGGCCTGAGGGAAGAAGCTGTTACAGAACCTGGAGTTTCTGCTTCGGAGGCTGCGGAACCTCTTTCTAGAGTCCAGCAGTGAAAACAGTCCTTGGTGGGGGTGGGAGGAGTCTTTGCAGATGTCTTGTTGAAGTGCATGCGCTGCTGAGCTCTTTTTACAAGAGCTCCGGTGTGTAGGGACCAGGTTATATTGTCAGTTATCAGCGACATATAGAACATGCTATACATTTACCAATCTATCACTCCTAATCGCTAAATCCCATGAAATCTTATACGTCTAGTCCAGAGGTGGGCAATTAATTTTTACCGGGGGCCGCATGAGCAACCCGAGCACTGCTGGAGGGCCACATCGACAATATTTCAATTAAATTTTGCTCAATATTATTTTTTATATATACCGTAAGATAAATAATAATAATAATAATAATTAATAATAATTGTAATACCTCAACATAGTGTGTGTAACAGCATTCCATGACTATTATAAATAAATTAACATTAATAATAAATGACAGTAAAATAAGCACACGTATGACTGAGGAGTCATAATGTAACTTTGTGTGGTGTTTGAGTTGTCCGACTTTTTGTGTGGCCATAAACGCACCAGTGGTTTAGTGGTATGCGTGTTGGTGACAGATGACAAGTTGGTTTTGGCCTGGTTTGTACGGCAGAAAATGACTAGTTTTTCGAGATAGGAGTGTTTTACTCATGTTTTTGGTGTGGTTATGTCCGAATATAAACAGTTTTGCTCAATAAAGTGATCGATATAATTCCTGTCCTCGAAGCATCTCGATAGACGTTACAATAATTGAACGGTGTTCAATTGAACGGTGTTGACGAACACCGTTAGGGCCGCTTGTTGTCACTGTCACTCAAAGTTGCATTGCAAAATTACATAGAATTAATATGTTTATTTTGTTTAGAATTCAGATGGGATTTGATTTGGTGCGCGGCATATATTTGCTGCGCGCAGCGGACGCTTGAGCAGTGCGCAATTGCGCAGGCGCGCACCTTAGAGGGAACGTTGCTTGGCAGTCCATGTCTTGTTGAAAACACGCCATTCGTCATCAACTTTTCTCTTTTTAGCGTCTCGGGTGTAAACCGTGCATCACTTGTCGCTGTGCACCTTCACTCGCAGGTTACACACGGACATACGCTCATAAATAACACTTTTCAAAATAAAAGCAGCACAGTTGTATTGCGCGCACGACATAGATGTTTTTTCAACTTTATTTTGTAATTTGTGATTGCAGCTGTTCACATTCACTCACAATCACGCATACGTCCACACGGAAGTAATACGAATAACGATTTTCAAAACAAAAGCAGCACCGTTGTATTGCACACTCAACATAGATACTTTTTTAAATTTATTTTGTAATTTATGATTGGCCTCACGCGGGCCGGACAGGGACGCACAAAGGGCCAGATGCGGCCCGTGGGCCGCAGAATGCCCAGGTCTGGTCTAGTCTCTTACGTGAATGAGCTAAATAATATTATTTGATATTTTACGGTAATGTGTTAATAATTTCACACATAAGTCGCTCCCAAGTATAAGTCGCACCCCCGGCCAAACTATGAAAAAAAACTGCGACTTATAGTCCGAAAAATACCGTAAGTGCTCAAAAAGTTTTTAGACACACGCTAATGTGTTATAACCAATTTTTTTTTTTTTTAAATAACTAAAATAAATAGACACACATTATACTTTATTGGCAGAGGAAACATCAAATATTTTTCTGGCTTCATAAGAACCATATTTTTAGTTAGTTAGTTAGTTTCAGTTTATATCGAACATGCATACAATGCAATGCAATACATCACAAATTTATTTTCACGTCCGAAAATGGAGTTGAAAGAAGCAGAGCTGATTTAATCCTACCCCTTTTCATATCATAGTAGTTTTATCCCATTTATTTGTTCTTAGAGAACAGTGAATACATAAATATACCATAAGTAAGTAAACAAATATTACATTCATGAGTAAATATTAGACATATAAACAATTAAAATGGTCATTAATAAATAGTTAAGTAATTTATGTTGTTTGTTTTTTTTAAAGAAAAGTTCAAGATATTTATCATAATTTGTTCTTTGTATTTTGTGTACACTTGCAGTAGTTTGAACAGTCTCCTTAAAGTGGATCTTAATATCGCTTTGTTTGACCCTGCTTAATTTGAATTTGTGTTTGAATGTTTATTTTCTTCCATTTCAATTTGTAGATGTTTTAGAAAGTATTTTATAATAAATACAAATTGAGCGATCGCTTCGCTTCACTTTTGGTTTATGTGACGTCAACCAAGTACACTTCCTGTTTCAACTCAAATCTGTGGAGTTTATATCGATCACTTCGTGCAAAGACGGCACAGCCTTTATGTTCAATGTAAATACTGTATTTTGGTTGTTTAGACGGTAACGTTTATAGAAGTTTAGATTAGGCTATGACGTCAATGTCTCTTGTTCTCATGTTAGCATTTAAGCTAGCTAGCAAAGCTAACACCAGTCAGTCCAAAATGTTATCAAAGTGTGGTTATCAATCACGGTTTTTCTATAAGTCTAATATGATACTAACCGTCGGAATTTTTACCGTGGTTATCATTATTGCCGTTTATCGTCACATCCTTAGTTCATAAGAATTCATGGAAATAGAATTATGTACCAGGGTCAAACTGTCGCCATTAATAACTGTACCGTATGCTAGTTTCACATGCATGTACTTACCGTATCTTTTGGACTATAAGTCGCAGTTTTTTTCATAGTTTGGCCGGGGGTGCGACTTATACTCAGGAGCGACTTATGTGTGAAATTATTAACACATTAGCGTAACATATCAAATAATATTATTTAGCTCATTCACGTAAGAGACTAGACGTATAAGATTTCATGGGATTTAGCGATTAGGAGTGACAGATTGTTTGGTAAACGTATAGCATGTTCTATATGTTATAGTTATTTGAATGACTCTTACCATAATATGTTACGTTAACATACCAGGCACCTTCTCAGTTGGTTATTTATGCCTCATATAACGTACACTTATTCAGCCTGTTGTTCACTATTCTTTATTTATTTTAAATTGCCTTTCAAATGTCTATTCTTGGTGTTGGATTTTATCAAGTACATTTCTCCAACAAATACGACTTGTACTGCGGTGCGACTTTTATATGTTTTTTTCCTTCTTTATTATGCATTTTCGGTCGGTGCGACTTATACTCCGGAGCGACTTATACTCCGAAAAATACGGTACTAATTTTGCATGAACATGTTTTAGCTAGAGTGGTACAGAAGTCAAATTGGAGCATTTTCCTGTTGACAGGACTATTGTCATGATCCGTCACTACAGATCATGTCTGTTTATGGTTCGTTTGTTTCCAGTGCTCCTAAGCCTCCCTTAGTTTCATTTCCTGTTGCTACGAGCAACTTTTCGTTTAATGATTAGAGGTTCCACCTGCTACTGTCCTAATTATGTCCTTTTTATTTTTTAAGCCCAGGTCACTGTGCACTCGGTTGCATTGTTCGTTTTTTTACGACAAGTTCGTGGTCTGGTAAGCTATTATCCCTTGTTAAGTCCTGTTCTTTCATGCTATGCTAGGCTGAGCTAGTTTTGATTCTAAGCTGCAAGTATTTTTTTTGTATTTTCACCTTTTCTTTGTGGATTAAAACAATTTTACCTGAACGCTGCCTGTCCCTACGCATCCCGAGGAACGCAATCCTCGCTACAGCGGGACCCGAATGCAACAACTATGGCCCGGTTATTTACCAAGATCATTGCTCCTTTTACACATTAAAATGCTAAAAACATTAGCTATCCACTTACGCCAGCCCTCATCTGCTCATCAACACCCGTGCTCACCTGCGTTCCAGCGATCGACGGAGCGACGACCATAGATGCGGTCGGCGGCCCGGAGACGGAGGAAGTCAAGGTGAGGTCGGCGGCTAGCGCGTCTGCTATCCATCTCAAAGTCCTCCTGGTTGTGTTGCTGTAGTCCGCCGCTAATACACCGATCCCACCTACAACTTTCTTCTTTGCAGTCTTCATTGTTCATTAAACAAATTGCAAAAGATTCACCAACAGAGATGTCCAGAATACTGTGGAATTTTGAGATGAAAACAGAGCTTTTTGTATTGGATTTAATGGTGTAGAAATACTTCCGGTTCAACGATTGACGTCACGCGCATACGTCATCATACATAGACGTTTTCAACCGGAAGTTTAGCGGGAAATTTAAAATTGCACTTTATAAGTTAACACGGCCGTATTGGCATGTGTTGCAATGTTAAGATTTCATCATTGATATATAAACTATCAGACTGCGTGGTCGGTAGTAGTGGCTTTCAGAAGGCCTTTAACCCTTGAGGCATCTGTGCCACAGGTTCATACAGTCGCGATCAAAAGTTTACATACACTTGTAAAGAACATAATGTCATGGCTGTCTTGAGTTTCCAATAATTTCTACAACTCTTATTTTTGTTGTGATAGAGCAGGGGTCGGCAACCCGCGGCTCTAGAGCCGCGTGCAGCTCTTTAGCGCCGCCCTAGTGGCTCTCTGGAGCTTTTTCATAAATGTATGAGAAATTGAAAAAGATGAGGGGGAAAAAATATATTTTTTGTTTTAATATGGTTTCTGTAGGAGGACAAACATGACACAAACCTCCCTAATTGTTATAAAGCACACTGTTTGTATTAAACATGCTTCACTGATTCGAGTATTTGGCGAGCACCGTTTTGTCCTACTAATTTTGGCGGTCCTTGAACTCACCTTAGTTTGTTTACATGTATAACTTTCTCCGACTTTCTAGGACGTGTTTTATGCCACTTCTTTTTCTGTCTCATTTTGTCCACCACACTTTTAACGTTGTGCGTGAATGCACAAAGGTGAGTTTTGTTGATGTTATTGACTTGTGTGGAGTGCTAATCAGACATATTTGGTCACTGAATGACTGCAAGCTGATCGATGCTAACATGCTATTTAGGCTAGCTACATGTACATATTGCTACATTATGCCTCATTTGTAGCTATATTTAAGCTCATTTAGTTTCCTTTAAGTTATCTTAATTCAATTTATATCTCATAACACACTATCTGTATGTAATATGGCTTTTAACTTTTGCGGCTCCAGACAGATTTGTTTTTGTATTTTTGGTCCAATATGGCTCTTTCAACATTTTGGGTTGCCGACCCCTGTGATAGAGTGATTGGAGCACATACTTGTTGGTCACAAAAAACATTCATGAAGTTTGGTTCTTTTATGAATTTATTATGGGTCTACTGAAAATGTGACCAAATATGCTGGGTCAAAAGTATACATACAGCAATGTTAATATTTGCTTACATGTCCCTTGGCAAGTTTCACGGCAAGCTTGTGGTTGAATTTTTGCCCACTCCTCTTGACAAAATTGGTGCGGTTCAGCTAAATTTGTTGATTTTCTGACATGGACTTGTTTCTTCAGCATTGTCCACACGTTTAAGTCAGGACTTTGGGCAGGCCATTCTATAATGTATATTTTGTTTCATTTGACCACAGAACTTTCCTCCAGAAGGTCTTATCTTTGTCCATGTGATGTCAGATGAAACAAAAATGGAGCTGTTTGGCCACAATACCCAGCAATATGTTTGGAGGAGAAAAGGTGAGGCCTTTAATTCCAGGAACACCATTCCTACCGTCAAGCAAGGTGGTGGTATAAATATGCTCTGGGCCTGTTTTGCTGCCAATGGAACTGGTGCTTTACAGAGAGTAAATGGGACAATTAAAAAGGAGGTTTTACCTCCAAATTCTTCAGGACAACCTAAAATCATCAGCCGGGAGGTTGGGTCTTGGGCGCAGTTGGGTGTTCCAACAGGACAATGACCCCAAACATATGTCAAAAGTGGAAAAGGAATGGCTAAATCAGGCTAGAATGAAGGTTTTAGAATGGCCTTCCCAAAGTCCTGACTTAAACATGTGGACAATGCTGAAGAAACAAGTCCATGTCGGTAAACCAACAAATTTAGCTGAACTGCACCAATTTTGTCAAGAGGAGCGGTCAAAAATTCAAGCAGAAGCTTGTGGATGGCTACCAAAAGCACCTTATTGCAGTGAAACTTGCCAAGGGACATGTAAGCAAATATTAACATTGCCGAATGTATACTTTTGACCCAGCAGGTTTGGTCACATTTTCAGTAGACCCATAATAAATTCAGAAAAGAACCAAACTTTATGAATGTTTTTTGTGACCAACAAGTATGTGCTCCAATCACTCTATCACAAAAAAATCAGAGTTGTACATTATGTTCTTTACAAGTGTATGTAAACTTTTGACCACAACTGTATATTGGGCAAAAGTTCAGTTTTGGAATACTCTGTAGTAGATGTCTTAGGATTTTGAGCGATGATTCAAGAGTCATAGGGTAAACCATCGGCATATAGCAGTTTATTATAGACACCTGATACCATGTTTGCTATTTTTTGCCACAAGGAAGAAATTGAAGGAAAGATGGAATGTTGGCAGCGGTTGACTACGATCCAGGTCTCTACTAATTACATTATTTGGATTATGTAGACATTATAATATGGACAAAGCCTTTTTTTTTCTTTTTTTTTGACAAAATGTTGCTTTGCTCCTTCTGCTCAGTCCAATCCCACCCTCGGATGTTTTTCCTGAAACGCAAAGACGGATTAATGTCGGAGAAATTGACTGTGACGGATGGAAAAAAACACCACAATGGTCTGATTAATACGTACAAATATGTTGATGTAATTAATGTCTCGGGAAGTATTCTGTTCCACGGACTAAAGCATGTTTTGGTCCGAGCATCCTGTCATCAGTTTCGAATTGATTGCATCTGAGTTTTAGTGGTGGAGTCCAGCAAGAATTTGATAGCACACATGGTTAGCGCCATCAGTTTGCGTCGCTAATATGAGTTCAGGGGCCGTATTTATCAAGCTTCTTAGAATTACTCCTAAGAAGTCTGCTAAGAGTTGACTTAAGAGTAAATAAACTCTTCGCTGAAAACTGCACTTAAAAGTTAGTTATCAAGCGTCTTACTCACACTTTCAGCGAAGTGTAGGACTGAATCTTAAGTGTCACACTCAGAGCTGAATTACGACATTACTATGTGCCGTAAACGGAATTTTAGGTGACGTCATTTCTGTGTCCATAGAAATGACCAATCACGGAAGGGAATCTCTTGTCTAAGAATAAATAAATATCTTAGAAATACTAAAGTGGACAATGGGAGTGTATATTTTGACAATAAACTACAAAATAATACAAAACAAACTAGTCCCCGCCCGCACTCACGCTACCGCTCCCTCTCTTCTCTCGCCCACACACTCACTGACGTCACTCGCCTCACATGCTGTCACCTATTAAAGGGCCACACACATACATACGCTACTCTCATAACATTTTCTTTCCAATTCATTAATTAGGCAACTAATTTGAAACTGGTGTGGGTGGCTCTATATATACTAGCCCACTGCAGCCACATGCAGAAATCAACAAGGAATCGAAAATTGTTAAATCTGTGACAAAAATAATACCCACTATGTCTAAACGATACCGTTTGATCAGCTGCTCGTCATCAAACAAAGCCAGGACATCCTTCCGCTCCCTGAACGTTCGCGCACGTCTCTCTCGCCTCAGTGCCAACTCCTAACCACTTAAGACATCTCTGAAGGTCTCTTAAATATCGTGGAGAGTAGGAGTGATTCTTAGACTTAAGAACGTTGATAAACAGCTTTTATTCTTAAGTTTGAGAGTAGGACTACATTTCGCAAATTCTCAGGACTTAAGTGTAAAATGGCACTCTAAGACGCTTGATAAATACGGCCCCAGATAATTACCAAACAGGAAGTGCCTATACCTCTGGACATTCTTGCCAACCTTGAGACCTCCAAATTCGGGAGATGGGAGCGTGGGGGGGGGGGGGTTGAGGTGCAGGCAGCATACCCCTTCCCCTTCGAGCTTTTCTGGATGAAATTAAATTCTTTTTTCCAATCATTTTGGAACTTGCAAGCGTATTTCTTCTTCTTACTCGTCGTCGCCATGTCTCTTCTTCGTCCTTCTGCTTCGTCTCCTTCTTGTTGTGTGTGCAGTTGTGCACTGAGCTCCAAAAGCCGTAGATGTTATTGTAGCGTCCCGGAAGAGTTAGTGCTACAAGGAATTCTGGGTATTTGTTCTGTTGTGTTTATGTTGTGTTACGGTGCGGATGTTTTCCCGAAATGTGTTTGTCATTCTTGTTTGGTGTGGGTTCACAGTGTGGCGCTTATTTGTAACAGTGTTAAAGTTGTTTATACGGCTACCCTCAGTGTGACCTGTATGGCGTTCTCATTAAATCAGTAAAAAGATAATACGACGTGTCAGCATTAGGGATGGGCGATACCACACTTTTGGGATTCGATACGATACCGATGCTTTTTCTTGCATTTTCATCGATACCGATACCGATACCAATAATTTCTTATTGGCAATTTTTTGTCAGTCAAAAATATTATTACTATTGTTATTATTTAAGACAAATACAGACCATTTATACCACATTTATTATGGTCAATATATAATAAAAGTAAAATTAAAATAAATAACATAAATATGAAAAATAAATTAAATATTATATATAATAATAACTATATATTATATATAATAATAATTAAATATTAGGGCTTTCCAATTAACAGTCAAATCCGAATTGCAAGAAGCTGCAGTTATTTTTTAAAGTTTGTGATATAATTAGCAATTAATGAAATATAAAATAGGCTAATGTTTTCGAAATGTAAGAAATCATGTTACAGATTAAAACCAAAATCACATTCTATCATATATTCAAGATTTTCTTGGAAAAAAATAAAACTGTAATGCAAAGATGAAGAATCTCCAAATTGTATCTCTTTCTTATCTTGTTTTAAATACTCAAGCAATTTTCAACTAACAGTAAATTCCCCTGTGTGGAAATTATTTGAATTTAGGATAATCATTTAAACAAAAATATTCAGTAAACATTACTAAAAAAACAAAAAACAATGCCTGTTTTAAGTCAACAATTGGACAACACTGGATATGCCTGGCTGCATCGCTGTCGGCTGGCTGTGTGTGTGTTGCACGTTGACCACGCTCATTGGCTGTCTCCTGTCACGTGACTGGGCCAGCTCTATACTCTGCCAGGTACAGGGCTGTCCCAGCACATAGGAAGTTAAGTTAGTCATCAAAATCATCTGAAAGTGATGCTTGCACCCCCCACACGCCGTTTTTTGGTTTATATCGATACTTTTTTCAGAAAAGTGATGCCAAATGAGTAGCGTGTGAGTATCGATATATCGATACCACAGGATCGATACGCACATCCCTACTCAGCATTACTTGCCATCATTCGAGTAAAGACCATTGTTAAACCCGTCCAATGCTACAATTTTATGTGACTGGGCCGGTACGTTGTTTATATGGAGGAAAAGCGGACGCCTTGACAGCATGCGGCTGTTAAGGGGTAAAGGTTTCAGGTTGTAGAGGACGTTAAAGGCCTACTGAAATGAAATTTTCTTTTTTAAACGGGGATAGCAGGTCCATTCTATGTGTCATACTTGATCATTTCGCGATATTGCCATATTTTTGCTGAAAGGATTTAGTAGAGAACATCGACGATAAAGTTCGCAACTTTTGGTCGCTGATAAAAAAAGCCTTGCCTGTACCGGAAGTAGCGTGACGTCACAGGTTGAAGAGCTCCTCACAACTGCACATTGTTTACAATCATGGCCACAAGCAGCGAGAGAGATTCGGACCGAGAAAGCGACGATTACCCCATTAATTTGCAGTGGCGTGCAGTCACTAGAGCAGTGGTTCTCAAACTTTTTTTGTCATCCCCCACTTTGGACAAGGGGGAGTTTTCAAGCCCCACCTGCCCCCATCGCCCCAACAGAACGCTAATGCCAAGCTTAACATTTTCAAATTTATCGAACATCAAGTAACATCAAGTTTTATACATTCAAACTCAATAACATAAAATAAAATCAAGTTCAATAATAAATAAAATAACTGTGCAGCTGTGGTATAACTTGCATCAAGTTCAATATCAAATAAAATAACTTGCATCAATTCAATAATAAATAAAACAAAAGTGTTATAACTTGCATCAAGTTCAATAATAAATCAAAAAAAGTGTTATAACTTGCATCAAGTTCAATAATAAATCAAAAAAAGTGTTATAACTTGCATCAAGTTCAATAATAAATCAAATAAAAGTGTTATAACTTGCATCAAGTTCAATAATAAATCAAATAACTTGCATCAAGTTCAATAATAAATAAAACAAAAGTGTTATAACTTGCATCAAGTTCAATAATAAATAAAACAAAAGTGTTATAACTTGCATCAAGTTCAATAATAAATAAAACAAAAGTGTTATAACTTGCATCAAGTTCAATAATAAATAAAACAAAAGTGTTATAACTTGCATCAAGTTCAATAATAAATCAAAAAAAGTGTTATAACTTGCATCAAGTTCAATAATAAATAAAACAAAAGTGTTATAACTTGCATCAAGTTCAATAATAAATCAAAAAAAGTGTTATAACTTGCATCAAGTTCAATAATAAATCAAAAAAAGTGTTATAACTTGCATCAAGTTCAATAATAAATCAAATAACTTGCATCAAGTTCAATAATAAATGAAAATAAAAGTGCCACTTTGCAATCTTTTCCAAAAAAGGAGGACAGGGCAAATTTATCGAACATCAAGTAACATCAAGTTTTATACATTCAAACTCAATAACATAAAATAAAATCAAGTTCAATAATAAATAAAATAACTGTGCAGCTGTGGTATAACTTGCATCAAGTTCAATATCAAATAAAATAACTTGCATCAATTCAATAATAAATAAAACAAAAGTGTTATAACTTGCATCAAGTTCAATAATAAATCAAAAAAAGTGTTATAACTTGCATCAAGTTCAATAATAAATCAAAAAAAGTGTTATAACTTGCATCAAGTTCAATAATAAATCAAATAAAAGTGTTATAACTTGCATCAAGTTCAATAATAAATCAAATAACTTGCATCAAGTTCAATAATAAATAAAACAAAAGTGTTATAACTTGCATCAAGTTCAATAATAAATAAAACAAAAGTGTTATAACTTGCATCAAGTTCAATAATAAATAAAACAAAAGTGTTATAACTTGCATCAAGTTCAATAATAAATAAAACAAAAGTGTTATAACTTGCATCAAGTTCAATAATAAATCAAAAAAAGTGTTATAACTTGCATCAAGTTCAATAATAAATAAAACAAAAGTGTTATAACTTGCATCAAGTTCAATAATAAATCAAAAAAAGTGTTATAACTTGCATCAAGTTCAATAATAAATCAAAAAAAGTGTTATAACTTGCATCAAGTTCAATAATAAATCAAATAACTTGCATCAAGTTCAATAATAAATGAAAATAAAAGTGCCACTTTGCAATCTTTTCCAAAAAAGGAGGACAGGGCAAGTGAACATGAGTTTTACAGTACTCCAGCATTAGTGGCTGCAATGAGCCTGTTTTGCACTGCACAGCTTTTCAAAGCGGGGTTGCAGGCTTGACACTGCCACTGTTAAAACCTCATTGAATTCGGGGCTGAGCTGCCTTGACGCGAGTGTTTCCCGGTGAATGACACATTGTGTCCAATGCGCATTTGGCGCAACCCTCTTTATTAGAGCCCGCAGCCCGTTTCTTGACTTTGCCATGCGCGCCATCAGAGCAAAAGCCCACACAGTTTTCCCATTTAAGGTCGTGTTCTTTGAGGAAACTGTTCATTATCTTGAACAGCTCATCAGCAGTGGCTCTATTTTTTTATGTATTTGCAAAACAGCAAATCCTCGCACAGTGACTCGCCATTCACAAAGCTTCCGCTTAGCCCCGCCCCCATTAGTTACTGTTGCTGTCTGTCAAACTTTCGCTCCTACCTAGAAATGTAAAGCATACAGGAAAAATAAGTAATTTACATTTATCTATATAGCGGATTTCACAGACAGAATCACAAAGTGATTTACAGTGTGTATAGAAAATGAAAGCATAGTAAAAAAAAAATCAAAGAATATAATAATAAAAAAATACAAAAAATCAAAGTGAAATTTCCTCCCGTTCCTCGCGCCCCACCTGTCATGTCTCTATTCCCCACCAGTGGGGCGCGCCCCACACTTTGAGAAACGCTGCACTAGAGGCAAGGGAGGCGGGGCCTCACCTGCCATCATGGAAAGAAAAAAAAAAGTAAAAAGAAAAAAATAATAATTAAATTGTTATATGTATCCAGTGATTATACTAAAGTTATTTTCCATTTAACTTCACCAGTTTTAGATTATTTTTATTTTTATTTTCACATTTGCCGTTCAAATACTGAGAAGAGACGGTGCGGTGATCAGCAGCAAGTTGAGGCACGTCACTGCGTTGTGCCTCAACATGGATTGTGTGCGATGACTCGGCTAACTGCTGGCCTGCTGTGCAGTGAGACTGTATTGCTATATGAATTATATTATACATTTCCATAGTTTAGTTAGCTGAGGTATATAATGTACAGTGTATTTTGTCAACAACTGTATGTGTGTAACGTATTTCTTGTGCTGAGCGATCATAAAACTGGAGGCTCGTCTCATAACCCCGCCTCCTGGTGCCAAGCACCTCCGCCGCAGAATGCACCGCCCGACGGGAGCGCCACACCAACCAAAGCCCACACCCAAACCCTCCACGTGCAAGACCGAATCCACCCAAAAAAAAGTCACTTAACAAGAAGCCAAAAAGTGCAAAAACAACAATGCAGGAGCCGCGAACGACCGCAGGGACACAACATTAGGTACACCTGCACTGCAGGTTCATATGTTTGTAAATCTGACTGTGATGATGCAGTCGTGCCTCACCAGACATTAACCTCACCGCACGCCACTGTTAATTTGAGCCAGGATGAAAGATTCGTGGATGAGGAACGTGAGAGTGAAGGACTAGAGTGCAGTGCAGGACGCATCTTTTTTCGCTCTGACCGTAACTTAGGTACAAGCTGGCTCATTGGATTCCACACTCTCTCCTTTTTCTATTGTGGATCACGGATTTGTATTTTAAACCACCTCGGATACTATATCCTCTTGAAAATGAGAGTCCAGAACGCGAAATGGACATTCACGGTGACTTTTATCTCCACGACAATACATCGGCGAAGCACTTTAGCTACGGAGCTAACGTGATAGCATCGGGCTTAACTGCAGATAGAAACAAAAGAAATAAACCCCTGACTGGAAGGATAGACAGAAAATCAACAATACTATTAAACCATGGACATGTAAATACACGGTTAATGCTTTCCAGCCTGGCGAAGCTTAACAATGCTGTTGCTAACGACGCCATTGAAGCTAACGTAGCAACGGGACCTCACAGAGCTATGCTAAAAACATTAGCTATCCACCTACGCCAGGGGTCGGCAACCCGCGGCTCCGGAGCCGCATGCGGCTCTTTGACCACTCTGATGCGGCTCAGCTACATACTTGCCGACCCCCCGATTTTCCCAGGAGACTTATGGATCTCAGTGTCTCTCATAGATAACTCCCAGGGAAAATATAATCCTATTTACACTCTAATTACTAAATAAAGGGAGTGCCCTTATTGCACTGCAGTAATTGTCCTCTATAGCGTTTACAAACAGCGTGCCAGCCCGGCCACATGTTGTACGTTTTGTTTTTTCTTGCACACATAGGAGACAGCAAAGCATACTTAGTCATCAGCCACACAGCTTACACTGACGGTAGCCGTATCAAACAACTTTAACATTGTTACGTTACAAATATGCGCCACACTGTGAACCCACACCAAAAAAGAATGAAAAACACATTTCTGGAGAACATCCCACCGTAACACAACATAAACACAACACAACCAATACCCAGAATCCCATGCAGCCCTAACTCTTCCGGTCTACATTATACACCCCCGCTACCACCAAATCCCCCCACACATCAACCCCCCCACCCCTCTCCGTGCGTTGGTTGAGCGGAAGAGTTAGGGCTGCATGGGATTCTGAGTATTGGTACCGTCAGTGTAAGATGTGTGGCTGCTGAGGTAGTACGCCTTGCTGTCACTTACGTGAGCAAGCTGAAACTGCATTCTGCATGTGGTCGAGCGGGTACGCTGTTTGGGCAGGCTGTAGAGGGCGCCAAAAGCAATGTCATCACACCCTGATATTCGGGAGTCTCTCGGGAAAAATGAGAGGTTTGGCAAGTATGACGCTATCAAGCGCCATTTATACAACTCGCGGGCCGCACTAACATCAAATTTCCACATTAAAGTGCGTGCCGGTGCGTGTGTCGGAGACCCCTGGTTAACATAGCACAAAACGTTTAAGCTTTGTTTGCGGTGTTTTTCATTTTAATTTTTTTTGTGGCTCCCATTATTTTCTTTAATTTGTGAAACTTGCCAAAATGGCTCTTTGAGTGGTAAAGGTTGCCGACCCCTGACCTACGCCAACCAGCCCTCATCTGCTCATCAACACCCGTGCTCACCTGCGTTCCAGCGATCGACGGCGCGACGAAGGACTTCACCCGATAATCAGTGCGGTCGGCGGCTAGCGTCGGATAGCGCGTCTGCTATCCAACTCAAAGTCCTCCTGGTTGTGTTGCTGCAGCCAGCCGCTAATACACCGATCCCACCTACAGCTTTCTTCTTTGCTGTCTCCATTGTTCATTAAACAAATTGCAAAAGATTCAACAACACAGATGCCCAGAATACTGTGGAATTTTGCGATGAAAACCGAGCTTTTTGTATTGGATACAATGTGTCCGAATACTTCCGTTTCAACGATTGACGTCTCATACAGAGACGTTTTCAACCGGAAGTTTCGCGGGAAATTTAAAATTGCACTTTATAAGTTAACCCGGCCGTATTGGCATGTGTTGCAATGTTAAGATTTCATCGTTGATATATAAACTATCAGACTGCGTGGTCGGTAGTAGTGGCTTTCAGTAGGTCTTTAAATGCAGTGTCTTTAAGTCACGCCCCCTATAATGTTGTCCGGGTGAAAATCGGGAGAAATTTGGGAGAATGGTTGCCCCGGGAGATTTTCGGGAGGGGCACTGAAATTCGTGAGTCTCCCGGGAAAATCGGGAGGGTTGGCAAGTATGCCTCTGGATGGCCGCCGACCTGCACATTGTTCCAAGCGGTACGTCTGGTAGACGTTGCGTATGAGATGACACGGCCTTGTTACAGTAACAACCCTCCTTTTCTCTCTCCCGCCCGTGCAAAAGCCCGTACAGTAAATCTCACCCTGTTATTGTTTTTAATAATACCACTGTTCGCATTAGCCAAGCGGCACCAGACTTCAAACGCCCCACACTGTAACGCGTTCGACGGGGTGAAGGCTTGTGAAAATAGGCCCGGACTCGCTGACTCGGCAGAGGAGCGAATGGATTCTGAGTGGATATATGTGTGTACGTTCGCGGGTGCTTAGCCACAAACGTATGCACTGATGATAGCGCACCGGCCAGAAAGCGCTCCATTTCCTCAAAACCACAAAGGCTCGTAAAGCCTCGGCATTCAAAGTTCCCTAATTGTATAAAGTTTGATGCTTTCTGCGCCGCTCCTTTGGGAGGAAAAAAAAATACTCTGATCTACTTTCCAGCACAATGTTTTTTTCCCGATAAACAGCTTCACCTCGTCAGCGCGGAAGACGTTTAAGTCACGTCTGGATCCGGGCAAGGTTCTTTTTGCAGCAGGTCACCAGGTAACATCTAAGACCAAAGTGAAAATCATGAAGTCTGAAGTATTTTAACGCCCAACAAATGTTAAGAGTCCAGTGCTTTTCATTGCCATGGACCCTCGTGTTTTTACATATGTGAGCAATAAAACAACCCAGTAAGACTTCCATTCCTGCCAAATGGGTCGCTTTTATGGAATGCAGGGAGCAAGTGAAATTCCTTTCGTATATGTGATTGGTGTTCAGCTCCAAAGTGGCTGCCAGCAGGGCCTTTTAATGTTTATGGACACAATATGTTGAAATGGTTCGGCGCCACAAAAATGTAAAAGTCTAATTGCGTTTGATTATGTACGAAGTTTTTCTCACATCTGCATTAGCTCCAATGGCACCGCATCTGGACTGTTCCAAGTCAGTCATCAATCATTGGGCCATAACTGTCTGCACTCATCAGTGCCAAACACCTTCCATTCCTCACCTGATTTCTTTTTTTTTGTCTCCTAAGTCAGTGTTTTTCAACCTTTTTTGAGCCAAGGCACATTTTGTTCATCAAATAAAATACGAAGGCACACCACCGGCAGAAAAGGTTAAAAAATGAAACTCCACCAGGTTGTCATGTCTTATTTTGAGTTTGTTGTTGTTTCCTGTGTGTAGTGCTTTAGTTTCTGTCTTGCGCTGTTAATTTGGTGACCCTTCCTGTTTTGTTGGTGTTCTCTTGTAGCAGCGTCACGCCTTCCTTTGAGTTCCAATGCCCGCACCTGCTTTGTTTTGGCAATCAAGACTATTTAAGTTGTGCGTACTCTATCCTTCTTTGTGGGGACACTGTTGATTGTCATGTCATGTCATGTACGGACGTACTTTGTGGACGCCGTCTCCGCTCCACACGCTGTAAGTTTTTGCTGTCGTCCAGCATTCTGTTTTTGTTTACTTTGTAGCCAGTTCAGTTTTACTTTTGTTTTGCATAGCCATCCCTATGCTTCAGTGCCTTTTCCTAGCGGGACTTGCCTTTTGTTCATTTTTGGTTTAAAGGCCTACTGAAATGAATTTTTTTTATTTAAACGGGGATAGCAGATCTATTCTATGTGTCATACTTGATCATTTCGCGATATTGCCATATTTTTGCTGAAAGGATTTAGTATAGAACAACGACGATAAAGATTGCAACTTTTGGTATCTGACAAAAAAAAGGCTTGCCCCTACCGGAAGTAGCGTGACGTAGTCAGTTGAACATATACGCAAAGTTCCCTATTGTTTACAATGATGGCCGCATGAAGTGAGAGAGATTCGGACCGAGAAAGCGACAATTTCCCCATTAATTTGAGCGAGGATGAAAGATTTGTGGATGAGTAAAGTGCAAGTGAAGGACTAGTGGGGAGTTGAAGCTATTCAGATAGGGAAGATGCTGTGAGAGCCGGGGGTGACCTGATATTCAGCTGGGAATGACTACAACAGTAAATAAACACAAGACATATATATACTCTATTAGCCACAACACAACCAGGCTTATATTTAATATGCCACAAATTAATCCCGCATAACAAACACCTAGGTGTTTGTTATGCTAGCTCCTAGCTCCTAGCTACTAGCTCGAGCTAGTTATAGCAAGCGATCAAATGTTTGGAAGCGTACTCACGGTATCGCGTCTGCGTCTGTTAACGAACTCAAAGTCCTCCTGGTAAGAGTCTCTGTTGTCCGAGTTCTTCGATCTTGACTGCATCTTTCGGGAATGTAAACAATGAAACACCGACTGTGTTGTGTTGCTGACTTCCCTCGCAAAATACTCCGCTTCGCACCGACTTTCTTCTTTGCTTGCTCAGCTTCTTTCTCCATAATGCAATGAAAAAATTGCAACAGATTCACCAACACAGATGTCCAGAATACTGTGGAATAATGACATGAAAACAGCTGCGTGTTTGTTATGCTAGCTCCTAGCTCCTCTGCTAGCTCCTAGCTCCATAGAACACGCCAATACAATTCAAACACCTGATCAACACACACAATCACTCAGCCCAAAAGACCGTTCACCTAACCCAAGGTTCATAAAGCTTATATATTTAAAAAAAGTTACGTACATACGCAAAAAAAAGTTGCGCACATACGGTCAAGCGATCAAATGTTTAGAAGCCAAAGCTGCATACTCACAGTAGCACGTCTGCGTCTTTGTCATCCAAATCAAAGTAATCCTGGTAAGAGTCTGTGTTGTCCCAGTTCTCTACAGGCGTCTGTGTATCCAAGTCAAAAGTCCTCCTGGTTAGAGTCTCTGTTATCCGAGTTCTTCCATCTTGACTGCATCTTTCGGGAATGTAAACAAGGAAGCGCCGGCTGTGTACTGTTGTTGCTGACTACGTTCGAAAAATACGTCCATTTCGCACCGACAACTTTCTTCTTTGCTTGCTCAGCTTCCTTCTCCATAATGCAATGAACATGATTGCAACAGATTCACGAACACAGATGTCCAGAATACTGTGGAATTATGAAATGAAAACAGAGCTTTTTCGTATCGGCTTCAATGTGGAAGGCATACCCGTGTTCGCCGGGCTACGTCACGCGCATACGTCATCCTCAGAGGCGTTTCGAACCGGAAGTTTAGCGGCAAATTTAAAATGTCACTTTATAAGTTAACCCGGCCGTATTGGCATGTGTTATAATGTTAAGATTTCATCATTGATATATAAACTATCAGACTGCGTGGTCGGTAGTAGTGGCTTTCAGTAGGCCTTTGAGTTACAATGCCCGCACCTGCTTTGTTTTGGCAATCAGGACTATTTAAGTTGTGCGTACTCTATCCTTCTTTGTGGGGACACTGTTGATTGTCATGTCATGTCATGTACGGACGTACTTTGTGGACGCCGTCTCCGCTCCACACGCTGTAAGTTTTTGCTGTCGTCCAGCATTCTGTTTTTGTTTACTTTGTAGCCAGTTCAGTTTTACTTTTGTTTTGCATAGCCATCCCTATGCTTCACTGCCTTTTCCTAGCGGGACTTGCCTTTTGTTCATTTTTGGTTTAAGCATTACATACTTTTTACATACCAAAAAAGGTTGAAAAACACTGCACTAGACAACGGCACATTATTATAATTATTGATTTGCAAAAAATATTTTTTGGCCCAATTAGGTGAAGTTGCATAATTTCCCACGGCACACCAGACAATATCTCACGGCACACTAGTGTGCCGCGGCACAGTGGTTGAAAAACACTGTCCTAAGTCATGGGGTTGTTTCCACAGCGACTCGAGCACAGTGTGAGGTTTATTTCTACTTACAGCCTACGTCTGCGGAGACACAAACAAAATGTCTTGCAGGTTCAGCTATGACATAGGGACCTTGACTTCACGGCTCCGGTCTGATGAGGTCTGTTATGGGTTTTAGTCTGCAGGTCCAAACGTCTGTTGTGCGTTAGTAATGGTGTGGGTTTAGAGTGAGGCGACTATGTACCTTCCTTTCTACCTACCAACCAACCCAACGTACCAACAGTTCCTTCCTACCAGACATACAGTACCTCTCGACCTACTACCTTCTTACTAGGGCTGTGAATCTTTGGGTGTCCCACGATTCGATTCAATATCGATTCTTGGGGTCACGATTCGATTCAAAATCGATTATTTTTCAATTCAACGCGATTCTCGATTCAAAAACGATTTTTTTCACGATTCAAAAGGATTCTCTCTTCATTCAATACATATATTTCAGCAGGATCTACCCCAGTCTGCTGACATGCAAGCAGAGTAGTAGATTTTTGTAAAAAGCTTTTATAATTGTAAAGGACAATGTTTTATCAACTGATTGCAATAATGTAAATTTGTTTTAACTATTGAATGAACCAAAAATATGACTTATTTTATCTTTGTGAAAATATTGGACACAGTGTGTTGTCAAGCTTATGAGATGTGATGCAAGTGTAAGCCACTGTGACACTATTCATTTATTTTTATTTTTATAAATGTCTAATGATAATGTCAATGAGGGATTTTTAATCACTGCTATGTTGAAATTGTAACTAATATTGATACTGTTGTTGATACTATTCATTTTTGTTTTACTACTTTTGGTTTGTTCTGTGTCGTGTTTGTGTCTCCTCTCAATTGCTCTGTTTATTGCAGTTCTGAGTGTTGCTGGGTCGGGTTTGGTTTTTGGAATTGGATTGCATTGTTATGGTATTGCTGTGTATTGTTTTGTTGGATTGATTAATTAGAAGAACAAAAATAAAATAATAATAATAAAAAAAATATTGATTTTTAAAAAATGAGAATCGATTCTGAATCGCACAACGTGAGAATCGCAATTCGAATCGATTTTTTCCCACACCCCTACTTCTTACCTATATGACATACCTACCTAACCAGCCCCCATAGCTCCCGTATCTTCCTACCCGGCAGGCTTTTCTACCGGTCTACATTCCTACATACCAACCCGACACACTTACCTACCCCTCTGCCGACCTACCTGACTTTACGTACTGTGTTCTCGTAAGTTGTTGCGTTTTTCGTCATTTCTTACATTGAACAAAGAGCATGGTCTATAATGTCAAATTCTTTGTGTGTTAAACACACTTGGCCAAAAAACCTGATTCTGATTCTATAGAGATGTGACATTTGCGAACAAATCAAATATTTTTAACAGCTCCACTAAGTGCACGATGAGAACTGATTCCCAGTAGTGAGATGTTCGTTTGGGAGTTGTTTTTCATGCAAATGCAAATTAGTGTCGGCAATTGCCCACACTGCAAATGCGTGCCATCCGACTGGCAGCTAGACTAGAAAATGAGTCAGGTTTGAAGGAAATTTAGCAGCATTTAGATTAACATTTTTTTAAATTAAAAAATAAATATATACAGTACAAGCCAAAGGTTTGGACACACCTTCTCCTCATTCAATGCGTTTTCTTTCTTTTCATGACTATTTACATTGTAGATTGTCACTGAAGGCATCAAAACGATGGATAAATTGAACACATGTGGAGTTATGTACTTAACAAAAAAAGGTGAAATAACTGAAAACATGTCTTATATTCTAGTTTCTTTAAAATAGCCACCCTTTGCTCTGATTACTGCTTTGCACACTCTTGGCATTCTCTCAATGAGCTTCAAGTACACCTGTGAAGTGAAAACCACTTCAAGTGACTACCTTATATAATTCTCTCATCGAGAGAATGCTACATATATATATATATATATATATATATATATATATATATATATATATATATATATATATATATATATATATATATATATATATATATATATATATATATATATATATATATATATATATATATATATATATATATATATATATATATATATATATATATATATATATATATATATATATATATATATATATATATATATATATATATATATATATATATATATATATATATATATATAATGTTAGGGCTGCAACAATGATTCGATTAAATCGATTAAAATCGATTATAAAAATAGTTGGCGATTAATTTAGTCATCGATTCGTTGGATCTATGCTATGCGCATGCGCAGAGGCATTTATTTATTTTTTTAATTTAAAAAAAAAATGTAATAAACTTTTATTTATAAACTGCAACATGTACAAACAGCTGAGAAACAATAATCAAAATAAGTATGGTGCCAGTATGCTGTTTTTTTCAATAAAATACTGGAAAGTATAGAAATGTAGTTTGTCTCTTTTATCCGATTTTAATCGATTAATCGAAGCAATAATCGACAGATTAATAGATTATCAAATTAATCGTTAGTTGCAGCCCTAATATATACGGGATCCCGTCCATATTACCCGCTCGAGCTATAACTAGCTCGAGCTAGTAGCTAGGAGCTAGCATAACAAACACCTAGGTGTTTTTATGTGGGATTAATTTGTGGCATATTAAATATAAGCCTGGTTGTGTTGTGGCTAATAGAGTATATATATGTCTTGTGTTTATTTACTGTTGTAGTCATTCCCAGCTGAATATCAGGTCACCCCCGGCTCTCACAGCATCTTCCCTATCTGAATAGCTTCCACTCCCCACTAGTCCTTCACTTGCACTTTCCTCATCCACAAATCTTTCATCCTCGCTCAAATTAATGGGGAAATAGTCGCTTTCTCGGCCCTAATCTCTCTCACTTCATGCGGCCATCATTGTAAACAATAGGGAACTTTGCGTATATGTTCAACTGACTACGTCACGCTACTTCCGGTAGGGGCAAGCCTTTTTTTTTATCAGATACCAAAAGTTGCGATCTTTATCGTCGTCGTTCTATACTAAATCCTTTCAGCAAAAATATGGCAATATCGCGAAATGATCAAGTATGACACATAGAATAGATCTGCTATACCCGTTTAAATACAAAAATGTCATTTCCGTAGGCCTTTAAAGGCAATGGCTTCTCAAGCTTCCTCCAAAAAGCCATAAATCCCATGTTTACTACATATCATTGGCAGGACAGCCTGTAGGAAGCGCCACCCCACCAGTGGGCTTGCCCTAACCATGGCAGTTCTTTCTGAAGTCGGTGCTGGTGAATGTCAGGAAAATGTGGATTTCAATGTGTGCCCAACACACAAAACAATCTAAATTACAAAAGTAGTATTTTTATTAAAACATACACAAACATAAATAAAAAAAACCAAAAACAAAACATCTGTCTGTTGAAATCAGGTATGCTACAATCTTTGCGGATGAACAATAAATTCATGTTGCTTTTAGCGAGGCGACACAATTGTCAGAACTGAGATACATAAATATGGAATTAGAAAATGAAGCCCCTGTGTTTTTTCTTTAAACAAAAAAGCGTGCCTACTATTTCCTAAGTGCTGCATTATGAATGGTGTACAGACAAAAAAAATATGTACATGACTTATTGTTTTTTTTAATGTTTTTGTTTTGTTTTCTTTTACAGCTGAAAGGCCACTGTATCAATGACCCGCCTCTGTACTTCCATGGCTAATAAATAAATAGTTAGTGCATATTCCCATTTACCTCAACGGAGAGCCAAATGAAAACCAAAATTAAGTTAAAGATGAAACCAAAGTCAATTTGGTTCCACTTTGTAAAAGAGTCTTTTTTTTTTCTTTTCTTTTCTCTCGTGTCAATCAAGGACAGACAGGCCAGCTATCTGCATCGCTTGTTGACCGTCACACGGAGAAGCAACCATGTTTGTCGAAAATGCAGTCAAAATGTCAAAAGACGGACATGAGCACACTTGTGACGCTGAAACGTCGAATCCAATAACCAGCTCGTTCCAGGCTACGTTTACATGGACCTGAATATTGCGATTCCAACCCGATCAGGATAACCCTGACGTAAACGCCCCGAACCAGAATGAAGTGAGTCAGACTACTTGAATCCACCAGTACTGTTTTGTTGTTTGTCGGTTTTGCTGTTAAGTGACGTCTGGCAAAAGATGTTGAAATCCCAAACCCAATGACCGCTAAAAAGAAGACACGCTTCTGGGCTTACGTTATAACGGAATAGTTCTGCTTCGTGTTCGGAGATAATTGCTATGTCCTCAAGTTCAAAGGATTGCATCCTACTTTTGAAGGCATCTGACACCACAACAATTTGAATGATCCTTCAAATGCAGCTTTGTTTTGCCTCGTTTTGTTTTTGTCAGGATGCATCGCATTTCCCAAGATTCGTTATGGCGGCACAAATGTCATTTTTAATTATTTGACTTTGTAATGTTAGACTTTATTGAAAACATGCTGCGTCTGTAAAGCTAATAAGTAAGCACGTTGCATCGTGATGAACCCATTTTGCGGAGATGCCAACGCAGTTCATGTGGTCCTGGTACTCTGAGGGGTGAAGAGCCTGACATTGGTTACAGCTAATTCGGGATGGGTACCGTTCACAGTTGAACCGATACAAAACCAATTCTCGGTGTCTGGGAAATAATACCAATAATCAACGGTATCAATTTTCTTTACTTTTGTGTGTGTATTAATTAATACTTGTTTTTGGTAATTAAATTAAATTTGTATTGCAATATTTACAAATGAGCTGATTATAACTGCTGTCCAGTTGTTATATCTTCTTTCGTTATGTTTATATTACCATTTGCAAGTATGACTTTAAGCTGTTCAAGATGTTCAATGACAGTAGTCCATAGTTATTGTTTCGTTGTTGTTGTTGCGACCTAAAAAGTATTGTACTTGCGCACGAGCTGTTATATTTGTAACATGCATCTTAGTTGTAGTTTTTATTAAAAAATGTGGAGGTGTTCAAATCGCCATGTAAAATCGCTAATGCTAATCAGTAGGATGTCAATAGCAAAGCCAATGTATTAGCATCAAGCTAGCACAATTTAGAAAAGTGGAGCCTTATTTTACTTACATTGAGGCGTTTTTTTTGAGTTAATTACTTTGTGCTGCTGGAGTGATCGCCAAAGGCCGAAGTGCGGAGAACCGAGCTGAGTCGGCAACCGGGCGTGATGTGACGCGCAACCCAGGTACCGTGATAAGGCACCATTACGTGAATTGGTGCCAAAAAAATACTTGATTCGGTCATACTTGCCAACCCTCCCGATTTTCCCGGGAGACTCCCGAATTTCAGTGCCCCCTCCCGAAAATCTCCCGGGGCAACCATTCTCCCGAATTTCTCCCGATTTCCACCCGTACAACAATATAGGGGGCGTGCCTTTAAGGCACTGCCTATACCAGGGGTCAACAACCTTTTTGAAAGCAAGAGCTACTTCTTGGGTACTGATTAATGCGAAGGGCTACCAGTTTGATACACACTTAAATAAATTGCCAGAAATAGCCAATTTGCTCAATTTACCTTTAACTCTGTTATTATTAATAATTAATGATATTTATCATTGTGGAAACACTGATCATCTTAATGATTTCTCACAATAAATATATATAGAAACAGATAAATATCAATATGCAACACTTTATTTTTATATTTTCTCTAAGTGCACATTTTTCAAATTGAACATTTTCAAATGATCACTTCTAAGACAGTCTTGTGAAATCTCAATATCCCATTTTAACGAGCTAGCCACTAACATTTTTTAACAAATCATGAATTACTTTGCACCATGTTTGTACAAATAACTCATGTAAAATATAAAAGTCAACTCTCAAATTTTCAAATAAATCATGTCACACTTTGAACTGGACACCAAATCTGTTATCTGTTTCTTTGTCAGTTAGTGAAGACCAAGTCTTTAAAATATTTTATTGGATTTTCAAATTCTATTTGAGTTTTGTCTCTCTTAGAATTAAAAATGTCGAGCAAAGCGAGACCAGCTTGCTAGTAAATAAATCACATTTAAAAAATAGAGGCAGCTCACTGGTAAATGCTGCTATTTGAGCTATTTTCAGAACAGGCCAGCGGGCTACTCATCTGGTCCTTACGGGCTACCTGGTGCCCGCTGGCACCGCGTTGGTGACCCCTGGCCTATAGCGTCCGCTTTTCTTCCATACAAACAGTGTGTCGGCCCAGTCACATAATATATGCGGCTTTTACACAGACATACGTGATTGCAAGGCATACTTGATCAACAGCCATACAGGTCACACTGAGGGTGGGCCGTATAAACAACTTTAACACTGTTACAAATATGCGCCACACTGTGAACCCACACCAAACAAGAATGACAAACACATTTCGGGAGAACATCCGCACCATAACACAACATAAACACAACAGAACAAATACCCAGAATCCTTTGCAGCACTAACTCTACAATATACACCCCCCGCTACCACCATCTCCCGAATTCGGAGGTCTCAAGGTTGGCAAGTATGGATTCGGTACCTATCCCTACAGCTAATAACGTACAGTACAGCGTTACCTCTGATTTGGTACGTCCCATTTTTCGTATGATTCGGTTTGTGGTAAACGCTTTTGCCTAAAGTTTGCCCACGGTTGTCATATGGCGGCTTGTTAATCGTGCAGCCAAACATTCCACATTACGAAGTACAGTGCCCACATTAAGAATGATCTATTGAACAGCAAAACGGGTTATTTCTCTTCACCACCTTTGCTAACAAGAGTCATGTAGGTCAAATATTCATTTATCGATTTTATTTGTCATTATGTAATAATTCTGTATAAAATGTGTTTTGTATGCAGATTTTGTGTCGAACTTATTTACACTACCGTTCAAAAGTTTGGGGTCACATTGAAATGTCCTTATTTTTGAAGGAAAAGCACTGTACTTTTCAATGAAGATAACTTTAAACTAGTCTTAACTTGAAAGAAATACACTCTATACATTGCTAATGTGGTAAATGACTATTCTAGCTGCAAAAGTCTGGTTTTTGGTGCAATATCTACATAGGTGTATAGAGGCCCACTTCCAGCAACTATCACTCCAGTGTTCTAATGGTACAATGTGATGATTAGAAAACCCTTGTGCAATCATGTTCACACATCTGAAAACAGTTTAGCTCGTTACAGAAGCTACAAAACGGACCTTCCTTTGAGCAGATTGAGTTTCTGGAGCATCACATTTGTGGGGTCAATTAAACGCTCAAAATGGCCAGAAAAAGAGAACTTTCATCTGAAACTCGACAGTCTATTCTTGTTCTTAGAAATGAAGGCTATTCCACAAAATTGTTTGGGTGACCCCAAACTTTTGAACGGTAGTGTATATGTTTTCTGTTTTTCTGTACGATTTGGTTTTGTCTGACCTTCTTGGGACGGATTACAAACCAAAACTTAGATCCAGTGAGTTTCAACCCACGATGCCTGAAGTAAACATGGAATAGTGTAGTCGCAGCTTTTTTGGGGGGTGGGGATCAACATCGTCCATGTAAACGTAGCCGTCGCGAAGACGCCTCATCACGCCCCCGCCTCGTTCACACCAACGGCAACCTTTTTTCTGGAAAACATTGACAGCTGTGGTTGAGGGATTACTTTGGTCATGTGATTTCATCCCGCTGGTGTTAAAGTACAAACAGATTGCTGCGTCGGTTTCAATGTTTCCATGATGACACCCATCTCCTTTTGCCAACGCGCTCCTCACTCGCTTCCTTTGTTTGTAGCGCCGGTGCAGACAAACAAACAACCAATGAACATGCAGTCTTAATGAATACCAGGCGCTGGAATACCTTTCAAGAATCCAGTGCTACTTTGGACCGGGGGTTGAGGGTGGTTTTTGTCCAGAGTTTGGACTCAAAAGGCTATGTGGTAAAAAACTGTTTTTTTTTCTAAGTCACTATCAGTGGTTCCCTTTTGCGTCACTTCAGTAGCATGGTGGCGTCCCACACGTCGACCTTGTCAGTTGCCCAACTTTACGGCGCCAAAGTACGTCCCTACTCCCTCCGGGTCCAGCATCCACGCGTTGGACACGGTGACAAACAAGGCGTCACCCTGATCAAGCCAGAGGCCTCGGCCCTGCTGGGCGCAGTACATGTTGTAGCTGGTGTTGTCCCAGCGCATGGTGCTGCCCGTCTTCATCAGCAGGTCCACTTTGCTGTTCTGCTTGATCCTCTCGTGGTAGATGTACTGGATGAGCTGCGTGTTGCTCACGTCCACCGAGGGCCCGCCGCCGGCGCCGCCCTGCCCGCCGTCCTCCGGGACATACTTGTAGTAGCGGAAGCAGGTCTTGGCGTAGACGTAGTAGAAGCCCGACTTGACCACGAGTAGCTTGCCCTTTTTCGTAGTTCATCCTGTGGCGGTACCCGCGCACCTCGTCCCAGTCGATGGTGATGGCCTTTGGCTCACCCTCTGCGATAGAAGAGAGCGGCTTAGTGAGGTTAAACGTTGCGGCAATTTGTTGCGAGGCGGGGGAAAAAACTTGAGGCAAATCAAATGGAACAACTGGGTAAACAGGAAATTACAGTAGCAGAACATCCAGTCTTAGGATGGGCTTGGAAAATCAGTTTTGCCAAGAAAAATTCCTTAAAACGTGTTTTGTCAATCATGTTGTGTAACGGTTGGTGTATTTGTATTGAACCGTTTCGGTACGGGGGGTTCGGTTCGGTTCGGAGGTGTACCGAACGAGTTTCCACACGGACATATTAAGTAGCGTACTGCACGTTGTGGGAACAATACTCAAAATGCCGGACATTTGAGGCATTTAAGAAACTCCGCCCGGACATCCCCGCAAAAGAGGACATGTCCGGTGAAAAGAGGACGTATGGTCAGTCTATCCTAGCCTGTTAGCTGCTAGCATGCTAGCAAAAGAGGACATGTCTGGGCTAGGATAGACTGACCATACGTCCTCTTTTCTTTTGCGGAGCTGTCCGGGCGGAGTTTCTTAAATGCCTCAAATTTTCCGGCATTTTGAGTTAGGGTTGCGTGTATTATCAATGTACGTTCAGGGTTAAGAAGGGGTTAAAAACAATATAAATTTTGCGTCGCCAGGCTCTGCTTTTTATCCATAGATTTATCAGATTAAATTTTTTATTATCTATAGCAGGGGTGTCAAAAGTGTTTTCAAAACCAATAAAATATATAGATTTCTTTGTAACTTTTAGGGCTCCCCCTCAAGACCCAAAAAGGTCTCAGTTATAACAATGTAAATAAATAAATAAATGTTTTTAACTTTATATTGACAGATAGACCTGAAGTGTGTACATATACACACATACTCATATACATACAGTATAGAGTCGAGGTTTCTGTGGTTTATCCGTTATACAGTGCTCAATACCGAAGTAGAGCGGAATATACGTTAGGTCAGGGAAAAACACAGAGGTTATTTCTGCTAATGAAGAGCAGAGAAAGGCTTGTAGGGATGAAATAGCCTCTGTGTTTTTTCCTGACCTAACATGTATATATATATATATATATATATATATATATATATATATATATATATATATATATATATATATATATATATATATATATATATACATATTTATATATATACATATATACTGTATATATATATATATTAGGGGTGTAACGGTACATGTATTTGTATTGAACCGTTTCGGTACGGGGGTTCCGGTTCGGGGGTTCCGGTTCGGTTCTAAGGTGTACCGAACGAGTTTCCACACGGACATATTAAGTAGCGTAACGCACGTTGTGTAAACAATGCACACCGAGGCACAACACACGGCATGCTAGCAGCTAACGGGCTACGATAGACTGACCATACGTCCTCTTTTCACCGGACATGTCCTCTTTAGCGGAGCTGTCAGGTCGGAGTTTCTTAAATGCCTCAAATGTCCGGCATTTTGAGTTAGGGTTGCGTGTATTATCAATGTACGTTCAGGGTTAAGAAGGGGTTAAAAACAAAACAAATTGTGCGCGCAGCAGCATTGGTGAGGGAGGGGCAGAGACAGAGAGAGAGAGAGAGTTATGATAAACGCGCATGCGTCGCCAGGCTCTGCTTTTTATCCATAGATTTATCAGATGTAATTTTTTATTATCTATAGCAGGGGTGTCAAAAGTGTTTTCAAAACCAATAAAATATATAGATTTCTTTGTAACTTTTAGGGCTCCCCCTCAAGACCCAAAAAGGTCTCAGTTATAAAAATGTAAATAAATAAATAAATGTTTTTAACTTTATATTGACAGATAGACCTGAAGTGTGTACATATACACACATACACATATACATACAGTATAGAGTCGAGGTTTCTGTGGTTTATCCGTTATACAGTGCTCAATACCGAAGTAGAGCGGAATATACGATAGGTCAGGGAAAAACACAGAGGTTATTTCTGCTAATGAAGAGCAGAGAAAGGCTTGTAGGGATGAAATAGCCTCTGTGTTTTTTCCTGACCTAACATGTATATATATATATATATACATATTTATATATATATACATATATACTGTATATATATATATATTAGGGGTGTAACGGTACATGTATTTGTATTGAACCGTTTCGGTACGGGGGTTCCAGTTCGGGGTTCCGGTTCGGGGGTTCCGGTTCGGTTCTAAGGTGTACCGAACGAGTTTCCACACGGACATATTAAGTAGCGTAACGCACGTTGTGTAAACAATGCACACCGAGGCACAACACACGGCCTGCTAGCAGCTAACGGGCTACGATAGACTGACCATACGTCCTCTTTTCACCGGACATGTCCTCTTTAGCGGAGCTGTCAGGGCGGAGTTTCTTAAATGCCTCAAATGTCCGGCATTTTGAGTTAGGGTTGCGTGTATTATCAATGTACGTTCAGGGTTAAGAAGGGGTTAAAAACAAAACAAATAGTGCGCGCAGCAGCATTGGTGAGGGAGGGGCAGAGACAGAGAGAGAGAGAGAGAGTTATGATAAACGCGCATGCGTCGCCAGGCTTTGCTTTTTATCCATAGATTTATTAGATTGAATTTTTTATTATCTATAGCAGGGGTGTCAAAAGTGTTTTCAAAACCAATAAAATATATAGATTTCTTTGTAACTTTTAGGGCTCCCCCTCAAGACCCAAAAAGGTCTCAGTTATAAAAATGTAAATAAATAAATAAATGTTTTTAACTTTATATTGACAGATAGACCTGAAGTGTGTACATATACACACATACTCATATATATACAGTATAGAGTCGAGGTTTCTGTGGTTTATCCGTTATACAGTGCTCAATACCGAAGTAGAGCGGAATATACGTTAGGTCAGGGAAAAACACAGAGGTTATTTCTGCTAATGAAGAGCAGAGAAAGGCTTGTAGGGATGAAATAGCCTCTGTGTTTTTTCCTGACCTAACGTATGTATATATATATATATATATATATATATATATATATATATATATATATATATATATATATATATATATATATATATATATACATATTTATATATATACATATATACTGTATATATATATATATATATTAGGGGTGTAACGGTACATGTATTTGTATTGAACCGTTTCGGTACGGGGCTTCCGGTTCGGGGTTCCGGTTCGGGGGTTCCGGTTCGGTTCTAAGGTGTACCGAACGAGTTTCCACACGGACATATTAGGTAGCGTAACGCACGTTGTGTAAACAATGCACACCGAGGCACAACACACGGCATGCTAGCAGCTAACGGGCTAGGATAGACTGACCATACGTCCTCTTTTCACCGGACATGTCCTCTTTTGCGGAGCTGTCAGGGCGGAGTTTCTTAAATGCCTCAAATGTCCGGCATTTTGAGTTAGGGTTGTGTGTATTTTTAATGTATGTTCAGGGTTAAGAAGGGGTTAAAAACAAAATGGTGCGCACAGTAGCATTGGTGAGGGAGGGGCAGAGACAGAGAGAGAGAGAGAGTTATGATAAACGCGCATGCGTCGCCAGGCTCTGCTTTTTATCCATAGATTTATCAGATTTAATTTTTTATTATCTATAGCAGGGGTGTCAAAAGTGTGCCCCGGAGGCCATTTGCCGCCCACAGCTAATGTTTTAAAGGCCCACGGCACATTCTAAAAATACTATTAAAATAAACAAAAACATAACAAAAGTGAAATGAAAAAGGTTAAATGTAATTTAGAAAAAGTTGCAATGTTGACTAATAAAACAAAGCTGGTTTTTTTTGTCTTTCAAACTGTCATTGCTCAAAACATAATATTGAATCAAAATCAATGTTATTATGAATTATTGACCTATCCAAGGTTCCGATAACTCTCACATCAAATAGTCCACTAAGAAAAATATTTTTGGTGGAAGATTTTGCAAATTTGGTAAATAAATAACCAGAAAATGTATATTTTGTTGTGACCTCTAAACCGAGGTACGTACCGAACCGACATTTTTGTGTACCGTTACACCCCTAGTGGTCGGCTTTTTTATAATGCATCGTTATCTGGTTCCTGGCGGCATTTTTTTTAATCAAACACTTTCTCTTCCGCTTTGGGGAACCGTGTACAAAAAAAAGTGTACCAATGTTCTACATCAAAACTGCGCAAAATACGGCCCGCGGGCCACATACGGCTCATTAAGATTTTAAATCCGGACGTTCTACATCATTTTTTTATACCTTTTAACTAAACTGTCGCCACCGTTATGATGTGCAGTGTTGTTTTTAAATTACCGTACAAGAAAGTAGGGATGTCCGATAATGGCTTTTTGCCGATATCCGATATTCCGATATTGTCCAACTCTTTAATTACCGATACCGATATCAACCGATACCGATATCAACCGATATATGCAGTCGTGGAATTAACACATTATTATGCCTAATTTGGACAACCAGGTATGGTGAAGATAAGGTACTTTTTTAAAAAATTAGTAAAATAAGATAAATAAATTAAAAACATTTTCTCGAATAAAAAAGAAAGTACAACAATATAAAAACAGTTACATAGAAACTAGTAATGAATGAAAATTAGTAAAATTAACTGTTAAAGGTTAGTACTATTAGTGGACCAGCAGCACGCACAATCATGTGTGCTTACGGACTGTATCCCTTGCAGACTGTATTGATATATATTGATATATAATGTCGGAACCAGAATATTAATAACAGAAAGAAACAACCCTTTTGTGTGAATGAGTGTAAATGGGGGAGGGAGGTTTTTTGGGTTGGTGCACTAATTGTAAGTGTATCTTGTGTTTTTTATGATGATTTAATTAAAAAAAACAAACAAACAAAAAAAAAAACGATACCGATAATAAAAAAACCGATACCGATAATTTCCGATATTACATTTTAACGCATATATTGGCCGATAATATCGGCAGGCCGATATTATCAGACATTTCTAATACAAAGTATTTCAATGGTCGAAATCTGCGCTTTTGAGTGTTATACGAGTTATTACGGTAATCTTCATCACAGCAGCTCAGACAAGGAACAAAGCAGAGTGGGCGGGGTTTGTTTTCAGAGCAGCCAGCCCGAAACGCGTGTGTCAGAAACAGACGCGGAAGCAGATTTTTGCAACAAATTTCTGCATAAAAGTGATAATATATCATATTGTAGGCGTTTGTTACACTTTTGCATTCATATTTTGCTGTTTTCTTATATCTTTGTTGTGCTTTGCTTGATTGTAAAAGATACGCAACTATCGAGGAGCTGGTCTGAGAAGTTAATATTCAGTGTTTTATTGTTCATAGTTAATATTGTAAATCCCACTGTCTTTATTTTCATGTACATTTTGGGTGTCCCATTCAGTAAAAAACTGTAAAATTCCGTACCGTTTTTTTTTTTTGAAGTGGTCTGTTTTTAGAATTCTATCGGACATTGACTTTTGGTATTAGTGTTCCTGAAAAAAGGGACCCAAACACGCATACTGTACAGCAGATTTTTACATCTGAATGTTTATATATAATTTATACACATTGGCCTCCCAATGTCCTCAATCTGGCCCCCCGAGTCAAAATATTTGCCCAGCTCTGTTCTACATTGTTTAAGTAGATTTGGTCGCTATTGTTCACAGCTACAGTAGTACACACTGGAAGGTAAATAGTCAACAAGAGATGCGGTTACTCGATAAGAAAATCGCCCCCTAGGGCTTTGGCAGAGAATAAAAGATCAAATAGTCCACACAGATAAAAGGTAGTAGAGAGTTATGTTGAGCAGTGCTAGCCAATGAGTTAAAAGCCACAGACTCTCAACTCATTGTCCAGCACAACTCTGAAACATGATGAGAAGTGAGGTTTACACAACGGACTGGCATCCTTTACAGCAGTAAACCCTTTTTGCACCACGGACCGGTTTAATGTAGGCATTATTTCCCTTTATTTCCCTTATTGGGTCCATTACTCTGTTACATGAACATTGATATTATACATGTGGGCCCATAGATAGAAATGCCGTTAAACGTAGCTTTGATGTAGCAAGTTACTTTTGCAGTGTAGCTTGCTACAATTCTCCGGGGATAGCTTCCCCTGTAGCTTAGCTACATTCAATCGAGAGTAACTTGTAGCTAAGGAGCTTGCCCATCACTGATTATTTTTGTCAACCCAACCTGTCAAACTTCTCCATTTTTCCTGAAGAATCATGTAAGACATGACGACGGATGGATTTATTTTATTGCATTCTAAATATTAAATAAACGTAAATAAAAGTCCGCTTACAGCGGAGCCAATGGGAGCGCCACTATTCCGCCCATAAAATCCGATAACCATTCAAAAAGCGCCAACAATACTCCATTTACATTGTGTGACTTGAATATTAACCAAGTATTAATGATATTGTTATTATTATAAGCGCTAACGCAGACAAACTATTTAGAGCGGCGCCATGATCACTTCCGTGTGTGTCTATGTTTACATCATCGACTGGTCTGCTGTTTCTTTGCTTCCCTGCTCCCTGTAAGTTTATTGTAGATCATAAATCATGCATCTCACCCGAAAAATAGATGGCTGAGGATATAATCCGATAAATATAAACCACGTATTAATGATATTGTTATTATTATAAGCGCTAACGCAGACAAACTATTTAGAGCGGCGCCATGATCGCTTCCGTGTGTCCCTATGTTTACATCATCGACTGGTCTGCTGTTTCTTTGCTTCCCTGGTCCCTGTAAGTTTATTGTAGATCATAAATCATGCATCTCACTTGAAAAATAGATGGCTGAGGATATAATCCGATAAATATAAACCAAGTATTAATGATATTGTTATTATTATAAGCGCTAACGCAGACAAACTATTTAGAGCGGCGCCATGATCACTTCTGTGTGTCCTTATGTTTACATCATCGACTGGTCTGCTGTTTCTTTGCTTCCCTGGTCCCTGTAAGTTTATTGTAGATCATAAATCATGCATCTCACTTGAAAAATAGATGGCTGAGGATATAATCCGATAAATATAAACCAAGTATTAATGATATTGTTATTATTATAAGCGCTAACGCAGACAAACTATTTAGAGCGGCGCCATGATCACTTCTGTGTGTCCCTATGTTTACATCATCGACTGGTCTGCTGTTTCTTTGCTTCCCTGGTCCCTGTAAGTTTATTGTAGATCATAAATCATGCATCTCACCCGAAAAATAGATGGCTGAGGATATAATCCGATAAATTGGGACCCTTTGACAGCCATTTAGGGCCTGGAACTGGCGAGAACGACACAAAAGGCTCTTGTTTGAACTTGATCCTATAGGACCCTGGCAGCCAATTAAGTTCTTTTAAAATAGGGGATATGTGGGTCCTTCAATTAGTACAGGTCATAATTCTCGCTGCAGAGTTTTGGACTAGCTGCGTCCACGAAAACAGACTGTTTCAATAGGTATGAAAGTCATCTTCATCATTTGAACCAATTATTTTTCAGATCTGAAATTGTGGAGCCGAGTAAGAAATGTTAAAAGTTTCGTGACAAACCATCAGATCAAAGTTTGCTTTCGCAATTTATCAGCGCCCATCTGTGTAGTTATGTGTCGTTTTAACTAGAGATGTCCGATAATGGCTTTTTTGCCGATATCCGATATTGTCCAATTCTTAATTACCGATACCGATATATACAGTCGTGGAATTAACACATTATTATGCGTAATTTTGTTGTGATGCCCCGCTGGATGCATTAAACAATGTAACAAGGTTTTCCAAAATAAATCAACTCGAAGTTATGGAAAAAAATGCCAACATGGCACTGCCATATTTATTATTGAAGTCACAAAGTGCATTATTTTTTTGAACATGCCTCAAAACAGCAGCCAGGAATTTGGGACGTGCTCTCCCTGAGAGAGCATTAGGAGGTTGAGGGTGCGGGGTTTTGGAGTAGCGGGGGGTGTATATTGTAGCGTCCCGGAAGAGTTAGTGCTGCAAGGGGTTCTGGGTATTTGTTCTGTTGTGTTTATGTTGTGTTACGGTGCGGATGTTCTCCCGAAATGTGTTTGTCATTCTTGTTTGGTGTGGGTTGACAGTGTGGCGCATATTTGTAACAGTGTTAAAGTTGTTCATACGGCTACCCTCAGTGTGACCTGTATGGCTGTTGACCAAGTATGCATGTATTCACTTGTGTGTGTGTGTGAAAAGCCATAGATATTATGTGATTGGGCCGGCACGCAAAGGCAGTGCCTTCAAGGTTTATTGGCGCTCTGTGCTTCTCCCTACGTCCGTGTACACAGCGACGTTTTAAAAAGTCATAAATTTAACTTTTTGAAACCGATACCGATAATTTTGAAACCGATACCGATAATTTCCGATATTTTATTTTAAAGCATTTAACGGCCGATAATATCGGCAGTTCGATATGATCGGACATCCCTAGTTTTAACCATTTGGTCAAAGTTTGTTGAAACCAAGATGGCCTACTTCCTGTTAGTTATTAAACTTGGGATCTTTAGACTTTGACGTGCGTACCGTCATGATACGTGAATCTGATGGCAGGGGCATTTTTTTTCTCTCCTAATTTTAAAGGAAAAAAGTGAGTTTTAGTGCCTGTTAGGGGCCTCGAAAATGCGATCGAAGTGGGAGAATAATGATAAACGAAGCAATTTCAATAGGGCCCTTGCATCTTTTTGTTGCTCTGGCCCTAATCCAGCGGTTCTTAACCTTGTTGGAGGTACCGAACCCCACCAGTTTCATATGCGCATTCACCGAACCATTTAGTGAAATATAAAATGTTTTGTTTTTTTCAAATTCAAGAAAAAGTCATGTTTTTTTACTGGTGCACAAAATGAACCGTGCATGAACATCACCTTGTTCAAAGAACAAAACCAACACAGTGCATGAACTCACAACTAATTACACACATTACCATGAATTGATTAACGTGGACCCCGACTTAAACAAGTTGATAAACTTATTCGGGTGTTACCATTTAGTGGTCAATTGTACGGAATATGTACTGTACTGTGTAAACTGTTTCATATAATGTACCGTATTTCCTTGAATAGCCGCAGGGGCGCTAATTAATTTAAAACCTCGTCTCACTCCTGCGCTTACCAAAAGCATGCGGGATGGGCAAGCATGCGCTAATTATTTTAAAACCTCTTCTCACTCCGGCGCTTACCTTATCATGAAAAGCACATTTAATAAAAAAAACTTTATTATGGTCTTACCTTTACTTATAAATGATGTCCATGTGCAGCTGCTTCTGATCAAAGGCAGTCTTCCTTATCTTTCTTCAGTTTTAAAAGTCTCTGGAGATATTCCTTTAATTATTACCTCCTGCTTCGATTGAAAGTCCAGTTTAGAAAACCGTTTTATTTTAGATATGTAATCCTCCATGGTAAAAGTGCAAGCAAACGATCGCGGCTCACGCATGCTGCTTGTTGTCTTCTTCTGCAGCGCCGGTCTTCTGCAGTACTGGTAGTCGCAAGGAGGATCACTAGCGCCCTCTACCACCAGGAGGCGGGAGTCATTTAATGACTCATATTTGACCCGGCGGAAGTGCCAAGCATGCGCTAATTATTTTGCGAAACGAGTTTGACCCGGCTGTAATTCTAGGCAGGCGAATACTATATTCACGGCGGCAATTCAAGGAAATACGGTATTCTCTTCCTTTGCAATCTGCTAGTAAAAGTTTCAATCGATCAAACAACCTGCAAATTAGATGGAAAATTAGAGGGAACATTATTTGGGGGTATCCATAATACGCCGAAAGGGAGAAGTTTTTATTTACACGATAAGTCGGATGTGTCTTTACCTCCGTGGCGGAGGCTCCGCCGAACCCCTAGGGTTCGATCGAACCCAGGTTAAGAACCACTGCCCTAATCATTGCAAAAGAGCTGGTTAAACTACCAATACACAACTTTGCAATTTTGCAGATGAGTGTTTTACTGTTACTCTTCCATGTGAAAATGCAATGTATGAACTGCTCGACTGTGCAGACAGACGATCAGGTGTGGAGCACTCACTCTTAGAGAACTCCTGATACTCCTTGATGGGGAGGTGGGCAGACGGGGGCTTGTCCTTTGGGTTTTTGAATCGGTTCTTACTGGTGTCTCTCAGCGCGTTCAGGACCGGTCTGTCTGTCTGCACTTCCTGCCAGAAAAACAACAAAAACACACCAGACCAGATGACAAATAGTGACGAAAGACAACGTGAGTATTGGATGTGTTTTTCCCCGGGCCAGTAGAAATGTAAAACTATAAACCACATCTGTAGAAAAAAAACTCAGTAATAATCAAATGTTGTTGTATTTCACTACAGCCGCGCTCTGCTGTCAATTTAAATCAACGTCAAAGTCGTCTTCGTCGAGACAGAGCGCGCGCACACTGTCTCGTTCAGTCCAAACACGGTCTCTAGGCAAGTAAACAGTCACCGCCGACTCACAGCTGGCTTGAAAGCGGCAATGTTTACTCATTTTGCGTTAACATAACTCCATCATTTTGGTGCTGCACTTGGCTGGTGATAGTGAGGACAAACATCGCCGATGTTTCCATGGCGAGTCCTCACAGAAACAAGTTCAGCTTCGTGTCATCGTCCTGGACCGGCCAGGACACCTCACAGGGCATTCCCCCAAACTCTCCCCACAAAAACTGTAAAAGCCCGACTCAAACGAATGACTGAACCGAGCGCCGGGATTCAACCTTTGATTTAGTGGTAATTAATCTTGAATACGAGGAAATGTTTAATGTTGAGTGACTGTATATTTTATCACATTCTATTCTAAACTGTTGTAACTCGTCTGCGATCGGTATAACTGACACCGGCATCTGCGGTATGTCATCCTGAGCCAGCAGGAACCAAACAAGCGTAACACGTTCCTGCCGAGTTGGCAGGTCTACAAGGTATTCGGCAAATAGATACCGCCATCCAATAAACAAATACAATTCGGAATTTGACAGAAATCTTTAGACGCCTCAAGACGCGTAAACATTTTTTTTTTGTCATTGGCTCAGCATGTTTATTTGTAACAATTGTCTACAATCACCAGGACTCCAGCATCACTTGTTCTACAAGCTAGGGTTTTATTGTGTTTACCTTTCATAGTGGGTTTTTTTTTTTCACCCTCAAAATGGTATGCTACGCATTCAGTTCACATTTGCCTAAAAGTTAGACTATTTAGCTCTGGGGTGTCAAAGTCATTGACTTTGAATGAATGATCTATGGCCCCCGGGATGATATTTGATTAGTATTAGAACCAGCCCGCAGGCCACAGCCGCCTGCTGCTGTTTTGCACGCACCAATACTCCATCAGTGTTGGCGCTGGGAATTTTCAAAATGGGGTCCCAGCATACTTGCCAACCATGAGACCTCCGAATTCGGGAGATGGGTGGTGGTGGTGGGGGGGTTGAGGTGGGCGGGGTTTGGTGGTAGCGGGGGTGTACACTACCGTTCAAAAGTTTGGGGTCACATTGAAATGTCCTTATTTTTGAAGGAAAGGCACTGTACTTTTCCATGAAGATAACTTTAAACTAGTCTTAACTTTAAAGAAATACACTCTATACATTGCTAATGTGGTAAATGACTATTCTAGCTGCAAATGTCTGGTTTTTGGTGCAATATCTACATAGGTGTATAGAGGCCCATTTCCAGCAACTATCACTCCAGTGTTCTAATGGTGCAATGTGTTTGCTCATTGGCTCAGAAGGCTAATTGATGATTAGAAAACCCTTGTGCAATCATGTTCACACATCTGAAAACAGTTTAGCTCGTTACAGAAGCTACAAAACTGACCTTCCTTTGAGCAGATTGAGTTTCTGGAGCATCACATTTGTGGGGTCAATTAAACGCTCAAAATGGCCAGAAAGAGAGAACTTTCATCTGAAACTCGACAGTCTATTCTTGTTCTTAGAAATGAAGGCTATTCCACAAAATTGTTTGGGTGACTCCAAACTTTTGAACGGTAGTGTATATTGTAGCGACCTGGAAGAGTTAGTGCTGCAAGGTGCTCTGGGTATTTGTTCTGTTGTGTTTATGTTGTGTTACGGTGCGGATGTTCTCCCGGAATGTGTTTGTCATCCTTGTTTGGTGTGGGTTCACAGTGTGGCCCATATTTGTAACAGTGTTAAAGTTGTTTATACGGCCCACCCTCAGTGTGACCTGTATGGCTATTGATCAAGTATGCATTGCATTTACTTGTGTTTGTGGGTGTGTTTGTAAAAGCCGCATATTTTATGTCAGTGGTCCCCGACCTTTTTGTAGCTGCGGACCGGTCAACGCTTGAAAATTTGTCCCACGGACCGGGGTGGGGGGGGGGGGGGGGGGCGTTTTTTATTTATTTATTTTTTCATAAAGAAATACAATCATGTGTGCTTACGGACTGTATCCCTGCAGACTGTATTGATCTATATTGATATATAATCTATATATTTAGTTTTTTATGTTGAATTACTAAAAAAAAAAAAAAAAAAAAAAAATTTTTTTTTTTTTTTTTTTAAAATTTTTTTTTTTTTTACATTTCTTGTGCGGCCCGGTACCAATCGGTCCGCGGACCGGTACCGGTGGTTGGGGACCACTGTTTTATGTGACTGGGCCGGCATGCTGTTTGTATGGAGGAAAAGAGGACCTGACGACAGGTTGTAGAGGACATTGAAGGCAGTGCCTTTAAGGCACGCCCCCAAAATTGTTAACTGGGTGGAAATCGGGAGAAATTCTGGATAACTTTTATTCTCTGGCTTTTAACACTTTTGTGGGTTGTGTGGTCCTCTGTTGTCCTCTGTGTTTTTTAAATTTTGATTTCTATTTACTGTTTTAATTGGTTCTACCCTTTAAAATGGTTTTTAATCATATTTGTTTTTTATATTGGTTTTGTATGTATTTATTTTTTGTGTTTTTATTCAGTCATTGGTGGAGCTAAGGATACAATTTGAATATTGTTTTTAATATTGTTGTGCAGCACTTTGGAAACATTTTGTTGTTTGAATGTGCTATATAAATAAAATGGATTGGATTGGATTGAGAATGGTTTCCCCGGGAGATTTTCAGGAGGGGCACTGAAATTCGGGAGTCTCCCGGGAAAATCGGGAGGGTTGGCAAGTATGGGTACCAGGGACCCCATAAAGTCATAAAAATGGGGTCCCACAGTCAATTTTTGGGGTCCCACTTTTTTGTAACCGTTTTAAAGACAATTGATAAATGTATGCATTATCCTGTTATATCTCACATTCTATATTGTGTTTTGGAAAAAAGTTGACATAAACGTTACTTAATTCATTAAAAAAAAAATAATACAAAAGAAAACTTTTTTTATACATACACTACCGTTCAAAAGTTTGGGGTGACCCAAACAATTTTGTGGAATAGCCTTCATTTCTAAGAACAAGAATAGACTGTCGAGTTTCGGATGAAAGTTCTCTTTTTCTGGCCATTTTGAGCGTTTAATTGACCCCACAAATGTGATGCTCCAGAAACTCAATCTGCTCAAAGGAAGGTCCGTTTTGTAGCTTCTGTAACGAGCTAAACTGTTTTCAGATGTGTGAACATGATTGCACGAGGGTTTTCTAATCATCAATTAGCCTTCTGAGCCAATGAGCAAACACATTGTACCATTAGAACACTGGAGTGATAGTTGCTGGAAATGGGCCTCTATACACCTATGTAGATATTGCACCAAAAACCAGACATTTGCAGCTAGAATAGTCATTTACCACATTAGCAATGTATAGAGTGTATTTCTTTAAAGTTAAGACTAGTTTAAAGTTATCTTCATTGAAAAGTACAGTGCTTTTCCTTCAAAAATAAGGACATTTCAATGTGACCCCAAACTTTTGAACGGTAGTGTATGTAAATTTATTCAGTTATAAGCATTCATTCACTTTCTTCTTTCCTTCATGCATCTAAACTTTATCGCTGCCGGTATTTTTTTCTATATTTTTATTGTAATATTTTCAGAATGTGTTTGTTCTATTTTTGGCCAAAGTAAGACAAAGAAAACTATCTGAAGTTGCCATGATTTTAATAGTCTGTGCACAGATTTTCTTCCTTGCGGCCCCTGAGCTAAAAATGAGTTTGGCACCACTAATTTAGCTTGTTTGTTTCAATATGATTAGTGGTTAACTTCTATTCACACGTTTAAAAAAAAAAGCCAGTTAATGACACTCATAAAACAGTTTTTGGGCAGTCAAACAATTAAAATACAATTAATCGCATTTTGTCCTTAGCTAACTTGTAATTAGTTGTGATTAATGTACTTTTCAGCTCTTATGTGTCTTGTGCATGTTAAGAATTGACATTAAATCATCTTGAATCTTGAATCTTGAATTAATCGCAGATAGAAGTTTATTTTAAATCTTTTAATAAGTGTACCTTTAAATCATGTTTTTAATCCTGTAAATATGGGACGGGACAAATTGTTTGCTTTATTAACTTTTTTTAAATGGCTTCACACAAATGGACAAAAAAATTGAAAGTTTCCCCAGACTTACCTGCACCCGTGTCATAAAAAAATTATAATCTGTAAGGCTTTACCGCACTTGTTTCACAGTTGTTTCGATGACAAAATTATAATCACATCTAGGGATGGGTACTGACTGAATCCTGCCAGTCCTACCGGGCCCTGATTCATGTAAAACTCAACGCTTCGGCACTTGGCGATCACGGAGAGCACATTCAGCCAAACTACCTCCAGGTAATGTTGCAATTTTCAACGCCAACAAAGCACTCAATTAAAAAAAAACACTCCAAACTGAGTTAATTAAGGCTACACTTTTCAAAAATGCTCTAGCTTGATGCTAATATACGTACATTGCCTTTGCTATTGTCACGCTTCCGATTAGCATTAGTGATTTTACATCGTAATTTCAACATCTGTAAATTTGTTCATGACAACTACAACTAAGAGGCACATTACGATCAAACTAATGTGTAAGAAGTACACTACCGTTCAAAAGTTTGGGGTCACGTTGAAATGTCCTTATTTTTGAAGGAAAAGCACTGTACTTTTCAATGAAGATAACTTTAAACTAGTCTTAACTTTAAAGAAATACACTCTATACATTGCTAATGTGGTAAATGACTATTCTAGCTGCAAATGTCTGCTTTTTGGTGCAATATCTACATAGGTGTATAGAGGCCCATTTCCAGCAACTATCACTCCAGTGTTCTAATGGTACAATGTGTTTGCTCATTGGCTCAGAAGGCTAATTGATGATTAGAAAACCCTTGTGCAATCATGTTCACACATCTGAAAACAGTTTAGCTCGTTACAGAAGCTACAAAACTGACCTGCCTTTGAGCAGATTGAGTTTCTGGAGCATCACATTTGTGGGGTCAATTAAACGCTCAAAATGGCCAGGAAAAGAGAACTTTCATCTGAAACTCGACAGTCTATTCTTGTTCTTTAGAAATGAAGGCTATTCCACAAAATTGTTTGGGTGACCCCAAACTTTTGAACGGTAGTGTACAATACTTACATTGTTAACACTTTTTAGGGCGCAACAAAATACTTTATTCAGGAATAACTGAACTGACAAGCCAGCACACCGTAAACTATACACTACTGCTGTTAACGTCTTGGACTTGCAACTGTAAGTGCAACTTATTGTTGTACACTTGCAAATGAGTCTCAGAAATGTCATAATAAACATTCACTACTTTGTTGGCTGGAAGTCTCATTGTGCTAAATTGGAAGGCTAGAGATATTCTTTATTCCCTTAAAATTGGAGAAAATTAGGCCGAGATTGAAAGGTGGTTCTGCGGGACGGTTTCTTAAAATATGTCAAAGACACCGATCCCCGATTGAAAGGTAGATAATTGATGAGCCTTTTGTCTGATTTTGTGTATTGCTGCACCGTGTTGGGGACATTCAGGAGTGCAATTGTCTGTGGCTTCACGTCAATATTTGCTTGTACTTATTTGACTGATGCATGCTTTTTTTTTAAATTGTGTTGTTTATTTATATTTTTTATATAATTCTTGTGGGTTACTTGTTTGTGGGAGAGAAAAAAAAGAATATTTGACATGTGTTTAATTGTATTTCTGGACTGTCCATGTCAAAAATCCAATAAAGAAATGTTAAAAAATAAGAAATGTCATAATAAAACAAGTTATAACAAATAATCAGCAGTTATCTTAGTCAGCTATTTTTTTATGTTATTTACAAAAAATTGGTACCGTAAACAATACTCATTCCTGATCGCGTGTCAAAAAAATAATGCCGTTAAAGGAAATCATAGTTATGATTGCATGAGCTTTGAGAGCCCTAAAAAGGTCACATTTCCATTGTTTTCTATGTGAAAACATGATATTCTAATCAGAAAAAAAAGAAGGAATGGCTAACGAGAATGCACGCAGGCTTTGGCTTGCACGTACCATAAATCAAAGTGAATAAGTAACTAAAACATGGCTTACTTGCACTTAAATCCATTGACCTTTTAGCTGAGCCCATCCCCGGTACCGCGCGGTGTAGGCCGGGCCTGCACATCCTGCCTCTCAACAAAGGGCTCTAACAACGGGCTAATAAACGGTCCACCGAGGTCGACCATCCAGCCAATCCTCACGGACCTTTTTAAATCGCAACACGGGCGGCGTGTTCCTGTCATGGGAAGTAACCTGGGCGTAGCGACACAATGAGCATTTAAGTCCACTCACCGTCACGTCATCTCTAAGGAAAAAGACAATGATTTCCATTCAGAGAATTATGGGTAAGCTAAGACTAGAAGACACATCTTGACATGACCTTTGAGGGTAAATGTATATTATCAGGCTAACCAATCTGGCGCCCTAGGCAAGATTTTAGGTGGCGCCCCCCCACATCGGCAGTGAAGTGTATATACTCACAAGAAACCGAATAGCTTTGTCTTTGACCTTTTTTTTTTACTTAAAGAAAGCAAATTAACATACTATATGAGAATGTTATGTTATGATTATCTTTAACCGAATCACAGCAGTGCTCAAATTAAAAAAACAGCATTCCCTCTCATGTGATATTGCTTAATTAACATTAATGATGTGCACTTTAACAACTAGGCTTACAACTATACCTAATATATAAAGGGGTGGAAAAGTGACTATTACCTGCAGGGCAAACATTAGCTAACCAGAAGGCAATAACAATGTAAACAAAAAACACCTGCTTAAAAGATCTAATACAAATGTCCCTGAGGAATGTAAGGTGGGAGTACTGTAATTACCTAACGTTACATTATTATTTTCCATAACAATTTAGCCCCCTCCACAATATTAACCCGACGTTAAAACAGAACTAGCTATTAATTGATTAGCAATTGCCGAATCATGTAACATTAGCTTAATGCTAAAAAGCCAGGTTACTATCACATTCTGTAACAGACAAATAATTTCATGTAGGCTAACGTTACCTACCTGCTACCTCTGTCTTTTTCTCGTTTCTCCTCCTCTTCTTTTCTATTTTGTCTTCCCTGGGCACCTGACAGTTTTGGCCGTTTTGACATCTTGTGTTGATTTTTTGATGTGGTAAGAGTCATGATACGGGAAGGGAGGGGGCGCACCGTGCGGGGGGATGGGGGGGGGGGGCGTAATGTTGTAACAAATAATATTTCTATTGAATAGGCTTTACTTTGCATTTTAATTAACGTGGGATTATTTTTTGTATTTAGAAATAATAGTACCAACTTTTTTTCTTTTTTTTTCCCTCCAACATTTGTGGCACTGGCTTGGCGCCCCTTGATGGACGGCGCCCTTAGCATTTGCCTATACGGTCTATGCCACGGGCCGGCCCTGTATATTATCATTTATAGTACAGCATGTATGCACACGCACGTGCTTGCTACGCCCTTCATTTCTGCGCATATTAATACCAGAAAAAATTCTCACTCAGCAATTTTTATTGTGCACAGTCTGGAGTGTTCAAGTAGTTCCACTCTCATGCACCATACACTGTTGCATGGTTGGAGGAGGCGGCCTGGTGAGCCTGGCCTTGATAAACAATGCGATCGTTCCTCCCGCCAGTTATTTATTATAGCAGCCGCCTGTAGCCTAATCAAGTCAGAATGACTCCTAAATTCAATTGCCGCATAGATGAGTACAGAGGAGGAAAGGATTGTGCCAATACCAGTTTACATGTTTATTTATTATGATTATTTTTTTGCAGAATTGCGCAAAAACTACCCAACTGACCCATTGCACTTGTAGATCAGTAGAAAGTAAGGATGTTCCGATCAGGGATTATGCTGCTGTTTCTGATACTAATCATGCATGAGTGAGATCAGCAGTTACCAAAACCGATACCGATCACATGTATTAGATGTTAACTTTTCTATATATTTATGTTTATTTAGAGCAGGAAAACGCTGAACACCAGCCCGGCATCTTTGTTTTCTACCTGTCAACTGTCAGTTTAGGCTACTCGCTGGCTCCTCATCACCACTTCAAGATGGCGGCAGAATTTCTGTGATCACACCTCACTCCTACCCACTTCTCCAAAGTGGGCTGGCTCAGGGTGGAGGACAGAGTAAAACAACTTGCACTGAGCCTAGTCTATAAAATCCGCTACACCTCCCTGATACCGAAGTACATGTCAAACTACTTCCTTAATGTAAATGACCGCCATAATCACAACACCAGAGGGAGCTCCACTAACCACGTTAAACCCAGATTCCGATCTAACAAAGGTCTTAACTCATTCTCTTTCTATGCCACATCAATATGGAATGCACTCCCAACAGGTGTAAAAGAAAGGGCATCTCTATCCTCCTTCAAAACCGCACTAAAAGAACACCTCCAGGCAACTACAACCCTAAACTAACACCCTCCCTTCCACATCCTACCTCCCCGGATTGTAAATAATCAAATGTAGATACTTATTCTTATTCTTATGCTTTCTGATCTCTCTCTCTCTCTCTCTCTATGTCCACTACTTGCTGTACATATCCTACCAAGTCAGACCTACACTGTTTCAATGTCCATTTCTCTGATGGTGCAATTGTTGATGACTGAAGTGTTGATATCAACCAAAACTAACTCCCTCACCCCCTCCACATCCCACCCCCCGCATTGTAAATAATGTAAATAATTCAATGTATATACTCTGATGATTATCTTGTGTGATGACTGTATTATGATGATAGTATATATCTGTATCATGAATCAATTTAAGTGGACCCCGACTTAAACAAGTTGAAAAACTTATTCGGGTGTTACCATTTAGTGGTCAATTGTACAGAAACTGTACTGTGCAATCTACTAATAACATTTTCAATCAATCAATCAATGGTGAGTGTTATTGATTGTTTAACAATGTCAACACAATATTTAAACAACTTCGTTATTGTTTTTTTATTACATAGAATTGTTTGAGCAAAACAAAGTAAACAATCTATTATTATCTATAAAACAAAGTACACAATCTATTACTCTTTTAAATCCCTTTTGCCCTCAAACCCTTCCTGTGTCCAAGGAATTATTTAACAAAATGTGTCAACCAAAAAAAAATATTTCTTAGAATGTACATATTCTAAGAAAATAAAAATATCCCCCTAACCACGCTAGTATCGACCATATGCTGATATCGACATGGTGTCGACGCCGGTAATTTATGAGTCGGCCCACTCTTCATACGCAGTGTACTTCCGGCTGCGACATCAAAAAGTTAAGAGCTGTTATATTATCTTCTCTTTCACCCTTATTAATCTACTTGTTAGTTTCTGCTTACTTTCTGTTGTAACCTGGCTTTCAGCTACACTTCTGAAATGTAACTATCCATTTTGTTTATTGGTGTTTTTTTCATGCTAGTTTAGCAGCTACCTATTTTAGCTAGCCTGCCTGCTGCTGCTTGTTCTTGTTGTGTAACACGTTTAACACCGTTCTAATATCCGATAATGACACTGAGAAATGCAGTTTATTTGCTGTAATGTAGGTTATTATTATTAACTTGGGGGAGTGTATCCACACTGTATATAGAATTTCACATTTTGCTGGTAGATAGTCATCCGGGTTACTCCAAATAAATAATATAATATAGCAGGGTTGCGTATGACGTCATATCCGTTTTTCTTCTTCGCGGCTTAATTAACATGATGGTCAAGCAGCTTGAGCATAGACATCTTCTAAGTAAACGCAGCATTGGCTGCTGTGACGCGAGAAATTCGGCCGCCATCTTGAAGTGGTGATGAGGAGCCGGCAAGCAGCCTAAACTGACAGTTGACAGGTAGAAAACAAAGATGGTGTTCAGCGTTTTCCTGCTCAAATGAGCGGACTGTTGAAAATAGGAATCGGGGGATTACTTTTCACAAGTAAGATTTAACATTGACGTACTATTGGTTGTATTTTGTGAAAAGAATATCACCACATAGTTGAGAAGGAGCAAAGATCTTCAATAGTACTGAAATCGTAGCCGCTAGCAAACAAGAGTATGACCATAATGGAATTGCTTGTCAATGAAATTAATTACATTAAAAAATGTCATACATGAATAACATGAAGTTGAAATAAATGATGAAGATAAAGATTGTAAAAGCCAATAGGGGTAAAAGTTAGGACCACAGTCCAGATTGTGTGTGAGTGTGGGGTAACATATGTTAGCTAACTAGACAATCAGATGGACAGTGGCTATATTATTATACGAGTCTAAATTTAGTCTAGCTTTTCCAACCCAATTTTGTGTAGCCCACCTCCGTGAAATGTGTGGGACTTTTATGTTAAGCAAACTAAGAATAATAAAACAAGCCAAAACATGTGTCCTTTATCATAGCTACACGTATGACAAAAAAACGTGTGAAAATCAGTGGTATTCAGTAGGGGTGTGGGAAAAAATCGATTCGAATTTGAATCGCGGTTCTCACGTTGTGCGATTCAGAATCGATTCTCATTTTTTAAAAATCAATTTTTTATTTTTTTATTTTTTATTTTTTTCATATTTTATTTTTTATTTTTTTAAATTAATCAATCCAACAAAACAATACACAGCAATACCATAACAATGCAATCCAATTCCAAAACCAAACCCGACCCAGCAACACTCACAACTGCAATAAACAGAGCAATTGAGAGGAGACACAAACACGACACAGAACAAACCAAAAGTAGTGAAACAAAAATGAATAATATCAACAACAGTATCAATATTAGTTACAATTTCAACATAGCAGTGATTAAAAATCCCTCATTGACATTATCATTAGACATTTATAAAAATAAAAATAAATGAACAATAGTGTCACAGTGGCTTACACTTGCATCGCATCTCATAAGCTTGACAACACACTGCGTCCAATATTTTCACAAAGATAAAATAAGTCATATTTTTGGTTCATTCAATAGTTAAGACAAATTTACATTATTGCAATCAGTTGGTAAAACATTGTCCTTTACAATTATAAAAGCTTTTTACAAAAATCTACTACTCTGCTTGCATGTCAGCAGACTGGGGTAGATCCTGCTGAAATCCCATGTATTGAATGAATAGAGAATCCTTTTGAATCGGGAAAATATCGTTTTTGAATCGAGAATCGCGTTGAATCTAAAAAATCGATTTTGAATTGAATCGTGACCCCAAGAATCGATATAGAATCGAATCGTGGGACACCCAAAGATTCGCAGCCCTAGTATTAAGTAAGGTAAGACGAATTAAATGCGCTGACAGTTCATTGCTCCTGCCAAATGAATTGCACTGAGTGGAGTGGATCACCACTCCAAGATGGCGGCCCCGCGTCTCGTCAACGCCAGTAGGCAGTAGCGGTCGATGCTGCGTCTACTTATAAGATGTCTATGAGCTTGAGCGTATCATTTAAACAAGTGAGATTGAGTGTAGAGATTGAGCATAACATTTTGTATTTTTCTTGGGTGTTCTAGTCGTTCAAATAGAAAGATAGGAAAGAGCTTTCAGAGTCCCGAAAGAAGTGGTTCATGAAGATAATAAAGTCAGGGGAAAAAACGAAAGTGTGTGGAAGGAAATGACTCTTAAAATATCCCTTTCATCATCTTGTGGAATACACTCTCGTGTCTGCAGTGATCACTTTGTAAAATGTTTGTTTAAACATTTGATTTCTTTGAGAAACTTTCCGTGTTTCTCTACTATATTAGTAGTGTTTGAGAGCGGAACTAAACGTGAAGAAAGGACAATAGATCGTATTAGTTTGTGTTCTTTTGTGGTTGCTATGCCTAACTATAAATATGAAGACCTGGTGGTGCATAAAAAATGACGTCATGTTAAGTCCGAGGGATAAATATTGTAATTGTTGGTCCAAACAGAAACTAAAAAATCTTAGTTGTTGTGCAGAAAATGCCAAGTGCTTTATTCAACATGGATGACCACATTATGTCGTCTTTGGTGCTATTTGTTAGCATCAAGAAAATATCCTTAAAAGTAGTATTAATGAACTAGATCAGGGGTCGGCAACCCGCGGCTCCGGAGCCGCATGCGGCTCCTTGACCACTCTGATGCGGCTCAGCTACATGCATGCCGACCCCCTCGATTTTCCCAGGAGACTTATGGATGTCAGTGTCTCTCATAGAATACTCCCAGGGAAAAATAATCCTATTAACACTCTAATTACTATATAAAGGGCGTGCCCTAATTGCACTACAGTAATTGTCCTCTATAGCATTTACTTACAGTGTGCCAGGCCAGCTACATGTTGCATGTTGTTATTACTTGCACACACAGGAGACAGCAAAGCATACTTACTCATCAGCCACACAGTTTACACTGACGGTAGCCGTATCAAACAACTTCAACATTGTTACGTTACAAATATGCGCCACACTGTGAACCCACACCAAAAAAGAATGAAAAACACATTTCTGGAGAACATCCCACTGTAACACAACATAAACACAACACAACCATTACCCAGAATCCCATGCAGTCCTAACTCTTCCGGTCTACATTATACACCCCGCTACCACCAAATCCCCCCACACATCAACCCCCCCCCCCCTCTTCGTGGTTGGTTGAGCGGAAGAGTTAGGGCTGCATGGGATTCTGGGTATTGGTACCGTCAGTGTAAGATGTGTGGCTGCTGAGTTAGTAGCCTTGCTGTCTCTTACGTGAGCAAGCTAAAGCTGCGTTCCACTTGTGGCCGAGCAGGTACACTGATTGGGCAGACTGTAGAGGGCGCCAAATGCAGTATCATCACACTCTGATATTCGGGAGTCTCCCGGGAAAAATGAGAGGGTTGGCAAGTGTGACGCAAGCGACATTCATCCAAAACTCGCGGGCTGCACTAACATCAAATTCCCACATTAAAGTGCGTACCGGTGCGTGTGTCTGAGACCCCTGGTTAACATAGCACAAAGCATGTAAGCTTTGTATGCGGTGTTTTTCATTTTAAATTTTAAAAACATTTTTGTGGCTCCCATTACTTTCTTTAATGTGTGAAACTTGCCAAAATGGCTCTTTGAGTGGTAAAGGTTGCCGACCCCTGAACTAGATGAATAAATCTCTCACAGCCTCAACAGCATATACGGAATCTTGATATGACTAGTAAACATTACTGAACAGGGACATCTATAGCTAAAAAATGAAACAAAATATGAACTTCACACCATTAAAAACAACTGCAGACATGAATTGTCGATGAGATTAATATTTGTAGCAAAAAATAAAAAAAAATCATTGTATTAATAAAAAAAATCAACTGCAAACCAACTTATCCTTTTTATCATTAGCATTATGTCAATGTACGTTACTTGACGATGCACGAGTAAGTCCAACATCGTCTTTCACAAATGAATGCTTAATTTTTGGACTCCTCCAGATGTAAAGACATGATGTGCTTCCAGTCTTTTCTTCTTTAAATCCTTGTAAGTGTCGAAGGGAGTGAGGTCGAAGCGAGCAGGAATGTCTCGGTGATGATGAATGGCTTAAATCTTTCAAAAAATATTTTTCTTAAGAGTGTATATATATATATCCATTCCATCCCATTTTAAATATTTTTTCCTGAACGCTTGTATATTTGTCTCTAAAACTGTCAAAATACACCCAGATTTGCACTGATGCAGGTAAATAAACAGTAGCCTAATGGGGCTCTAGGCCAGGGGTCCCCAAACTTTTTGACTCGGGGGCATTGGGTTAAAAAAATTTGGCCGGGCGAGCGCGATGTCACGTTATCGATGGGAAAATTTATTTTTGGACAATAGGATTTGCCTGAGCGGCTAAGAGACACCGAGAGTAACAAGCGGTCAAAAATGTATTAGAAAGGACAGATTTGAAAAAATAAATATATATATATATATATATATATTTTTTTTTAAACCTGGATTTACCGTAGTTTTGGGACCCCTCCTCTAGACTATCGCTTGGAACCCGGAAGTGCCTCTGGGTTATGTGATTGCAACCCAGCATTTAGGATATAGTTTTATTCAGCCCATCCATCCATTTTCTACCGCTTGTCCCTGTCGGGGTCGCGGGGGGTGCTGGAGCTTATCTCAGCTGCATTCGGGCGGAAGGCGCGGTACACCCTGGACAAGTCGCCACCTCATCGCAGGGCCAACACAGATAGACAGACAACATTCACACTCGCATTCACACACTAGGGCCAATTTAGTGTTGCCAATCAACCTATCCCCAGGTGCATGTCTTTGGAGGTGGGAGGAAGCCGGAGTACCCGGAGGGAACCCACGCAGTCACGGGGAGAACATGCAAACTCCTCACACAGAAAGATCCCGAGCCCAGGACCTTCGTATTGTGAGGCACACGCACTAACCGCTGTACCACCGTGCTGCCCACAATGGATATTTAATTCATTCATTACTTATTACTCCTACTCCTTATTAATAAAAGGGCTTTGGGCTTATCTACATTTCCCACAATGCATTTTGCAAGACTTTGTTTGTAAATTGTTGTTAAATCATTAACATTCATCAAGTGATACTGATAATGCCACAATCGAGGTGGGAGAGATAAAACTTACTTTTATCGCAGGTTATTCCTGGACAGGAAGATAGCGGCTGAACAGAGGAATGAACGGCGAAGGCGAGATTGCTGCAGTCAACCGATCCGATGTGACGTGCAATGGACAACTTGGTGTTTGTTCGGATCATTTAATTTCAGGTAAGTTATAAATCAACAACATTTTGTAAGTAGAAATTATTCTAAGATAAATAACAGCCCCACGATGCATGACTCTAGCCTTGACAACACGATGTCCACTGGGTTTATACAGAGACACAAACATCACAAACCATCCACAAACAAACCAATCATAGCTTTCTATTTCTAGACTCTTATAAATTTGATAGTTCTTCAAAGTTCCCATTCTGGGTTGAAAAGTTACGAAATTCATCAAGTCCGGATATGAAACATCGGGGAAGATGTTGTGATCTCTATTGCACTCAAGACTTATCGATCTGGCAAGGATCCTCACATCCAATTACGGCAGTTTTCTCCTTGTAAAGAGTAAAGGACTTCTTATCTAGTGACTCAGAGTATTTCTCCATCGTACCAAAGCCGGTGCAATGTTATTTTCCACTGAACACTTCGTAAATGTCACGTGTGCATAGAATAGCGCTATCCTGAACAATTACTCTCTTAAAGGCCTACTGAAATGACATTTTTTTATTCAAACGGGGATAGCAGATCCATTCTATGTGTCATACTTGATCATTTCGCGATATTGCCATATTTTTGCTGCAAGGATTTAGTAGAGAACATCGACGATAAAGTTCGCAACTTTTGGTCGCTGATAAAAAAAAGCCTTGCCTGTACCGGAAGTAGCGTGACGTCGCAGGTTGAAGGGCTCTTCACATTTCCCCATTGTTTACACCAGTAGCGAGAGCGATTCGGACCGAGAAAGCGACGATTACCCCATTAATTTGAGCCAGGATGAAAGATTCGTGGATGAGGAACATGAGAGTGAAGGACTAGAGTGCAGTGCAGGACTCATCTTTTTTCGCTCTGACCGTAACTTAGGTACAAGCTGGCTCATTGGATTCCACACTCTCTCCTTTTTCTATTGTGGATCACGGATTTGTATTTTAAACCACCTCGGATACTATATCCTCTTGAAAATGAGAGTCGAGAACGCGAAATGGACATTTAGAGTGACTTTTATCTCCACGACAATACATCGGCGAAGCACTTTAGCTACGGAGCTAACGTGATAGCATCGGGCTTAACTGCAGATAGAAACAAAATAAATAAATCCCTGACTGGAAGGATAGACAGAAAATCAACAATACTATTAAACCATGGACCTGTAAATACACGGTTAATGCTTTCCAGCCTGGCGAAGCTTAAAAATGCTGTTGCTAACGACGCCATTGAAGCTAACTTAGCAACGGGACCTCACAGAGCTATGCTAAAAACATTAGCTATCCACCTACGCCAGCCAGCCCTCATCTGCTCATCAACACCCGTGCTCACCTGCGTTCCAGCGATCGACGGAGCGACGAAGGACTTCACCCGATCATCAATGCGGTCGGCGGCTAGCGTCGGATAGCGGGTCTGCTATCCAAGTCAAAGTCCTCCTGCTTGTGTTGCTGCAGCCAGCCGCTAATACACCGATCCCACCTACAGCTTTCTTCTTTGCAGTCTTCATTGTTCATTAAACAAATTGCAAAAGATTCACCAACACAGATGTCCAGAATACTGTGGAATTTTGCGATGAAAACCGAGCTTTTTGTATTGGATACAATGTGTCCGAATACTTCCGTTTTAACGATTGACGTCACACGCATACGTCATCATACATAGACGTTTTCAACCGAAAGTTTCGCGGGAAATTTAAAATTGCACTTTATAAGTTAACCCGGCCGTATTGGCATGTGTTGCAATGTTAAGATTTCATCATTGATATATAAACTATCAGACTGCGTGGTCGGTAGTAGTGGCTTTCAGTAGGCCTTTAATGCATTGTGGAATGCTTTAGCAAAAAGGACAAAGGCCTGTATTAGCCAGAGAGGGTCGGTGTTTAGAGAAAAGCTGTTTCGCGGGCAAATGCAGTCAGATGTTGTTTCCTAAATAGTCAGAAGCATATCCGCCTGGCCATGTGTGAGGAATTGGAACTGCACATTAAGTGCTGTGCGTACACAACTAACTGACAGCTAGCAAAGAGAGCGAGCCTCAGCGTTTTCCACACTAGCTACTCCCCTTCATCTGGGTTCAACCACCGTACCGCGGGTAAGTCCAAGCATGACAATCATGGACGCCAAGACCCTGGATTGCTTCCTCGAGCAGCAAGCTGCCACTACAAATATAAAACAATACAGCCGAATCGATGATACACTTGACAGCTACAACATCAGAGATGCGAAGGTCCTCAAAATAGACAGATGGAATCATATTTACTTAATTTTTTTAAATAATTTTTTTGTTTTTGTTTGTGGAAATAAGTTATTCAGTAAAAAGCTCACGCGTTGGCCATGCATGAAAAGTTGTAATAGACTTCAAAGTACACCTGCATGGTTTTGTGACCCAGACACATTTTCAAAAAGTATCCTTATCCTGTCAAATAGTACCGATGATATTGTATTGGTTTTCCTAAAAAACATGAGTGCTAAAAAAATAACCAAAAACCTTCCAGTCAGGTGCCCTTGGAATTTTCCTGAGGCTACCACTCTCCTACACTGCTGGAAATTGAATGTTGAAATATTTTCTTGTTCTCGTACTTATTTACTTTGACTGACTTATTGAAATGAGAGTATTGTCAAACCCCTCCCGAGTGTTCAGCCTGTTCTTTTTGAGTGACATTCTAGCATGCATCTTGCCGAGTTTGGGCTTCGAGTTGCAGTCAATCGAACGTGTTTAGACATAACATTCCCCGCAGTAACGCTTTTGGAGTGTATAACAATGTTAAGTTGTTGTTCTTAGCCCCAGGCAGCTTGTGCAGTGTTATCATCAAGCCTTTACACTAAACCCATCCAAGGGGAAAGAAAATCTACCCCTGCTATAAAGTTCTCCAATTTGGTTTTAACAAAACAAGCGCATCATTAGCAATCGTCAGTCATGACGCCAACTTAGTGGAGATACCAGGAACGCTTGAAAATAGTCCTAAAGAGGTTGATCTGGGTTTCCTTTAATAAGGCCGGGATAAGTAGAATCCATGTCTATAAAGCAGCGGCTTTGCAACAACACCACCAATTTGCTGAGTAATGTTTTACAATGTGATGTTCGACTTGTTGTAACCATTTTTAAGTGGGAGCTTTTAGAGTTGACAAATTAGCAACTTATGTTCACCCTGCACGTTTAGTTTAGTTTAGTTTATTATTTCTTCGGTCAATGGTCAACAAAATAAACAAACAGTTTTACATAAACTAACAGATGTACATTCATAAACAAACAGTTGTACACTACCGTTCAAAAGTTTGGGGTCACATTGAAATGTCCTTATTTTTGAAGGAAAAGCACTGTACTTTTCAATGAAGATAACTTTAAACTAGTCTTAACTTTAAAGAAATACACTCTATACATTGCTAATGTGGTAAATGACTATTCTAGCTGCAAATGTCTGGTTTTTGGTGCAATATCTACATAGGTGTATAGAGGCCCATTTCCAGCAACTATCACTCCAGTGTTCTAATGGTACAATGTGTTTGCTCATTGGCTCAGAAGGCTAATTGATGATTAGAAAACCCTTGTGCAATCATGTTCACACATCTGAAAACAGTTTAGCTCGTTACAGAAGCTACAAAACTGACCTTCCTTTGAGCAGATTGAGTTTCTGGAGCATCACATTTGTGGGGTCAATTAAACGCTCAAAATGGCCAGAAAAAGAGAACTTTCATCTGAAACTCGACAGTCTATTCTTGTTCTTAGAAATGAAGGCTATTCCACAAAATTGTTTGGGTGACCCCAAACTTTTGAACGGTAGTGTACATTCATACATTTAAAAAAAAAATGTTGCAGACCGAAAGGGTTTAGGCTGAAGTTGAACACTTTTTGCGCCTAACCCTATAGACAAAGTCAAGTACGAGATGAGCTCCCAAAAGAAATATGACATTTCCTTTTCACAACATATTATAAATACACAATGTACACAACATAAATACTGTTCAATTATATACACAGTAAAGGCACTCCTTGTACACGTGTTAATAAACCTTTGCACCAATAATATACTATATACAAACAATTATACTTCCATTATATTTTATATCCCACATTTAGTTTTTAATTAACATTGATCATAGTATTAACTACTGTGTTGATTCAAGAGTGATATATTTTTTCAAGACAAGTCAATTCTGATACATATTTTTTGCCCATACACTACCGTTCAAAAGACCCCAAAAGTTTGGGGTCACCCAAATAATTTTGTGGAATAGCCTTCATTTCTAAGAACAAGAATAGACTGTCGAGTTTCAGATGAAAGTTCTCTTTTTCTGGCCATTTTGAGCGTTTAATTGACCCCACAAATATGATGCTCCAGAAACTCAATCTGCTCAAAGGAAGGTCAGTTTTGTAGCTTCTGTAACGAGCTAAACTGTTTTCAGATGTGTGAACATGATTGCACAAGGGTTTTCTAATCATCAATTAGCCTTCTGAGCCAATGAGCAAACACATTGTACCATTAGAACACTGGAGTGATAGTTGCTGGAAATGGGCCTCTATACACCTATGTAGATATTGCACCAAAAACCAGACATTTGCAGCTAGAATAGTCATTTACCACATTAGCAATGTATAGAGTGTATTTCTTTAAAGTTAAGACTAGTTTAAAGTTATCTTCATTGAAAAGTACAGTGCTTTTCCTTCAAAAATAAGGACATTTCGATGTGACCCCAAACTTTTGAACGGTTGTGTATGTATCTGATAGGACCGGGCGATAAAACAATATCGATATAGACATGTAATCAATATCAATGAAAAATCAAGCTAGCGCAATTTTGGGAAAGTGGAGCCTTACTTTACCTACTGTGGAGCGTTTTTTGAGTCAGTTTCTTAGTTGGCATTGAAAATTGCAACGGTAGCGATAGGTAGTTTGGCTGAGTCCGCTCTCAGTCCTGCTGGAGTGATCGCCAAGTGCTGAAGCGCAAAGAGCAGCGGCAACGGGCTGTGACGCCACGGCCACGCGCGACCCATAACATGGCACCGTTACATTTTATGACAATCGGTGGGATTCAGTCAGTGCCAAAAAAGGACCGGATTCGGTAGCCATCACGCTACGCCACCCTTTATGCTGCACTTGCATTTTCCTCGTGTGCAAACAAAGACTCTTGTGTGCAGTTATATACCGTGAAAAGCCTTCAACAATTAAGTTTAAACTTTGTGTTCACTAGTCCGCCTGTATTTCCATTCTTTTTTTTTTTTTTGTTATCCGTAAATTGCTTTTTTTCATTCCTCAGATTGGCTAGCTTTATGCCCGCTAGATTGTTATAGCGCCACCTCTTGCTGTGGCCTACAAATCATTTCAACAGATATGTTTTTTTAATAATTATTCAAAATGTCCATTGACATGACAATGTGGCCTACAAATAAGTGTTACGCAATGACAAAGGCTCTGAAGGGTCATTGGGAGATTGTGTGTGTGTGTGTGTGTGTGTGTATGTGTGTGTGAAGGGGTTAACCAGGGGTGGGACTCACCTCGATTGGTCGATGTGGAGCAGTGGTCAAATCTACCTGGAGACAGGAAGAGAGGTTAAAGGTCAGAGAGGTCTATACGTTAAGATAAGATAATCGTCAGCACACTATTTCTAAGAAGCACAATGTGCTGACATTTAGGAGGATTACTTCTTAGAACCTAAAAGAAATACAGTCAGTGTGTTTGTGTGGGAGTAGAGTTCAATTCCCTAAGGTCACTTCACGTTCCAGAGCAGCAGGCACAAGTCAGAATGATTTGGAGCTTGGTTCTTCTTGTACGACTATGTCAACAGGGCTTTAGGGGAAACACACATTTGATCCAAACGATCAGCGCGGCATTCCTGTACTCGTCTCTAAGCTCCAGCCTGGAAGTCGTGCAGGTGTTGAAGTCCCACGATGGTGTGGTGCCAGACTGCACTCCTCGCACATCTCCTGAGTCATGCAACCATGCACCCGCCGCCTGTCAGCAGCTTCTTCCCAAAGCAGCTCATCGACCAAAGCTCAGTCTCACTCTGACTGCTATTCCAAAACCACTCCTCCACTCCAGCGTCCAGCTCTTTCTGCCCCTGCTGGCCCGCGACCAATACAACTATTTTCTAACAAAACAAAGTCTGCTTAATAAGCAGTCCCGACTTCCATAATTTAGTTCGTAGCAGGTCTTGAACCTGTGACCCTCCAAGTCTTGTCATCCGCGTTAATACCTCACAGAAGTGAGTATAACCCTGAGGGACCATGCTACAGCAATGAAACATGGATATACTTTAGAGTAGTCAGTGGACAGCTTGTATAGCAGTATCAATTTACTGTAAACACAATTGTTCGAATAGTGTCTTTGGTGTGAACATTTAGGTGTAATCTAGCACCGCCTTAATCCTCTTGGGCATGGAATTGTGCAGAGCTGCACAGGTTGTTACAGGACAGAACAGCACTGATGGAGCTGGGGGACACCTTTAGCTCCTCCACCTTCCTTTCTTCTTTTCTGCCTCTTGGTCATAAGTGGCCACTACATCAATCCATCAAATGTTATTTTCATGTATAAAATAAATGTGACACTAAGTGCTTTACAGACTTAAAAACAATACCCGATGACCCACATACCTCAAACACACACACACAAACAAATGAACGCATGGCGGAGTACAGAGGAGCCAGGTGCGTAAACACTATCACCTTCATCTTCCCTAGCAAGACACTTGATCATCTTGGAAAATGTATTTGACTTACTTAATATGTTGTAAAACAGTTTCTGCTTCTGTACATGTCAGAGTTCGTCTTTGCCCTCAGTGAACCGCGACTCCCTAGCACCACTCATGCAGCACCAACGAGCTTGACCATAGGCAAGATTCTGTACAATTATCTTTCTACCTGGTTTGACAGCGATTTAGACCAATGTTTTTAATATAGGGCCATTGTTGGGCCGCGAGCGCTCCCCAGAGGGGCGCCCAAAAATATTTGTTTCTCGGCTGTGGTCCGTACTGGTGTTTACTTGTAATACCATTTTTTTTTACCACTTGTGGCAGTAATGACAATATCAAACAAACAGAAAGAAGTCTGAAGCTAAAGTCATAGAGAAGTTTCTTAAGCGCAAAAAATATGAGTAAAGTGGTTTTTTCATTTGCACTTAAATTTTATTCACAGTTTATTTAGGAAACATACTATTACCGTAATTTCCGGACTATAAGCAGCTACTTTTTCCCCTCGTTCTGGTCCCTGCGGCTTATACAAGGGTGCGGCTTATTTACGGCCTGTTCTTCTCCGACACAGACGAAGAGGATTTCGGTGGTTTTAGTACGCAGGAGGAAGACGATGACACGATGATTAAAGACTGACTTTTCATATACCGGTAGGCTGGTTATCTTGATAACGTACAGGCGAGCACTTTGCACCGTTGTATTATTTGTACTCTGCACGAATGCTGTTCGCCATGTCAAAGATGTGAAAGTTTGATTGAAAGATTTATTGTTAATAAATGGGACGCTTTGCGTTCCCAAACAGTCATCTCTGTCCCGACAATCCCCTCCGTGGTAGCAGGAACCCCGATATACTACGGTAATTACACATCAAAACCCTGCGGCTTATAGTCGGGTGCAGCTTATATATGGGGCAATCTGTATTTTCCCCTAAATTTAGCTGGTGCGGCTTATAGTCCGGTGCGATTTATAGTCCGGAAATTACGGTATATAATTATTATTATTGTTTTTCATTAGTTTTATGATTCCCTTCTTTTGGGACTCAGCCTGATTTAATCTTTGATAATACTCTTTGTGATTAACACATGTCTTCATATATTTTGACAAGGTTTATCCTGTTAAACTGTAAATAGATTATATAGTATATAATTATTGAATATCAATGGAATTAGGATTGCTAATTCAGTGTTAATATTTGATGGGTCCTAGGCCCCTTTATAGTGGAAAAGTTGGGCCCTGAGGTCAAAAACAACCCTGATTTAGACAATTATTGTTGTGTGCTGCACAATGCGCTGCAAGCTATACACTGACTACTCTCAAGTCTACTTTCTGTGGTATTGTCCTATGGCAGGATATGCTTGCAGAAATATGAGGGTTGTACTGTCTTATTCAATAGCTATTACTGTACTTTGAGAATATGTAGCAGTACCATCCCATGCATCAAGAACACAAACATGCCAAACACTTTTATTACGTGTCTGTAAGGCATCCGTACGCAGACAAGTACTTGCGAGGATTTGTTAGGACACTCCGTGATGTGTTTACGGGTAAGACGAGTGAAAGTATTTGATTCCGTAAACACGCATGACAGGAATTAGAAACCAGTGGGGGAAAAAAAATATCATCCAGATGCTTTCCAGGTGAACTCGGAGCACCCTGACACAGCTCAAATGTGGTCTGCTCTCTTTCGGCCTGTCGAAACATGACCCATCATCCGACGCGGAAACCACCACAAAGTCTCCGCAAACCCCAATGGTGGCACAATGTAAATATTACGGGGAGGGAAAAGGAGGGGTTGTTGTAATGACCTGACAGAAAGCAAGTGAGCCGTGTCGACTTTTGCGAGTTGGAACGTCTTCTTGAACTCTTTGAGCAGACTTGTTGTGTCACCGTGTTTACACTGCACTGCTTATCGGCCGCGTATCGATTACAAATAAAAGAAACAAGCCCCGCTGGCCGCAGAGTGGAAACATCTGCACGTTCGCGAGGCTTCCTGCAAAGATGAGAGGTCGGGCCTGAAAGGTCCCCCCTGCAGGGTTCATTCTCTAACCTCAACCTACTACGTACCACTTGGCTGCTAACCAGTGCCTTCCCCATAAGCATGCTGCCTCCTGTCCAACTTTGCAGCCGAACCACCTCTTTATGGCATTGTAAAATTGCGCAAACGCCGCCTTGTACAGGGGTGAACATTCCCAGACTTAGATCCAGACTTACCTCCTGCAGGTAGCCCGTCAGGTGCAACAGGATAGCCACACTGGAGGCCACCTGGAGCAATCCCATGACCGCCAGGGTGCCGAACAGGAGCGGCCGGTGCGAGGGCTCCGAGCTGGCCACCGGCTGGAAGCGTTGCTGGGCGGCCTCCACGTCCATGGTGCTGCGCAGGTAGCCTCTGTACTCGCCGTGGGTAGCTGCCATGCTCCCGTGCGTGCGTGGACTCTACCGTGCGCACTGGAGGCACCCGAATGCAAGCCAGAGAGCGAGAGAGAGAGTGGGGAAGTGGGTGGGCCAGGACGGAGAGTGAGAGAGTGTGAAACCTCCCCCTGTTGTCCCACCAGCCTTCTATTAGTCCAGATGGGTCTGAGTGAGTGAGTGTGTGCTCTGCAGGTGGTGCACAGGCCCTTATCAGAACCACAGGAACCACGTGACCCCACCCACTCCCTCTAGGCTTCCACACCCCCAACCCTCCCTTATGTGTCGGACATCCGAAATTACTTAATAGACGCGTCAGGTTATGTCATCTAGGACAGTGTTTTTCAACCACTGTGCCGCGGCACACTAGTGTGCCGTGAGATACAGTCTGGTGTGCCGTGGGAGATTATCTAATTTCACCTATTTGGGTTAAAAATATTTTTTGCAAACCAGTAATTATAGTCTGCAAATGATGTGTTGTTGTTGAGTGTCGGTGCTTTCTAGAGCTCGGCAGAGTAATAACCGTGTAATTTGATCACTCTTCCATATCAGTATGTGGCAGCCGGTAGCTAATTGCTTTGTAGATGTCGGAAACAGCGGGAGGCAGTGTGCAGGTAAAAAGGTGTCAAATGCTTAAACCAAACATAAACAAAGGGTTAGTGCGCCTAAGAAAAGGCATTGAAGCTTAGGGAAGGCTACGCAGAACGAGACTAAAACTGAACTGGCTACAAAGTAAACAAAAACAGAATGCTGGACGACAGCAAAGACTTACTGTGGAGCAAAGATGGCGTCCACAATGTACATCCGAACATTGATTGACTGATTGATTGAATTGATTGATTGATTGATTGAAACTTTTATTAGTAGATTGCACAGTGAAGTACATATTCCGTACAATTGACCACTAAATGGTAACACCCGGATAAGTTTTTCAACTTGTTTAAGTCGGGGTCCACTTAAATTGATTCATGATACAGATATATACTATCAGATATATACTATCATCATAATACAGTCATCACACAAGATAATCATTAGAGTATATACATGGAATTATTTACATTATTTACAATCCGGGGTGTGGGATATGGAGGGGGGGGTTTAGGTTTGACAATCAACAATGTCCCCACAAAGAAGGATGAAAACAACTGAAATATTCTTAAATGCTAAAACAAAGTAGAAATGACATGAAACTGCTACAGGAAAATACCAAAAAAAGAGAAAAAGCCATTAAAATAGGAGTGCAAGACAAAAACCAAACCACTACACACAGGAAAACAGCAAAAAAGTCAAAATAAGTCACGACATGATGTGACAGGTGGTGACAGTACACCAACTTTGAGACAAGAACTATAGTGATGCATGGTTGGTTATGGTTTAAAGTCATAGCCAACAATTGCGACAACGACTTTTTACTGTCAACTGAGTTTCGTTTTTTAATGATTTCTGCTGGTGGTGTGCCTTCGGAATTTTCCAACGCAAAAAATGTGCCTTGGCTCAAAAAAGGTTGAAAAACACTGATCTAGGACAGTGGTCCCCAACCACCGGGCCGCGGCCCGGTACCGGTCCGTGGACCGATAACGGTACCAGGCCGCACAAGAAATAAAAAAAAAAAATTAAAAAAAATATTTTTTTTTTTTTTAAAATTAAATCAACATAAAAAACACAATATATACATTATATATCAATATAAATCAATACAGTCTGCAGGGATACAGTCCGTAAGCACACATGATTGTATTTCTTTATGACAAAACAAAACAAAAAATACTACCCCCCCCCCCCCCCCCCCCCCCCCACCACCGGTCCGTAGGACACATTTTCAAGCGCTGACCGGTCCGCAAGTACAAAAAGGTTGGGGACCACTGATCTAGGAGACAACAGAAAAATCTGGAAATTAAATTCCACTTAGATCAAAGTCACTTATTACCATTTAAAAACAGTACTGTATTTTTTGCTTGTATTTATAAATGTTTTATTGAAAATATTTTTATTTTATTTATATTTCTTTTTTTTTTCTTAAAATGTTTGAAAACAGTACAGTAAGTATATAATAAATTTAGTTATAGAACAAAAAAAGTAAAAAATACAACAAAAAAAAGGCTATAATCTACTATAATGTTTTTTTAATACAATGCCACAACCTTTCGCGGCATTTTTAAAATAACAGGTGGCGCTGTCACTTAAATGTTTCATTTCTGGAAAAGGTGCATTTAAAAAACTTTGTTGGCGTGGAACACAGACATCCACCAAGGCTGAACTATTTACGAACAAGATAGTTGGAAATTACATGGGTAGGTTCTCACTTTAAGTGAAGTCTCAAGCAATAACTATCAAATTCACTTTTTATTGTTTGAAAAACACAGAATGACATAAAGACAAATGTATTATAAAAACATAATATTTGCAGTTCCCTGACAATAACGTTCAGGGATTAATTTTACAAATAGTTTTTTACTTATTTGAAGAACTTATTTGAAAGCGGTTTCTCAAAAGCAACAGGTGAGGCTTGCGCTTTAAAGACATGTCAACCAATCAGAAGCCTGAAGAAAAGCCATTTCAGGAAAAGGCGCAACTAGGAAAGTCATTTTGGAGCCACCACAAATACATTTTACCACATTTTTGCCCTCATTCATAAACACACATTAATGGGACTTTCTGTGAAATAACTTGTCGTTACGAGTCTGTACAGCCGCTGGCGGTATGAAATTTTTAACTCCGCTTCTTAGCAAGGAAGATATAGCTATATTTATCTAGTATTCAGATCCCCCTAAGCACTCTTTATTTTTTAATATATATATAAATATGACAAATTTTGCGACTTTTTCTTGTCTTATTGGACACTTTTGGAGACTGACATGAAATCACGTATAATAATATTGTAGTCGTGGAACTATATTAACGCTTCCCATCCATCCCTTGAGAGGTGCTGCGAAGAGGAATAGGCAAAACTACCCTAAGATAGGTATGCCAAGCTTGTGGCATCGTATTCAAAAAAGACTTGAGGCTGTAAATTCTGCCAAAGGTGCATCAACAAGGTATTGAGCCAACGATGTGAATAGTTACATGTGATTTTTATATTTTAATAAATTCAGAAAAAAACCCAAAAAACTTTATTGTGGGGAGAATTTTGAGGACAAAAATTAATGTATTCCATTTTGGAAGAGGGCTGTAACATAACAAAATGTGGAAAAAGGAAAGTACACAGTGAATACTTTCCGGATGCACTGTATTGCTCATCCTAACCCCCATCTAAAGACACTCACAGGCGAACAAAGCGACTCACTTTTTGTCTCTCCTGTAGCATCCGTTACAATTACATGCACATGCGTCATGGCCAACTCTGCAAATTTGATGACATTTAGCAACCGCCACAAAAAGAGTCCTGTGGGAAACGTATTTACTGTTACTGATTCTTTCCAACATTTAATCCAAAGTATACAGAATTTAGTTATGTTGTTTTTGTGTAATCCTTAAAATTGTTCAAATTTGTTTATATATTAAGGCTTATTTAATAAGCACCTTTAAAACAACAGCTCAAGCTGCACCAAAATGCTGTACAAGTTAGGCAAAAAAAAGTTTAAGTCAGTAAGTTTATTAATAAAATAGCTAAGACATCTGACAGGTTTTTTAAAAAAAAATGGGTGATAAAAGCAAATAAAACTGAATAAAATGTTTAAAACATTACTAAAATGGCAAGAAAAGTCTAGCTCAGCTTATTTTTGGACAAAAGGTGTCCAGAGTGGTATTGTTTTAGTTCTTGTCTGTTTTTCGGCCTATTGTGAAAACAAAATGAAACACAAACCGCATTAGAACATAATGAAGGAGGGCCACTGTGACGTTATGATGTTGAACCGTTGTTGGTCTGGGGCCGTACTTATCAAGCTTCTTAGAATTACTCCTAAGAAGTCTGCTAAGAGTTGACTTAAGAGTAAATAAATTCTTCGCTGAAAGCTGCACTTAAAAGTTAGTTATCAAGCGTCTTACTCACACTTTCAGCGAAGTGTAGGACTGAATCTTAAGTGTCACACTCAGAGCTGAATTACGACATTACTATGTGCCGTAAACGGAATTTTAGGTGACGTCATTTCTGTGCCCATAGAAATGACCAATCACAGAAGGGAATCCGTTGTCTAAGAATAAAGAAATATCTTGGAAATATTTAAGTGGACAATGGGAGTGTATATTTTGACAATAAACTACAAAATAATACAAAACAAACTAGTCCCCGCCGGCACTCACGCTACCGCTCCCTCTCTTCTATCGCCCACACACTCACTGACGTCACTCACCTCACGGCCACACACATACGCTACTGTCATAACATTTTCTTTCCAATTCATTAATTAGGCAACTAATTTGAAACTGGTGTGGGTGGCTCTATATATACTAGCCCACTGTAGCCACATGCAGAAATCAACAAAGAATCGAAAAGTATTAAATCTGTGACAAAAATAATATCCGCTCTGTCTAAACGATACCGTTTGATCAGCTGCTCGTCATAAAAAAAACAAAAAACATTGTTCCGTTCCCTGAACGTTCGCGCACGTCTCTCTCGCCTCAGTGCCATCCCCTGCTGGCAACTCCTAACCACTTAAGACACCTCTGAAGGTCTCTTAAATATCGTGGAGAGTAGGAGTGATTCTTAGACTTAAGAACGTTGATAAAAAGCTTTTATTCTTAAGTTTGAGAGTAGGACTAAATTTCGCAAATTCTCAGGACTTAAGTGTAAAATGGCACTCTAAGAAGCTTGATAAGTACGGCCCCTGGACCCCAGGATGCAGAGATGGCAGGCAAAGTGCGAGTAAAATGGATTTATTACAAAAATAGATAAATAGTGCACCGAAAGCATAGGGAAGCCAAATTGATCAAGCTTGATTGATTGATTGATTGAGACTTTTATTAGTAGATTACACATTGAAGTACTTATTCCGTACAATTGACCACTAAATGGTAACACCCGAATAAGTTTTTCAACTTGTTTAAGTCGGGGTCCACTTAAATTGATTCATGATACAGATATATACTATCATATATACTATCATCATAATACAGTCATCACACAAGATAATCACATTGAATTATTTACATTATTTACAATCAGGGGTGTGGAGTGTGGGGGGGGGGGGTAAGGATATGGACATCAAGTAGTGGACATAGAGAGAGAGAGAGAGAGAGATCAGAAGGCATAAGAAAAAGTATCTGCATTTGATTGTTTACATTTGATTATTAGCAATCCGGGGAGGGTGTTAGTTTAGGGTTGTAGCTGCCTGGAGGTGAACTTTTATTGCAGTTTTGAAGGAGGATAGAGATGCCCTTTCTTTTATACCTGTTGGGAGCGCATTCCACATTGATGTGGCATAGAAAGAGAATGAGTTAAGACCTTTGTTAGTTCGGAATCTGGGTTTAACGTGGTTAGTGGAGCTCCCCCTGGTGTTGTGGTTATGGCGGTCATTTACGTTAAGGAAGTAGTTTGACATGTACTTCGGTATCAGGGAGGTGTAGCGGATTTTATAGACTAGGCTCAGTGCAAGTTGTTTAACTCTGTCCTCCACCTTGAGCCAGCCCACTTTAGAGAAGTGGGTAGGAGTGAGGTGGGATCTGGGGTGGAGGTCTAGAAGTAATCTGACTAGATTGTTCTGTAGCCTAGAGGAGAGACAGGGTTGGCTCAGACAAGAGAAGTGGTGAAGGCAAACAGGAAGTGGTAAACAAAAATAAGAGCGCTGGGCAGGAAATAATACAGAAACTAAGGAAGCTAATGAATTCCAAACTGTCATGTGAGTTAATGACAACCAGAGACAACGCTAAATAGAAAACAAACATTTTTCAAAAACGTGTTTGTGAGTAGGTGACTTGAGAGTGAGACACCAGCCATCACCAAACTTTCAGGAACAGAAGTTATTTTAAGCAGAGCTCATACCCAATTTAAACTCCCCCCACCCACAAACCTATAATCTTGTAATACCCGGCCTTTCTAACCTCATCAAACCGCACGCACCATGTTGGTTATGTTTGCACGCTGGCTTCCCCTCCTTCACAGTTTTATCTTCACCTTATTTTTTTGTTTTGTTACTTTTTTGTCCGCGCAAGCTGGCTCAGCCACCTCCTGCGCTTGGCTTTGGCGAGGACGCCCGGTCCTGGCAGCGGCGCTGGATGTGGTGCATGATGTGGTACTGTTTCTCAGTCGGGGGGTCGTTAATAACGCCGTGAGAACCCGTGTTGTTTTGCGGCGAGGCTGCAGCCATTTCCCGCCAGGGTCTGAGGTATCTGCGTGTGCTGCGTCAGGGGAAGGAGAAGCCGGGACTCTTCCAGTTTTGGGTGTTTTTGGATCCGCAAGCATGCGCGTGGACATGATGCTACTTGTAGTGGAAACATGGAAAAGAAAGCAGGACACAGGGGCTTCATTTTTGACCAACATTTGCTTTATCGCCACTTTTTAAGAGCGTTCCTCGTCCTCCCTGCCCCGATGTTAAACCCGGTGACCTCCCCGGACGCACACCGTCTAGGTTCAGAGTTCAGAAGCAAGCGTCCTGCTTTTACTTGGGACCAAGTGTGGTGGAGTTTGGTGGGATCTGGTGAGCGAATGTTTCCCATAAACTGCCAAGATACCTGTGGCGGTGGGGGCGTGGCTATGGGCGTGGTCACCATGACATCGTCGAGTAATTTGCATAATTTACTACAATGATTTGATTTTCTCTAAAAAGGCTCAAAAAATGTATACTTACTAATTAATAATAACAGTTTTGTTTTAAACGTCCATCCATCCATCCATCCCTCCATTTTACAAACTTTATGTACATATTTATATACAGATTTGAACAATAAGTTATTTACTGAAATATATTTATTACTTGTGGTTCTTACAAAAAATATATCTTATAAAATATAAAAGCTAAAATGTCTCAAAGCTCTGCCCCTTTAATTAGTGCATACTAAATAATTTAACTTTAGCCTACTACTACAACCATATTATTTACCAGCAACATAAAGTGAAACAGAGGCAGAGGTGTCCTGCCACAGTCAGTAACAAATAAACAGAAAACAGTAGTGGTGGTAGATAGACACAGAGCTTCATCAAACATCTGATCCACTGAACAAAGAGCTCCAAAAATCTTGAACTTTAGACTGCCATCAGTTTTACTCCCTACACTTAACCATGTGTTTCCTACTGCCTGCAGACTTTGCACCCTTTGTTATATACACATGTTGTGTTTCTAATATAAATATATTTAATAAAGTCAAATACAAATAAGGCAACAAGAGAAGTATCCTACATTTCTCTTTTGTAAAGTAAATCTGAACAGCCGATATGGGCATCTATATCAACTATATGATTTGCCTGAGAAGCTGGAGAGGACAAAAAAAAAAAAAAAATTATTATTATTATTATTTTTTTAAATTTTAAATTTTTTTTTTTTTTTTTTAAATTTTTTTTTTTTTTAATTTGTGGCGGACGTAATTCTTTCGTGGCGGGCCGCCACAAATAAATGAATGTGTGGGAAACCCTGGTTAGGCGTTCCAAAACTGACGTTTTAAACAAGCTGCTTTTTGGTCTCATACAAATAACAGAAGAAATGAACAAATTAAAAAGATGGTTTGACAAAAACAGACTATCTTTGAGTCTCAGTCAAACTAAAATAATGCTATTTGGTATCAGTGGAAAGGAAAGTCAAATACAAATACAAATAGACGGAGTAGATACTGACAGGGTAAAAGAAAACACATTGTTGGGTGTAATTATAGATGATAAAATGAACTGGAAATCTCATGTAAAGAATATACAACATAAAGTAGCAAGAAACACGTCAATAATGAATAAAGCAAAACATGTTCTAGACCAAAAATCACTTCATATTCTTTACTGCTCACTAGTGTTACCATATCTGAGTTATTGTGTAGAAATATGGGGAAACAACTACAAATGTGTGCTTCATTCACTAACTGTGTTACACAAAAGATCAATTAAAATAATACATAATAACAGAGAACATTCCAACCCTTAATTTATTGAATCACAAATGTTGAAATTCAACATTTTGGTGCATTTGCAAAGAGCTAAAATTATGCACAAATCAAACTATAACCTGTTACCCAAGAATGTAGTACAATTCTTCTCATCGAAAAAGGAGAAATATAACCTTATAGGAAAATGTAATTTAAAACATTTGTATGCTCGTACAACACTTACAATCTTTAGCATATCAGTATGTGGAATTAAATTATGGAATGGATTAACCAAAGAAATCAAACAAAGCACCGATAAGATTCAGTTTAAGAGACTGTTCCAACTACAAGTGTTCACAAAGTACACAGAACAAGAATTATGATGAACATTTTTTATTTTTTTAGATAAAGATTATTTATGTATTTGTTTACTTACTATGGTATATTATTTATGTATTCACTGTTCTGTTACAGAGAACAAGGAAATTGGATAAAATTGCCATGGTATGAAAAGGGGTAGGTTTAAATAAACTCAGCTTCTTCATATTCCGGAATTCCGTCTTTTTTAATCTCGGGGGGAAAAAAAATTATCTCCCGTTTTTCGGGGTTTTTTTCCGACCCTAAATCAAGATTCGAGACGTAGTTTATATTACGCCGTAGTTGATTGGTCGATATGTTCCTTGTGACCAATCAGGACATCTGTTATGAATGATGGCGTTAATAACGTCATCATACCGCCATTTTCCATATGTAAACGATGTCAGTTCTCGAGAGAAAGGACGCTTTACGAGTAAAATAAATTGATAAACATGTCAAAAATAAGTTTCGACGGGACTGGATGGAAAGGGAAATCACTGATACTGTTGGGAAGAAGGAAGTTACGACTTTGTTCTGTGATTTTATTCGGAAAATCGATCGTCCCGGAAAGGTTTTGTGCACGTGGTGTCATGATAATATTGGCTATGGATCACGAGGTTTCAAGGCTTTGGAAGTACATGCGAAACGCCAAAAACATATGAAACAACTTGAAGCAAGGAAAACTAACTTTTCACTAGCTGGTACTTTTGGATGTCAACCGAAAGTGAGCAAACCTTACGGACTTCATCCTTTGTTTACATCGAGAGGAAAGATCCACCCAAACGACCCACTTCAGTTGCAGACAGGGTTGTTAATAATGAGGTAAGCTAAAAAATATTTGCTTGCGAAATACGCATGTTTGTTTTCAATATTAACCAATTATTGCTTTGCGAAATATAAATGGGTTTTTCTAAAAAATAAAAAGCCACGTGAAAATATATTATGAAATTACAGAAATTCAAAGAGTCGCATTATTGAATCCAGTTAACAATTTATTTGAAATAAATTTGCATATAATACTATTTGGTAATATTAAGTTCTTATGTAGTCTCTTGAAACTATTGTCAGTGGTGTAACAATCTTGAAGGTAAATATTTTCACACTTGTTTCATGCAATATGTCAGTGTCCTCACATTATTATTATTTCCTATATTCAAATATGAGTAAACAATACTAAACACGTTTAATTATTTTCATAAATTTATATCCTATTTTGGCGAAAAGAATGAAATGTTTACATTTGGTATTTTGTTAAATACATTTGCAAGGAAAGCTCATGTTAGGGCTGGGCTCTCCGAGAAAGCTAAAGTGAACTGAAGTACCGGTAATGTGGTAATACTGTAAATAAACTGTAGATAATAACACTGATCAATGTGACACCTGTGGATGTGAAATGAACACAAGATGTAAATATTAGTGACTAAATACTGTTGGGACTGAACCATATACAGTGATTCATTAGGATAATTGGGTTATGTATGTTCTATTAAAGGCCTACTGAAATGACATTTTTTTATTTAAACGGGAATAGTAGATCCATTCTATGTGTCATACTTGATCATTTTGCGATATTGCCATATTTTTGCTGAAAGGATTTAGTATAGAACAACGTCGATAAAGTTCGCAACTTTTGGTCTCTGATAAAAAAAAACCTTGCCCCTACCGGAAGTAGCGTGACGTTGTCAGTTGTTCACTCCCTCATATTTTCCTATTGTTTTCAACGCAGCTAGAGCGATTCGGACCATTACCCCATTAATTTGAGCGAGGATGAAAGATTCGTGGACGAGGAACGTTAGAGTGACGGACTAGAATGCAGTGAAATACATATTTTTTTTCGCTCTGACCGTAACTTAGGTACAAGCTGGCTCATTGGATTCCACACTTTCTCCTTTTTCTATTGTGGATGACGGATTTGTATTTTAAACCACCTCGGATACTATATCCTCTTGAAAATGAGAGTCGAGAACGCGAAATGGACATTCAGTGCCTTTTATCTCCACGACAATACATCGGCGAAATGCTTTAGCTACGAGCTAACGTGATAGCATCGTACATTAACTGCATATAGAAACAAAAAAAATAAACCCCTGACTGGAAGGATAGATAGAAAATCAACAATACTATTAAACCGTGGACATGTAAATACACGGTTAATGCTTTCCAGGCTGGCGAAGGTTAACAATGCTGTGCTAACGACGCCATTGACGACCGCACAGAGCTATGCTAAAAACATTAGCTCTCCACCTACGCCAGCCAGCCCTCATCTGCTCATCAACACCCGTGCTCACCTGTGTTCCAGCGATCGGCGGAAGAACGAAGGACTTCACCCGATGAGTTTGGCGGCCCGGAGACGTAGGAAGTCAAGGTGAGGTCGGCAGCTGGCGCGTCTGCTCTCCAACAAAGTCCTCCTGGTTGTGTTGCTGTAGTCCGCTGCTAATACACCGATCCCACCTACAACTGTCTTCTTTGCAGCCTTCATTGTTCATTAAACAAATTGCAAAAGATGTCCAGAATACGGTGGAATTATGAAATGAAAACAGAGCTTTTTGTATAGGATTCTACGGGGTACCATAACTTCCGTTAAACTGACTTCGTCACGCGCATACGTCATCATACCGCGACGTTTCAGCCGGATATTTCCCGGGAAATTTTAAATGTCACTTTATAAGTTAACCCGGCCGTATTGGCATGTGTTGCAATGTTAAGATTTCATCATTGATATGTAAACTATCAGACTGCTTGGTCGGTAGTAGTGGCTTTCAGTAGGCCTTTAATGATGTTTTCATGTCTTTAAACACTAAAATATTTTCTTCAAATGGTGCTGTCTTTGTTAATTTTAGCATGTTAAATTGGTGAAAAACCAGGAGCTTCGGGGGGCGTTGCCCCCCTTGTCCCCCCACCAGGGCACTGGGGGGGACCTGGCTGGACCTGGCTGGGGGCCTTCGTCCCCCAGACCCCCGGAAATTTTTTCAGTCTTTTTCATTGTGGTCAAATCACATGCCTGTTTTCAGACGTGCTGTAATGAAACAACTGGAAATATGTGATGCATTACATTGTATCGTATGCATTTTCCAAATAAACTGAAACTGAACTGAACTGAACTGATGTGGAGACTTGCTTATGGAGAGCAATAAATTTGCCTCTTGCCTCACTCCCACATCTTCTGTGGTAACAGGGTCACTCCAAGTCTTCCACAAAACTCACAAAAACACTCGGAGGATCGTCTTTCTTCACGCTCGAAGCGGCCGCCTCCGTAGCAACCGTCCCCGCTATGCCGACGCCCCTCCCATCGCACCGCATCACATCGACTTTGCGGTTTTAATCAAAAGTTGATATCCGAACGTGGCTGTTCCACTCATTAGGAGGATTGGGTTTCCGTTCTTTTGCTCAGAGCGGAAAGGAGAGCGAGGAGAGGGGCACTGTGACATATTATGTCAGACCCCTCGACATCCATTGCTTTCGGTCTCCCCTAGAGGGGGGGGGGGGGGGGTCACGCACATATGCGGTCCTCTCCAAGGTTTCTCATAGTCATTCACATCGACGTCCCACTGGGGTGAGTTTTCCTTGCCCTTATGTGGGCTCTGTACCGAGGATGTCGTTGTGGCTTGTGCAGCCCTTTGAGACACTTGTGATTTAGGGCTATATAAATAAACATTTATTGATTGATTGATTGATTGATTTACAGGGCTGTGAGGTGATCCATTCATTTTTAAAATCAGATTAATCACACTCTTTTTTTTTTAACCTGTGATTAATCATAATCGCGGGTTATTTGCTTGCATAAATCAAATTTGCTGAAAAAAATACACCAATATTAGGGTACAAATGCAATTTGGTAGTTAGAATGTCATACAGAAACATTTTCTAAATGTTTTACTTAACTGCAAGTCATTGATTTGCTCCAAACTTGGTAAAAATAAGACTAGTAAAAATTAAGTGCACCTTTTGAAAATCTTTGCAGTTACTAATCGATAAAGTCAGGGTTTCCCCTAATTGGCCAAGATTCCTGTGGGGGTGTGATAATGGGCGTGGTCACGATGATAATTTGCTATGATGATATGGCAACACTAAATTGTTAACATAGTGCAAAGTGTGAAAATGTAAACATAGAGAAACCTAAGAACAGTTTTCTGCAAGTTTAGTGTCAGGAAGTTACGGCTATGCTCTAAAGCAGGGGTGTCCAAACTTTTTCCACTGAGGGCCGCACACGGAAAAATTAAAGCATGTGGGGGCCATTTTGATATTTTTCATTTTCAAACCATAACAAAATATATGGATTTTTTTAATTTATTTTACCTTTAGGGGTCCCGGGGACCATAAAGGGTCTCAGTCATTAAAATGTTAAAAATAAGTCATATTATTATTTTTTGAAATTATTTAACGCTTACAGTAAATCTCTATATCAACTTCATGTTGATATAAAGTAATACAAATTTTAAAAAATTTTTTATGGCTTTTCTGTCAAAAACAACTTAGTTTTTTTATAGTAAAACTGAAATATGCAGTATTTAGTAATTAGAGCCCTAAAATATCAATAATGCAGGACACCATTGATTTGAATTCTTTCATATTTTTGAGTAATCACAGTGAAAAGATACATAAAAAAATCACTAAATATATTTGGGATCCAAAAGGTGCCCCACTCATAAAGTGATACATTTTTATTAGGTTTTTCTTTTACTTTCAACACCTAAGTTACGAGATCAACTTCAGATATATCTGTCGATTTTATGCTGGAACAATTATTTTGTTTGTTTTATGCGCTTTTGTCAAAGAAAACTTTGATGTTTTTATATGGCTACTACACAATATATGCAATATTTACCACATAAAACATTTTAAAGTGAAATATTTGAAGTAATTGGAGCCCTGAAAATAATTCATTATAACATGGATTTTTTGTCATTATTATTTTTGAGCAATGGCAAAAAAAGAAAAATAAAGAAAGACAAAAGAAAAAAAAAAACAGCCTGCATGGCAGCTTTTGTGTCAACATTGCAACCTTTTCTCGTTAGATTTCACCTCATTCCACTTTTTTTAATGTTCTTTTTTATTTTTACAAAAGTATTTCCAGAATGTGTGGCGGGCCGGTAAACAATTAGCTGCGGGCCGCAAATGGCCCCCGGGCCGCACTTTGGACACCCCTGCTCTAAAGGGCTAAGGTGATGTGGAATTACTGAACGCCTTGCATCATTTCATTTCCAGATCACATTGGCATGACATTGGCATGCCTTAAAAAAAAAAAAAAAAACTGACAAGTGACTTTTCCTGTTTTACCTTTTCTCTCTGCATCACTCGCTCTTAGTTTCTCCTCTCACTTCATGCAAAGAATCAACCATGAGACAACAGGATGGTGCTACCAAACTTGATAGTTGATACATGTAGCATGTCACTCCCACTGATCAGTGATCACTTCCTGCATTGCTCGGTTACTAGAGAGCGCGTGCCTTTGTTCATGCAACCAACCTTGCTGCGCAACTTCCGGTTTCTTTCGACATAGAAGAGAAAAAAAATTATCAAACTTTTTATGGAACGCATTATTTATTGAAACCGATTACGTGTCTATCGCGATGTACTGTATATTTATATTGTTTTATCGCCCAGCCCTGTTAGGCGTCTTTTTAAAAAAAATCAAGTAAAATGTACCATATTCTCTTCAGTGGCTGTAACATATGTGTGTTTGTAAAATATTGAAGACAATTTACTAGGGGTGTAACGGTACGTGCATTTGTATTGAACCGTTTCGGTACGGGGGTTTCGGTTCGGTTCGGAGGTGTACCGAACGAGTTTCCACACGAACATATTAAGTAGCCGCCTGCGCTCCCTTCTGCCTCTGTCTCTGTCAGGACTCTACACAACACCCAGCATTGTCCCACCCACACAACCATCTGATTGGTTACAAACAGAGCGGTAACAGCCAATCAGCAGTGCATATTCAGAGTGCATGTAGTCAGTGTTTAGCAGGTAAGCATCAGGCCGCGGACTCTCCCCAAATTATAATAAACACCTTCCAGTCAACTACTAGTAACATCACTATGAGCCCGTTGACCTTCGAGAAATATAAAAGGCAGCGCAGCTCGCTCGCAGTCCTGGCTTGAGGTGAAGGCTAATTCGCTTTTAGCGTAACGTTAGCTCATTTTGCGGTGTGTGTGTGTGTGTGTGTGTGTGTGTGTGTGTGTGTGTGTGTGTGTGTGTGTGTGTGTGTGTGTGTGTGTGTGTGTGTGTGTGTGTGTGTGTGTGTGTGTGTGTGTGTGTGTGTGTGTGTGTGTGTGTTACGGACAGCAAAGCCCTGTCTGTCTGTTATTTCACTTTACCTTTTTCTGTGTTGATTGAGCTGTGTTGAAGCAGCAAAAAAGTTAAATGAAGAGTTTCTGTCTCTGATAGTCGATATAATAATGTAAGTGCATCATTAAGCCTACATGAACTCCATGGTGTTCAGGGATGAATAGTCTCTCCTATTGCTATTGTACCATTTTTTCAGCTATAGTTACATTAATCATTAGAAATGCAGCAGCCTAGTTTTGAATGGCAGGGTCCCTGCTATCACATGTTGATAAAAATATAACATTTACATAATCAAAATCAACTACAGGCTTCCCAAATGCTGTAATAAATTAAGCATGATGAGTTGACTGTTTAATGTTGCACTTTTTATATGTAGAAGAAAAGTTTTGTCATTTTATTTAATCTGAGCAACAACTTGAGGCAGTTTAATGTTGATTAACGTGGGCAGAATTATTATAGTGTTCCCAATGTTAAAAGGATAAAGCCATTGTTTACAAATTTGGGAAATAAATAACCAAAAAATGTATATTTTGTTGTTTTCTTACTGTACCGAAAATGAACCGAACTGTGACCTCTAAACCGAGGTACGTACCGAACCGAAATTTTTGTGTACCGTTACACCCCTACAATTTACTGTCTTTGCTGAACAGAGCGTATGTCTTTTCTCATTTAAAAAATTCACTGATAAAAAGAGAAATTCTAGTATAATCTCGGTTTGGGGTTGGTGGCTTGAAACACCAGCCACCATTAGTACTAGGGATGTCCGATAATGGCTTTTTGCCGATATCCGATATTCCGATATTGTCCAACTCTTTAATTACCGATACCGATATCAACCGATACCGATATCAACCGATACCGATATCAACCGATATATGCAGTCGTGGAATTAACACATTATTATGCCTAATTTGGACAACCAGGTATGGTGAAGATAAGGTACTTTTAAAAAAAATAGTAAAATCAGATAAATAAATTAAAAACATTTTCTTGAATAAAAAAGAAAGTACAACAATATAAAAACAGTTACATAGAAACTAGTAATGAATGAAAATGAGTAAAATTAACTGTTAAAGGTTAGTACTATTAGTGGACCAGCAGCACGCACAATCATGTGTGCTTACGGACTGTATCCCTTGCAGACTGTATTGATATATATTGATATATAATGTAGGAAGCAGAATATTAATAACAGAAAGAAACAACCCTTTTGTGTGAATGAGTGTAAATGGGGGAGGGAGGTTTTTTGGGTTGGTGCACTAATTGTAAGTGTATCTTGTGTTTTTTATGTTGATTTAATTAAAAAAAAACAATACCGATAATAAAAAAAACGATACCGATAATTTCCGATATTACATTTTAACGCATATATCGGCCGATAATATCGGCAGGCCGATATTATCAGACATCTCTAATTAGTACCAGTAAATATTTTTTAAATGAACGTTAAAATACTTGTAAAAATTGCCTAATATATCTCTAAATGAAATTTGTGTATAAGGTAAGGTGTGACCTGAAACACGGCCGCCACCATTGGTACCTGAAAGGATCTTTTTTAAATGAAAGTTGAAATATCTGTCTACATTTACATTTTGAAAACATATGGCATTTTCTAAACAATAAGGGGAAATAAGGACAATTCTGGTATAACTGTGTGTGTGTGTATGTGGCCTGAAAGACCAGCCACTATCAGTAAGAGGGAGGATTTACTAAAATACAGGAAAACATACAGCACCTGGAAAGAAGGTCACAATACAGCAGCTTCCCAGGGAAAACGGGAGAGTTGCCAGGTTTGATTTAGAGTCCTCGGGCGTTTTCGGTGGCTATCTTTGAACGGCAAGGGACTTCCAGTTTTAGCGTCTTTTATCATTCCCAAACGATACAGCTGGGTGGTAGCTCTGCTCGAATTAATCAAAAAGCTGGACCAAGTATACAGACATAACCCTTCCGTTTGCTGGTAATGAGGATATAAATAAATAAATATTGTCAGGTGCTCATTATGATTTCAATTCAGGGAATGTGTAAAAAAAAAAAAAGTTTGTCTCCTGACAAAAAATAATTGATAATCTACGCAGAGAACATGTAGTACCCAGACTTTAATCCTGTACTTGACTTATTTAATGTACCGTATTTTTCGGACCATAGGGCGCACCGGATTAAAAAGAGCACTGCCGATGAGCGGGTCTAGTCAGGTTTTTTTTTTTCATACAAAAGGCGCACCGGATTATAGGGCACATTAAAGGGGTCATGTTATGATTTTTTTCTAAATGTAAAACACTATCTTGTGGTCTATATAAAATGTAATGGTGGTTCTTTGGTGAAAATGTTGCATAGATGACAGTGTTTCCCATAAACTGCCAAGATACCTGTGGCGGTGGGGGCGTGGCCACCATGACATCATCGAGTAATTTGCATAATTTACTACAATGATTTGATTTTCTCTAAAAAGGCTAAAAAAATGTATACTTACTAATTAATATTTAATTAAGTTTTGTTTTAAACGTCCATCCATCCATCCATTTTACAATATAATTACAACACTTTATGTATATATTTATATACAGATTTGAACAATAAGTTATTCACTGAAATATATTTATTAATAGTGGTTCTTACAAAAAATATATCTTATAAAATATAAAAGCTAAAATGTCTCAAAGCTCTGCCCCTTTAATTAGTGCATACTAAATCATTTAACTTTAGCCTACTACTACAACCATGTTATTTACCAGCAACATAAAGTGAAACAGAGGCAGAGGTGTCCTGCCACAGTCAGTAACAAATAAACAGAAAACAGTAGTGGTGGTAGATAGACACAGAACTTCATCAAACATCTGATCCACTGAACGAAGAGCTCCAAAAATCTTGAACTTTAGACTGCCATCAGTTTTACTCCCTACACTTAACCATGTGTTTCCTACTGCCTGCAGACTTTGCACCCTTTGTTATATACACATGTTGTGTTTCTAATATAAATACATTTAATAAAGTCAAATACAAATAAGGCAACAAGAGAAGTATCCTACACTTCTCTTTTGTAAAGTAAATCATGGGCATCTACATCAACTATATGATTTGCCTGAGAAGCTGGAGAGGACTTTTTATATATAAAATTTTTAATTTTAAATTTTAAATTTTTTTTTGTTTTTTTTTTGTGGCGGACGTAATTCTTTCGTGGCGGGCCGCCACAAATAAATGAATGTGTGGGAAACACTGGATGATGTTTTAAAGATCATCTTCAAGTAGCTTTCTGAGCGTCTCTTCAAGATGCGCCGTTTTGTGGGCTGTCTTACCTACGTGACTCACCTTCGACGGCGTCTTCCCCCCGCCATCTATGTTGTAGCGGTGTAGCGTGAAAGGACGGGAGTGGAAGAAGTGTCAAAAGATGGAGCTAACTGTTTAAATGACATTCAGACTTTACTTCAATCAATAATGGAGCAGCATCTTCTCATCCGTGGCTCAATAATGCAACATTAACGCCGGTAATGTGTCCCGTGAAAAACTGTCTGCCCGGAACCCTCTAATAACAAATTCCGTGGGTGAATTATTTAAACCCACTACAGTTTTTAGAGCTTTGATAGCTAGTCTACTGACAGATTTAAGTAAGAACTTTACACTACTTCATATTAGAAATGGCACAGGGGAAGATGAATGCCACATAAGAAGATAGAGAAAAAGAAGAAGCTTATCGACCATTGACTACAATTGCGGACACATTTTCAGGACTTATGCAGATCCCAAATACACATCAACAGGTACCAGAAGGTGTGAAAAGTTGGTTTTGCAAAATATTGCGAAACAAAACACCAGGTAATATGTCTGCTAATAGATGCCATTTTGCGGTCCTTATACACACGCACCATAATAATACTCGTATGATTAACGCGGCGACAATCCATCAAGCGGTGCGGCTTCATAGCTTACCAAAGTCGTACTAAAAACATTTTTATTTTTTAATGAGTGTTTTTATTGAATTTGACAGGTATTGCAATATACAATAGAACAGTAATCACATTTTCCCTTTTTTTTTCCCACCCACTTCCAAGAACAGCAACCCAACACATACCCCATACACACAAACCCCCTCCACCCCCCAGGTCCTACATAAATTAAAGGTACAGTCACAAATGGAAAATAATTATTACATCACTTTCTTCTCAACATAGGCAGATAGTAAATATACACCCAGAATGAATATAAATAAAAAATTAAAAAATAAAAAGAGGAAGCTGGTTTGTGAAAGGTGAACTTTTCATGTGTCCTATAGCGTACTAAAAACATTTTGACAGCTTTTTTAGCACCGTGTGTAATGTTCTATATTCTCAATGGAACATTTAAAGTTTTGGTGTTGTTTACTGCCATCATATTGCAGTTTACACGTATCTCTTATGTGTGACTGCCATCTACTGGTCACACTTATCATTACACCTTGACAAAGAGAAGCACTCCAAAATCAAAGACAACTTAGTCCTCAATCAACTTACCGAACTTTGGTGACAATTTAAAAGTCAATGACTGCGTTTCAAACTGCAAGCCAAAGTGTTCCAAATCGGATTTTTTTCTAAATCAGATTTTTCCAGCGGACTGTTTGCAATGCAAGTAAAATGTGATCTTTATCAGACTCCAGTATTAATGCGTACAGGCTCCAATGTGGCCCCGACGTATCTTGCACGCGTAGTTCATTAAAGTGAAAACAAAGGAAGTTGACCGGATTCCGTAAATGGACAAGGAAGTTGCTACTACTACTACAAAATAAAAAAGAAGTCACCACACCTTTAAAAATTAGTGGGTTTTTTTTTTAACGTACAAATCAGTTAAAGTAAAATAATGTGTGAATAGATATATATAGCTCTGCGATGAGGTGGCGACTTGTCCAGGGTGTACCCCGCCTTCCGCCCGATTGTAGCTGAGATAGGCTCCAGCGCCCCCCGTGACCCCGAAGGGAATAAGCGGTGGAAAATGGATGGATGGATGGATGGATATATATAGTGTCATATATAAGGGAGTAGTACCGTATTTTTCGGACTATAAGTCACAGTTTTTTTCATAGTTTGGCCGGGGGTGCGACTTATACTCAGGAGCGACTTATGTGTGAAATTAACAACACATTAGCGTAAAATATCAAATAATATTATTGATCTCATTCACGTAAGAGACTAGACGTATAATATTTCATGGGATTTAGCGATTAGGAGTGACAGATTGTTTGGTAAACGTATAGCATGTTCTATATGTTATAGTTATTTGAATGACTCTTACCATAATATGTTACGTTAACATACCAGGCACGTTCTCAGTTGGTTATTTATGCCTCATATAACGTACACTTATTCAGCCTGTTGTTCACTATTCTTTATTTATTTTAAATTGCCTTTCAAATGTCTATTCTTGGTGTTGGCTTTTATCAAATACATTTCCCCCAAAAATGCGACTTAAACTCCAGTGCGACTTATATATGTTTTTTTCCTTCTTTATTATGCATTTTCGCCCGGTGCGACTTATACTCCGGAGCGACTTATGCTCGTAAAAATACGGTGGTAGTATTAGTAATCTTTTTATGGCTTTTAAGTAGAGGATGCACGAACATCAGCGTGGATCTACGTTAGCTTAATTTTCAACTCACTTACACTACCGTTCAAAAGTTTGGGGTCACATTGAAATGTCCTTATTTTTTAAGGAAAAGCACTGTACTTTTCAATGAAGATAACTTTAAACTAGTCTTAACTTTAAAGAAATACACTTTATACATTGCTAATGTGGTAAATGACTATTCTAGCTGCAAATGTCTGGTTTTTGGTGCAATATCTACATAGGTGTATAGAGGCCCATTTCCAGCAACTATCACTCCAGTGTTCTAATGGTACAATGTGTTTGCTCATTGGCTCAGAAGTCTAATTGATGATTAGAAAACCCTTGAGCAATCATGTCCTCACATCAGAAAACAGTTACAGAAGCTACAAAACTGGCCTTCCTTTGAGCAGATTGAGTTTCTGGAGCATCACATTTGTGGGGTCAATTAAACGCTCAAAATGGCCAGAAAAAGAGAACTTTCATCTGAAACTCGACAGTCTATTCTTGTTCTTAGAAATGAAGGCTATTCCACAAAATTGTTTGGGTGACCCCAAACTTTTGAACGGTAGTGTACGTAAACAACTTACGTAATGTAAGGGAAAGTGCCACAGCGTCAATTCCGGTCCTTTAACAATCGCTATTTCTTCGGAATCAGAATATATACTCATATATTACATATAGCCTATTACTTGCAGGTTATTTCGGGTCGCATTGCCGTACTGTAGACTAAAGTCACATTTCAAAAGATCAGATTCCAATCGGATTTTGGGCGACCTCCTGATGTGGCCTGAATCTTATGCAAAAAGATCCGATTTTAAGCAATTTGGAGCGTTTAGACTGGTAAAAAAAAAAATCAGATCTGTGTCGCTTGATGGCAAAATAATCCGATTTGGTGTGCAGTGTAAACAGGGCCTATGAAGCTAACGCAGGGTTTCCCCTCAATGTAACTGAATGTGGTGCATCGCCACAGCAATGTCATAGCCGCTACACCTTGAAAATAAGAGGTTTTCTTACTTGAAAACAAATGAAAGTAATATGATGTATTGTAGCCTCCAGAGGAAGGCTACAAGACATTATAGCATATTTTTTTTTGTAAACAACTAAATACTTCTTGCAATCACCGGAATTTTCGTAAACATTGAAGACAATTAAGGGTCGTCGTTTAACCTATTGCATGTGTTTTTATAAATGTTGGTCACATTTATCCCAGCAGGCACAAGACATTGGTACGTTGATTAGGTACAACGTTGATTATACATGTCCTTTAAAAGTAACTTTGAAACAACATTGCAAAATAGTTGTATTCGTAAATTGAGACAACGTTGATGTCTTTTTGATTGATTGATTGAAACTTTTATTAGTAGATTGCACAGTACAGTACATATTCCGTACAATTGACCACTAAATGGTAACACCCGAATAAGTTTTTCAACTTGTTAATCAATTCATGGTAACATTTGATCCAGGTTGTTGGTTGGGAAATCAAGATTCAAGATGCTTTATTGTTGTCCATTCTTTAACATGTACAATGCACATAAGAACTGAAATTTCATTTTTGGCACAGTCCCACTAAGAACAGACAAACGTTACAAGGGGACAAGACGGGACCGCCAACGGATCAGCCACTTACAGCGCTCCTTAAAAAAGGTGGGAAAAAGGTGACATTGGGAAAGGGGGAAGAGTAAAAAAAGTATCAGTCTAAGGCTGGACCCTGATTGACCAAATTTCAATGGTCAAATCAACATCACAACCTGACATTGATTAAACGTCGTCGAAAAGGATAATGTTTAAATGTTGTATTTGTGTTGTGGAGTATTGGTTGGGAAATGACCAAATTTCAATGGCCAAATCAACGTCAGAACCCAACATTGATTAAACGTCGGCAAAAAGCATATTGTTCCAACATTAAGTTTGATTTGTTCAACGTCAGGACCTAGTTCAAGAAGTTCTCAACGTTGTTTCAATGTCTTGTGCCAGCTGGGATTCTTCTTCGCTTAAAGGCCTACTGAAAGCCACTACTAGCGACCACGCAGTCTGATAGTTTATATATCAATGATGAAATCTTAACATTGCAACACATGCCAATACGGCCGGGTTAACTTATAAAGTGCAATTTTAAATTTCCCGCTAAACTTCCGGTTGAAAACGTCTATATATGATGACGTATGCGCGTGACGTCAATGGTTGAAACGGAAGTATTGGTACACCATTGAATCCAATACAAAAAAGCTCTGTTTTCATCTCAAAATTCCACAGTATTCTGGACATCTGTGTTGGTGAATCTTTTGCAATTTGTTTAATGAACAATGAAGACTGCAAAGAAGAAAGTTGTCGGTGGGATCGGTGTATTAGCGGCTGGCTGTAGCAACACAACCAGGAGGACTTTGACTTGGATAGCAGACGCCCTAGCCGACGCTAGCCGCCGACCGCATGGATGATCGGGTGAAGTCCTTCGTCCTTCCGTCGATCGCTGGAATGCAGGTAAGCACGGGTGTTGATGAGCAGATGAGGGCTGGCTGGCGTAGGTGAAGCGCTAATGTTTAGCTCTGTGAGGTCCCGTTGCTAAGTTAGCTTCAATGTCGTCGTTAGCAACAGCATTGTTAAGCTTCGCCAGGCTGGAGAGCATTAACCGTGTAGTTACAGGTCCATGGTTTAATAGTATTGTTGATTTTCTGTCTATCCTTCCAGTCAGGGGTTTATTTCTTTTGTTTCTATCTGCAGTTAAGCCCGATGCTATCACGTTAGCTCAGTAGCTAAGTGTGTCACCGATGTATTGTCGTGGAGATAAAAGTCACTTTAAATGTCCATTTCGCGTGCTCGACTCTCATTTTCAAGAGGATATAGTATCCGAGGTGGTTTAAAATACAAATCCGTGATCCACAATAGAAAAAGGAGAAAGTGTGGAATCCAATGAACCCTTGTACCTAAGTTACGGTCAGAGCGAAAAAAAAGATACGTCTTGCACTGCACTGTAGTCCTTCACTCTCACTTTCCTCATCCACGAATCTTTCATCCTCGCTCAAATGAATTGGGTAATCGTCGCTTTCTCGGTCTGAATCTCTCTCGCTGCATTGTAAACAATGGGGAAATGTGAGGATTCCTTCCTCCGGTGACGTCACGCTACTTCCGGTATAGGCAAGGCTTTTTTTTTATCAGAGACCAAAAGTTGCGACCTTTATCGTCGATGTTCTCTACTAAATCCTTTCAGCAAAAATATGGCAATATCGCGAAATGATCAAGTATGACACACAGAATGCATCTGCTATCCCCGTTTAGATAAAAAAAATTCATTTCAGTAGGCCTTTAAAACAACGGTTGATTTTGGTGATGTAACTTTCGTCATCACAAGCTAATGTGATTCATCAGTTAACCAAATGAATGTGTTTTTGTAACTGACTATAAAGAGATTCAAACGTTGGTTTTCACAAAAACATTGGAGATGTTTTTTTTTGTACATGTTTTCATAAACTTTCTAGACCGTGTCGTGACAGGTGATTGCGTGCTGCTTCAGCGAGACGAACAGGGGAAAAAAAACTCAAGTTGGCCACAGAGCTGCAAAGAGCACGAGTGTCGCCGTTGCAAAAGCTGTCTGGGTTTAAAAAGCACGTATCATACCTCTCCACTTGAAAGTGAACACGCTCGCTGAAAGCAGAACACTGCCAGCACGCAAACCCCTACTCGTCCCCCGCATCCGCTTATCCCTCGCTACTTCCTCCTTGCTCCCCTGCTTCCTCTCGTCTCTCACGTTACGTACCCACCTCCCTCGACACATTCAGTCCTCCGACTCGCCTCAAGTGTCAGAACTTTGTGGAGAGAGGCAACCGCGCCTTGACTTTTGTCAGTCATGCGTTGTCAGCGCCGAGGCACACAGTGCTAACAAAGGTAAACCCATCGCCATGGAAACAGACAAAGGGATAAGGGAGGATAAAAACACTCAGACACACACAGTGCAGGGCGGGTCCATTCATGACATCAGCAGAATCTCCCAGACTTGACCCCCGGATCCGGTCTGTGGTCGCATGAAAGCGGAATGGACCGAGCCAGAAACCGTGCTGTCATCGCCTTGGCGGGTTTTCGGGGGCGATGAGGTCATTCTGATAGAAGTGATTGGACGGACCTTTTGCTTTGCTTGTGTTGTGTTTAATAACACTGATCATTTAATTTCAGAGCGAGTCAAAACACTCGCTCTCACCCGCCCGGCGTCCTGTCTCATCGTCTTCCTCCTTCCATGATTCATCCCTTCCCTGCTGGAGGAAACGCTTATCTCTCGCTGGCGCCCTCCGCCCCTTTCGCTCCCACGCTGCTTGGTTTCATAGCGCCCGGGGTCGTCCTGTCCTCACCCACACCCACACACACACACAAAAGTGTACAGTATTGTTGTAAAGTAAGATAAAATGTCATACAATGCGGGTTTCTTGTTGTCAGCGTTTGATTTTAAATTGTATGCAATTCAGGTCGTCTGAGGGCAGCTAGAAGATTGGAGTTCATCTAAGGTGCCCTCCACTTTTCAACTTTTGACTGATTTATTATTGTAGTTCAATGACCGCTGTCTTCAACAAAGACTTTTCATAGTTGATTCAGAGCATCAACAGAACTCACTTGCAACTTTTAACACCTCAAAGAAAACATCTAAAACACTCAAGGCAGAGTTTTGATAGTTTAGTGAAGGGGTGTGCAAACTTTTTCCATAATAAATGAAGGATGAGGGGCCCACTTTGATACATTTTGTACATTGAAGGAACGACAAACAATGCAATATACTGTATGTCTATCAATATATGCTAAACTATCTGGAAACAACATCCACATCGTAGCTTTTTGTATGAATTAACATAGTATATTTTACATCAGGGGTCACCAACGCGGTGCCCGCGGGCACCAGGTAGCCCGTAAGGACCAGATGAGTAGCCCGCTGGCCTGTTCTAAAAATAGCTCAAATAGCAGCACTTACCAGTGAGCTGCCTCTATTTTTTAAATGTTATTTATTTACTAGCAAGCTGGTCTCGCTTTGCCCGACATTTTTAATTCTAAGAGAGACAAAACTCAAATAGAATTTGAAAATCCAAGAAAATATTTTAAAGACTTGGTCTTCACTTGTTTAAATAAATTCATAATTTTTTTTACTTTGCTTCTTATAACTTTCAGAAAGACAATTTTAGAGAAAAAATACAACCTTAAAATGATTTTAGGATTTTTAAACACATATACCTTTTTACCTTTTAAATTCCTTCCTCTTCTTTCCTGACAATTTAAATCAATGTTCAAGTACATTTATTTTTTTTATTGTAAAGAATAATAAATACATTTTAATTTAATTCTTCATTTTAGCTTCTGTTTTTTCGACGAAGAATATTTGTGAAATATTTCTTCAAACTTATTATGATTAAAATTCAAAAAAATTATTCTGGCAAATCTAGAAAATCTGTAGAATCAAATTTAAATCTTCTTTCAAAGTCTTTTGAATTTCTTTTAAAATTTTTGTTCTGGAAAATCTAGAAGAAATAATGATTTGTCTTTGTTAGAAATATAGCTTGGTCCAATTTGTTATATATTCTAACAAAGTGCAGATTGGATTTTAACCTATTTAAAACATGTCATCAAAATTCTAAAATTAATCTTAATCAGGAAAAATTACTAATGATGTTCCATAAATTCTTTTTTTAATTTTTTCAAAATGATTCAAATTAGCTAGTTTTTCTCTTCTTTTTTTCGGTTGAATTTTGAATTTTAAAGAGTCGAAATTGAAGATAAACTATGTTTCAAAATTTAATTGTAATTTTTTTTCGTGTTTTCTCCTCTTTTAAACCGTTCAATTAAGTGTAAATATCATTAATTATTAATAATAACATAGAGTTAAAGGTAAATTGGGCAAATTGGCTATTTCTGGCAATTTATTTAAGTGTTTTGAAACTGGTAGCCCTTCGCATTAATCAGTACCCAAGAAGTAGCTCTTGGTTTCAAAAAGGTTGGTGACCCCTGTTCTACATAATTCTGCCCTAAATTAAGCATTTTTAACTAAAAAAATACCAATATCCTATAGCAGGGGTGTCCAAACTTTTTCCACTGAGGGCCGCACACGGAAAAATGAAAGCATGCGGGGGCCATTTTGATATTTTTTATTTTCAAACCATAACAAAATATATAGATTTTTTTTTTTTTACCTTTAGGGCTCCTGGGGCCCATAAAGGGTCTCAGTCATTAAAATGTTAAAAACAAGTCAAATTATATATTTTTTATTTTTATTTAACGCTTACAATAAATCTGTATATCAACTTCAGGTTGATATAAAGTAAAAAAAAAAAAAAAAAAAAAGCCTTATGCCTTTTCTGCCAAAGACAACTTTGTTGTTGTTTTTATAGTAAAACTGAAATATGCAGTATTTGGACAATTGTGAAGTAATTGGAGGCCCTGAAAAGATCAATAATGCAGGACACCATTGATTTTATTTTCATTATTATATTTGATTAATCACAGTGAAAAGATAAATACAATCCCACTAAATATCTTTGGGATCCAAAAGGTCCCCCACTCATAAAGTGATACAGTTTTATTATTATTTGTTTTACTTTCAAGACTTAAGTTACGAGATCAACTTTAGATATATCTGTCGATTTTACGTTTGAACTATTATTTTTGTTTGTTTTATGCTCTTTTGTCAAAGAAAGACACTTGTGATTTAGGGCTATATAAATAAACATTGATTGATTGATTGAAAGAAAACTTTGATGTTTTTATATGGCAACCACACAATATATGCAATATTTTTCCCACATAAAACATTTTAATGTGAAATATTTGAAGTAATTGGAGCCTTGGATAAGTCAATAATTCATTATAACATAGATTTTTTGCCTTTTTTTTTCTTTGAGCAATGGCAAAAAAAGGAAAATAAAGATAGACAGCCTGCATGGCAGCTTTGTGTCAACATTGCAACTTTTTCTAGTTAGATTTCACCTCATTCCACTTTTTTAATGTTTTTTTGATTTTTGCAATAGCATTTCCAGAATGTGTGGCGGGCCGGTAAACAATTAGCTGCGGGCCGCAAATGGCCCCCGGGCCGCACTTTGGACACCCCTGTCCTATAGTATTGCTGAAATGTTACTGACGTCACTGTGAACGTCTCCTGCGTGGTGGGTTCTCCTGGGACCGGCAGAACTTTCGTGAGCCCGAGATACAGGTTTGAGCAAGTCTTTATTCTTATATGTTATAGTGTTTACTGCGATGAGGTGGCAACTTGTCCAGGGTGTACCCCGCCTTCCGCCCGATTGTAGCTGAGATAGGCTCCAGCGCCCCCCGCGACCCCGAAGGGAATAAGCGGTAGAAAATGGATGGATGTTATAGTGTTTAGGGCTGTGTCGCCAGATGCTTCCTCCTTCTTGCTCGTGTGGGTTTTCCATCCGTTCCTCGGACGCTGCTGATAAAGGCGACAGGTGATTAGATAACCAGCCCCAGCTGGGCAATCTACTCACCTGCCAGCTGGGCTTCGAAGCCGGCCATACACACTCCCTTCCCGCAGGAGGCGCGCCGACCACGCCCCCCTCCACAGTCACGTCCCACCCAATGAATACACATGGTAGTCACGCTAACTCTGTTTTTTCAATGGATACTTGGCGCCATTTAGCCTTTCTCGAAGAAAAAATGCACTCTGCTTGGGTTTTCGGATGTACGTATCGTTCAAATAGCGAAAGGATTAAAAGTTTCTTCAGAGTTCCTCGAGAGGCAATCAAAAAGGGAGGAAGAGTGCAAGATTTTACGAAACGACAAGAAAAGCAGCACGCACTCCAGTCGAGAGCGAGCAAAGTCGAACAATGCACGAGTTTGCAGGGATCATTTCGATAAACTTTTAATGTTTATTCTTTCCCATTTAAGTATTTCTTTAATATTATTTGTATTTATTTAACACATGTCTGCTACGAGCCCTGCGATGAGGTGGCGACTCGTCCAGGGTGTACCCCGCCTTCCGCCCGAATGCAGCTGAGATAGGCTCCAGCACCCCCCGCGACCCCAAAAGGGACAAGCGGTAGAAAATGGATGGATGGATGGATGTCTGCTACGAGTGTTTCGAAAAGTCGGCGAGTCTAAATAAAAGAAAGCAAATGTCAGTAAAACTTAAAAGAGTTAAGCTTTTACCAAAGGAAGCAATCATAAATGAATTTTTCAGCACATACACAATTTTGATATTGTGTTATTATTATATATATATATATATATATATATATATATATATATATATATATATATATATATATATATATATATATATATATATATATATATATATATATATATATATATTAGAGATGTCCGATAATATCGGCCTGCCGATATTATCGGCCGATAAATGCGTTAAAATGTAATATTGGAAATTATCGGTATCGTTTTTTTTATTATCGGTATCGTTTTTTTGTTTTGTTTTTTTTTTGTTTTTTTGGGGGGTTTTTTTTACACTCATTTACACTCATTCACACAAAAGGGTTGTTTCTTTCTGTTATTAATATTCTGGTTCCTACATTATATATCAATATATATCAATACAGTCTGCAAGGGATACAGTCCGTAAGCACACATGATTGTGCGTGCTGCTGGTCCACTAATAGTACTAACCTTTAACAGTTAATTTGACTAATTTTCATTAATTACTAGTTTCAATGTAACTGTTTTTATATTGTTTTACTTTCTTTTTTTATTCAAGAAAATGTTTTCTATTTATTTATCTTATTTTATTTTATTAATTTTTTTTTTTTAAAGTACCTTATCTTCACCATACCTGGTTGTAGTCTGGTGGCTTAGTGACATTACCGTTACGGAGCGGATAAAAGCGCCAAATTTTTTATGGGCCTTCTTTATGACCTACTGAAGGATTTTAGAAGGGTACTCAAACTTAAATATTGAAAATACCTTTATAGTGCACATAAGTTATTTTGATCAATAACTGCAAAAAACGCCTATACTAAAAAAGGACTAATTCTTGTCATGTGTCCTCCTGCTGCTAGTTTTTACATCATACTTGCACAGGGTGTCTACAGGTAGTGTCTTCACATCCCAGAACAGCCAGAATGCCAATATTTGATTCCATTATGAACCATTTGGCTTTCAAATAAGGCCTCATTATGGACGGAAATAGCAAAAAGTATCATTTTCAGATGATGATTCAAGACCCAGCACATGAAGTATTATCCATAAAACCTTTAATGCAATTATAATGTTAGAACTCTGATTGAGGCCAAAAATAAATTAAAGGGGCAAGTCAGCTGGTGCACATGATCAGCATGGGGGCTGAGGACCAATGGCCTGGATGACTCTTCTTACTACACTATGAAGTAATCTGCACGTGAAACAGGCAAGAAAACAATTGTTGTCACAATTTAAACAAATTGACATGCATCATAATGTGGAAACTTGGTGTATTGGTGTGCATAACTGTACCTGGTGTCTATTTGCAGCAGTTGCATTTGCAAAGTGGAGAACAGTCAATATTAGCATTGCTGCATTTACAGCTGGAACAGTCACCTTTACATGAGCATTTTATCAGCTCTCTGCAGGCAATGGAGACCTCGGGAATGGTTATCCAAACTGGAACCCATGACCCTGTTTCGTCCTTGGTCCATCCAAAGTCCTTTGGAGAAGGAATCACTTGCTGTGTGTCTGTGCTGGTTGCCCAGATTCCTGCCTGAAACACAGCCCGTTTTACATGCTGGAGTAGGGCATCCTGCGTGGGAGGTAATCTCTCCATCGGCCGACTGTCTTGACAGAAGAGTTCCTTCCTTGTTTGACTGATGGAGTTCAAAGGACTGGATCTGTTGTACAGGATCACAGTCAGCCTCTCAAGTGTCTGGAAATGCTGAGAGTCAACTTTTAGTTCCTGGAATGGATGCTTTGCCAGATACATAAATGTTTCTGTAGCAGCATCATAGGCTTGCCAGGCCCTCCAAGCTGACTTCTTGCCTTTTCCGTTAAATGCAGATGTTGTGTCACAACCTGAATATGCGTGGAACATAAGCAGACCTTGTGATTTGGGTTCCCCCAGGCTTTTGCAGATGTGGTTTATGTGGTAATATCTGAACCTTTTTCCCATGCCAAAAGCCACCCAGATGTCAGTCAATGGTTGAAGCACCACCAAATCATAAAATAAACCAGCAAGGATCACGATGACATCAGTGTCCACAGTTCGCACAAGAACTGTCTTTGCTCCCTCCTTCAATGCGCATTGTAGATGGACCACTATCCTTGTGTCTGCCTCCTCATGGTTGCAACAGTCCATCATGCTAGTGGAACCAAAAGCTTGTCCTGACACCGCTTGCCCCGATGTGACATACACAGCTTTGGTTGGTGGCCAGCTGAACTCTTGGATCTTGGATGTCAAGAAATCAAACAACTCCTTCTTGTTGATTGGGTCGCGAAGAAAGTCCATCCAGTTGCCTGGCAACTTTGTCGGGCCTGACACTTTCCTGCGAACACCACGTCCTCTTTTTTCTCGGGTGGACTCCTTCAAGCTGTCAGGGATGTACGTGTCCCATACAACATCCAATCGTTTTGCATCCTGCAGCTGCTTCTGCAGGTAGGGGATGAAAACCTCATTTGCATAAGCATCAAACGTGCTCACTCTAATAGTGGGCAGGCAGTGGACAATTACTGCCCCATCTAGGACTTTGAAGTCATAGGTTGAGGGTGGCTCTGATTGTGCTGGCTGCTCAAGACATTGTAGCAGGTCTGATTTGGTGCCTGTCAGATGAAGTTTTCCAAAGTCTGAGAGAGATGGAGGGAAGGACTGCACCTCATGTGTAAAGAATTCATCCAAATTACTCTCACGGCTCTGCATAGCTACATATAGCTGGCCAAAGAGTGCCACGTTGTTCTGAAGCACTTTAATCTTTTTCCCATCTTTAGACATTGTCTTGCGTCTAGGTTGCCTGAAGACTGCCAAGGAATTCCTTTTAATCGGATCATGGATAGATTGTGTGCGTTCATCAAGCACCTTCTTGACAAACTCCTGATATTGTCTCTTCCCTGTGTCCTCCAGGATGAGCATGGTATTTGCGACTAATTTATCTGCGCAGTTGCGACTATCAAGAGTCACAAGTTCCTCGAAGACATCCAGGAAAGGGTTTCCCATACGCCTTATGGTATCTGACAGACTGTTGACCTGTCTCTGGAATGTCTTCTGTGTGCCAAGACCCTGCTCATGGTGCTGGAAGCTCTCTTTGTCATCTTGGAGATATTCCTCTTCAAATTCCTTTATCAATCTTGCCATTTCTGGGCCTGTGAGCATCCATCTTCTGAAGGCAGTTGGATTTTCTGTGAGGCCAACCGCACCACCTGAACCTTTCACATTCTTGTTCTCTTGTTCATGAGCTTGGTCCAGTGGGATTGCAGAAAACCTGTTAGATGTCTTTGAAAGAACCCAGTGAGAATTCTTCTCAAACTCGTCCTTGATAGAGTCGGGCAAAGACTTCATGTCCCTGATATGGACAGGCAACCATCTTGAATAGTTCACATGGTCCAAGGCAAAGAATAGAGGGGCCAGTTCTTCAAGCACTTCTACATACAGTAGGAAATTCTGCTCTCTGTGTGCCCTTATGAAGATGAGAATGAGGGTTTCATATCTCATGATCAGATCCCAGAACATGAACGTCGGACTCTTCTTCAGCATGTTGTTTCTCCAAGCCATGAAGGACTCTTCATCTTTGGGGCCTGCACTAACCCTGAAAGCCTCCTGTTGTAGATTGTGCAGTGTCAAGACAGTGACCTGGTGTGCATGCCTGGTTCGTGTTAGGTGTGCTGCTTTCAGAAACGACTCAGCCATGCCACTTGATGCCACTTCTGCTTCAATCAGTGCTGTCGTCCAACCAGAGCCCTCTAGGAGATCGCCAAGTGTATTCCAGAGAGCCATCTCTGTGTGTAATCCTCCCAGCATAACTACATGAACTCTTTCACCATGGGTGTTCGGCCATTTCCATTGTACAAGCTTAGCCAGAGCAAACAGAGGCTGATCAAATGCAGTGACAGGGATCTGTCCTGGATTGAGAAATTGAACAGCCTGTCTCTGAACATCCATGCCATGCTTAATCATGGCTGCTGTGGCAGATTTCTCATAGAACAGGTATATAATAGGTAGCCTAGCTAATCTTTTTAACTTTCCTTATGCTTTGTTAAGCAACATACAGCTCATTCTCAAAGCATTATTATTGTTATATTTACCTGATGAACACCTGCTTGATTGCAGCTCTGTGTGATGCTGAACTGCACAGTGATCATGTGATCATGTGATCAGGCTGGAACTTATTGTGATCATGCAGGCTAGTTTATATATCGCCATCTGGTGTTGTGAATGTATATTGAAACAGTAGTTGCGATTATGAACAACTTCATGATTAATTCTAATTACAAAATGAATAGAGAATGTCTTTACCCACACTACATGCAGAACATGACATTTTTTCAGCTTTTTTCTTAATTCCGCCTATACTGTACAGGACTTTATGGAGGATGTACCTGTACCAGGTGCCTTGGTAATGCATTTTAGACATCATTTTGAATGTTTATCCATCACTGGACCCAATTAAAAGCAAATTTACCTTCCTAAGTGGAAAAAAACAACAATTTATCAGCAATATACCTTTTATGACTCCGGAATAACATTTTTTAAACAATTTTGTGCACTATATGGGTATTTTCAATATTTAAGTTTGAGTACCCTTCTAAAATCCTTCAGTAGGTCATAAAGAAGGCCTGTAAAAAAATTGGCGCTTTTATCCGCTCCGTAACGGTACGCCTAAAAATGTGCGCTAACCCACCGCACTATTGTCCAAATTAGGCATAATAATGTGTTAATTCCACGACTGTATATATCGGTTGATATCGGTATCGGTTGATATCGGTAACGGTAATTAAAGAGTTGGACAATATCGGAATATCGGATATCGGCAAAAAGCCATTATTGGACATCCCTAATATATATATATGTGTATTATATTTTGATAAAGACGGGGAAAACACGCTACTTGTAAACGCGGCGTGCAACAGCAACAAACAGAAGTAGACGCGAAGTTAAATGATGAAATGCAACCTTACCCGAGCAAAAAGGATGCATATTTATCCGGGAGAGTCTTGATACCAATTTTCTTTACCCAGCCACACACAAAGAAGTTGTAGATCTCCGTGATTTTCCTCGTTTCCATTTGTATTCTCGTGTAGAGTGGCGTCTGTCTGGGAACGCAACCAACATATAATCCTTGATATCACTCTACAAATCCATGATATCACTCTACAAATCCATGATATCGCTCTACAAATCTTTTTTTGATGAAGTATAGGGATCTATTCCATTGCACAGTTGGATTTTTTGCTCGTATCTGCGCTGCTTACTGTACAACAGCCATCTTGGCTTGTTTGACCAACACTGGTTTTCACTTCCAGGAAGAAATCACGTGTCGGAATACAAGCAATTGACCACTAGACAAGGTCAAAATAATCAGCCCGCGCTGATCAGTATCATGGCAACTGATTGGCTCAATCTCAGACTGCATTACTAACATTAGCATGCTAATTTTTTAATCCAATTTTGCAGCCGAAAGCCTCAGAGTCATATACCGTTTTTTCCTAACTATAGAGCACACTGGTATATTAGCCGCACCCACTGAAAAAATTAATTTATTAGCCACACCGAACTTATAAGCAACAGATATATTTGTTTTGAAATAAGTTATTTCCATAGAAAGATTTTGGAAATGTTTATTTACATACCTTAATTGTTTCCAAACGGTGCCTGTAACACGGCAGTAAAACGGCTGATCAAACAAAACCAAAGTCATCGTCATGACTACCTCTCCAAACAGCTAAACGGACTCAATAACGCCATGGTGACATCTTGGTGAATTTACAAAACTGAAACGATACAAAAAGAATGCCATCGTAAGTTAATAATACTAACCCACACTTGTAAACGTGTTAGCATATTAGCTAATGCTAACGACGCTAGCTTGATTACAATACGATACAAATCTGTATGAAAACACTTCTGTAGACATCACACAAGGGATGGTTTGTGACTAGTTTTAGTTATATTATAAAAATTGCTTGCTTGGAGTGATGAATGCAGAATCCATACAAATGGTAAATGGGTCGTACTTGTATAGCGCTTTTCTACCTTTTTAAGGAACTCAAAGCGCTTTGACACTATTTTCCACATTCACCCATTCACACACACACATTCACACACTGATGGACAAGTAGGAACGCTATGGACGGTTAGAAGACGGAAGGGGTAGAAAGCTCAGTCTAAACCAGGGGTGTCAAAATCAAATACAGAGTGGGCCAAAATTTAAAACTGAACAAAGCTGCGGGCCAAGGTTGAACAAATTAACCTTTTAATAGGGACCCAAACAAGTTTTGCATTGAATATTGAACAAGCAAGGCTTATATAAATTTATAGTGACATGCAAAATCGAGTTTCAAATAATAATAATAATAATTTCAAAATATCAATGGCATATCAAATAAAATTTAAATAAAAATTAAATGCCTCTTTTCTATTTGCAGCCATCTGAGGTAAATATCAACATTAACTTTTTACACAGGCTAATAATAAATTTGAAAATAAAATAACAATGAATGAATCAAACATTCCAGCCTTGAAGTAGCAAGAGAAAGTGCATGAATAAAACGTTAATTATTGCTCAGTTTGCTACACTGATTTGCTTTAACACTGAATATGGAACAAGCAACGCTTATATAACTTAATAGTGCAAAATCAACTTTCAAAAAACAAACGAAAAAACATCAATGGTATGTTAAATAAAATTTAAAATAAAACATTGAATGCCTCTTTTCTATTTACAGCCTTCTGAGGTAAATATCAACATTAACTTGGTGGTAGCGGGGGTGTATATTGTAGCGTCCCGGAAGAGTTAGTGCTGCAAGGGGTTCGGGGAATTTGGTCTGTTGTGTTTATGTTCTGTTACGGTGCGGATGTTCTCCTGAAATGTGTTTGTCATTCTTGTTTGGTGTGGATTCACAGTGTGGCGCATATTTGTAACAGTGTTAAAGTTGTTTATACGTCCACCCTCAGTGTGACCTGTATGGCGGTTGATCAAGTATGCCTTGCATTCACTTATGTGTGTGTAAAAGCCGCATATATTACGTGACTGGGCCGGCACGCTGTTTGTGTGGAGCAAAAGCGGACGTGACGACAGGTTGTAGAGGACGTTGAAGGCAGTGCCTTTAAGGCACGCCCCCAATAATAATGGGTGGAAATCTTGGTCGCCCCGGGAGATTTTCGGGAGGGGCACTCCCGGGAAAATCGGGAGTGTTGGCAAGTATGAGTATTAGCGGTGAATGCGGTTGTTGTATAATACCGGCGGCCAGCTCTAATGTTAATTTGATATTGCCTCAAGGGCCAAATGAAATTACACGGCGGGCCAAATTTGGCCCGTGGGCCAGAGTTTGACACCCATGGTCTAAACAGAAGGGCGATGCAGCACTGAAGCACATGCAGTGAGCAAACTCCTCCAACAGATGGTGCAGTAGCACATACAGTAACACACCTAATTCAGTGTCTTTGCTTGTTTTTTTATTTATTATTTGCATTATGGCCGTCAGCGAAGACAATCTCCAAACATAATATGCCCCCTTGAATATATGCTTGTCACTTTGACTTATGATTGCAAATAGGGATGGGTACTGTTCACATTTGAACCGATAGGGTACCAATTCCGGAAGCGGGTTTATGTGATAGCAAGAATTCTGTTAGTTGTGGATGATAACGCAGGCCTAGCGTCACATGGTTAGGTTGCATATTCTAAACCAATCAAAGGGATTTGAGATAAAAGACATTTTGATCATGATGAAGATGAATTAATCCCAGGATGAAGTCTATCCGGGTGGCGGGGAAGCTGAGGGCCATCCCAGCTGACATTGGGTGGGAGCAGCAGATGTTTCCAAACACAGGCATCGGAATCAACCCGGCCCACCCCTCTCCCCGTGCAAAGTGCAACTGGACGGAATGACGCGAGCGGCGCTTTTGTTCATGACTCCGGGAGGGAGCGTTCGGGGCCAAGAAGCTGGATCCTGAAGTCAAGTGCACGTAAGAAACGGTGGAAGTGAGTCACACACCCTGCACGTTGGAGAGCAGCAGGTCGACCCCGTTCACCCCCCCCCTTCGCTCGCTAAGTCATTAAGTGCTCTCACCTTCTAGTGCCTGCTGATGAAACGCACTGCACATCAAGCAAAACAATGGAGAGTTTCTTCCAGGCGGAGGTAAACAAAAGGCCCGGCTGGGATGATGTAGCTGGTTTTCCCCTCCGACACAAAGCCCGGCTCAGAAGAATCATGGATTCCATGGGCTTGACTCAACCCACCCCTCGTGCCCCCCTCCCCCAATTCCAGTGGACTCTCCCAACAACCCGGCCGTTTGTTGCTGTTGGGTGGGAAGTGATGTCAGCAGGGGATGCACCACGCCAAGACCCTGCCTATCTGATGTCAGTGTATGTGTGTGTGTCTAGGGACACAACCCTGTGGGGCTCCTGTCTGTCTCCCTGGAGTGCTGAATGAAGATGTTCTGCTACACAACCACCGTCCTCCATATATATATATATATATAAGCTCCGTCGCATATGCATCCACTCTGATAAGATAACCTTTTAGACGGAGCGACATTCCTGTGGCTTCACCTCTGTGAAGTCCTTTCCAACTCGACGGAAGGAGAGGTTTGCGGTCGTGTATCGTGTATCGACTGACGCACCGTCAAAAGTAATAATGGTTACCGACTGAAACCACAGCAGCGTTATTTGTCTCGCTTTGTATCAAGGCTACGTACGCGCTGATAACATAATGCGACCGCAACAATTACAGAAAAACATTACCATGCTGACATCAGAGGCGTTTGACAAAAGGATTAGATGAAAATACCACTTGGACTGAAACCGCGCGACTATTATGTTTCCATACTTTGCAGACTGAAATCTTAAAGGCATTCTCTCATGCCAGGTTATGTTGATTGAAAACTTTTTAAGAGCGTCCAAGTCCTCTAAAAACTGTCGCCTTCGCTTACAAGCAGTTGAGCGATGACAAAAACCATGCACCCATTTCACCTCCGCACTCTTCAGGGTCAGATAGTGTTTACCGTATTCGCAGCTAAGTCCCCAAAAAACGCATGTGCGTCTGCCAAAAAGATGCGCCGCTTAGGTATGGTATCCAACCCCACAGATTTGCTGGCTTTGGAGGCATGGCAGCTGCTGTGTGAAAGGGAATTCAGATATGTCCATCCATCTTCTTCCGCTTATCCGAGGTCGGGTCGCGGGGGCAGCAGCCTAAGCAGGGAAGCCCAAACTTTCCTCTCCCCCAGCCACTTCGTCCAGCTCTTCCCGGGGGATCCCGAGGCGTTCCCAGGCAAGCCGGGAGACATAGTCTTTCCAATGTGTCCTGGGTCTTCCCCGTGGCCTCCTACCGGTTGGACGTGCTCTAAACACCTCCCTAGGGAGGCGTTCGGATGGCATCCTGACCAGATGCCCGAACCACCTCATCTGGCTCCTCTCGATGTGGAGGAGCAGCGGCTTTACTTTGAGCTCCCCCCGGATGGCAGAGCTTCTCAGCCTATCTCTAAGGGAGAGCCTAGCCACCCGGCGGAGGAAACTCATTTCGGCCGCTTGTACCCGTGATCTTGTCCTATCGGTCATAACCCAAAGCTCATGACCATAGGTGAGGATGGGAACGTAGATCGACCGGTAAATTGAGAGCTTTGCCTTTCGGCTCAGCTCCTTCTTTACCACAACGGATCAATACAGCGTCCGCATTACTGAAGACGCCGCACCGATCCGCCTGTCGACCTCACGATCCACTCTTCCCTCACTCGTGAACAAGACTCCAAGGTACTTGAACTCCTCCACTTGGGGCAGGGTCTCCTCCCCAACCCGGAGATGGCACTCCACCCTTTTCCGGGCGAGAACCATGGACTCGGACTTGGAGGTGCTGATTCTCATCCCAGTCGCTTCACACTCGGCTGCGAACCGATCCAGTGAGAGCTGAAGATCCTGGCCAGATGAAGCCGTCAGGACCACATCATCTGCAAAAAGCAGAGACCTAATCCTGCAGCCACCAAACCGGATCCCCTCAACACCTTGACTGCGCCTAGAAATTCTGTCCATAAAAGTTATGAACAGAATCACCGATTCAGATATGTCATCAATCAATATTTATTTGTACAGCCCTTTATCACGAACCACGACGACATCCACTTATCTTAACCCACACCCGGGCAAAGAAAAACTCCAAAGACCAAGATGGGAAAAAGAAGAATCTTTGGGAAGGGGCCACAAATGTGGGGTTTCCTCTCAATCAATAGACGCCGAGTAGGTACGGTTATTGAATTGTTACATTCATGATCATGTGAGAGTCCAGTCCATCGGCAAGCCAGCAGAGGTTCGTAGTGTGATCTTCTTCCATGTAGACAAGTCGACAACGCAAAGACGTCCCCACTGACGCATAGAGGAGTTGTCCACCCCAAGTCACGACTTGGGACAGCTAATGCGTCTCTCAGACTGGTACCTAGGGATGCGAACTGATCAGGTTTTTCCTGTTTCGATTCCACTTTCGATTCTAATTAAAGGCCTACTGAAATAATTTTTTTTTATTTAAACGGGAATAGCAGATCCATTCTATGTGTCATACTTGATCATTTCGCGATATTGCCATATTTTTGCTGAAAGGATTTAGTAGAGAAAATCGACGATAAAGTTCGCAACTTTTGCTCGCTGATAAAAAAAAGCCTTGCCTGTACCGGAAGTAGCGTGACGTCACAGGAGCTAGTATTCCTCACAATTCCCCGTTGTTTACAATGGAGCGAGAGATTCAGAGCGACAAAGCGACGATTACCCCATTAATTTGAGCGAGGATGAAAGATTCGTAGATGAGGAACGTTGCAGTGAATGACTTGAGAGGCAGTGATGGACGTATCTTTTTTCGCTCTGACCGTAACTTAGGTACAAGCTGTCTCATTGGATTCCACACTCTCTCCTTTTTCTATTGTGGATCACGGATTTGTATTTTAAACCACCTCGGATACTATATCCTCTTGAAAATGAGAGTCGAGCACGCGAAATGGACATTTAAGTGACTTTTATCTCCACGACAATACATCGGTGACACACTTAGCTACTGAGCTAACGTGATAGCATCGTTCTCAAATTAAGATAGAAACAAAAGAAATAAACCCCTGACTGGAAGGATAGACAGAAGATCAACAATACTATTAAACCATGTACATGTAACTACACGGTTAAAAATTCTCAGCCTGGTAAGGCTTAACAATGCTGTTGCTAACGACGCTAAGGCTAATTTAGCAACTTAGCAACCGGACCTCACAGAACTATGATAAAAACATTAGCGCTCCACCTACGCCAGCCAGCCCTCATCTTCCCATCAACAGCCGTGCTCACCTGCGTTCCAGCGATCGACGGCGCGACGAAGGACTTCATCCGTGGGTTTGGCGGCAAGCATCGGCTAGGCGTAGTAAGTAGTCCTTGTTGTGTTGCTGTAAGTATTGTACTTAGCCGCTAATACACCGATCGATCCCACCTACAACGTTCTTCTTTGCAGCCTCCATTGTTCATTAAACAAATTGCAAAAGATTCACCAACACAGATGTCCAGAATACTGTGGAATTTTGTCGAAGAAAACAAGAGGTTTCTGTATCGGGTCGATGGGGTCCAACCACTTCCGTGGATTTTGTGACGTCACGCGCATAAATCATATCCAAAGGAGTTTTTCAACCGGAAGTGTGGCGGGAATTTTAAAATTGCACTTTATAAGTTAACCCGGCCGTATTGGCATGTGTTGCAATGTTAAGATTTCATCATTGATATATAAACTATCAGACTGCGTGGTCGGTAGTAGTGGCTTTCAGTAGGCCTTTAACGATGTGGTTCCTTAACGGTTTCTTTTATCGATTCTTATTTAGAAAAAAAAGGAGAAAAAATCAATTTTGTTTAGTTTAGCGGTAACATGACCTTACAAAGCCATACAGTGAGGTCTCAAGAGGCACATACTTAAATAAAAAAAAACAATTTTTTGTAAATATAACATGCAATATTATTTTTAGTCATGTGCAAATTACACAAGAATGTAACTGATACAGCATGTCAAGCCTTTATTGGTTAAAATTTTGATGATTATGGTTTACAGTTTATGAAAACTTTGAATTGAAAAATGTAAGGTTTCAAAAACTGTAAGCCATGATGATCAAAATTATTACAAATAAAGGCTTGACATATCTCACTTTGCATGTAATGAGTTAATATCACAGATTAGTTTCACATTTGAACTTAATTGCTGACATGAATGGACTTGTACACGATACTCTAATTTTAATGACTGAGAGAAAATCCGGTTGCAGGAAAACATGCAACTTTGCCCTGACTACCATTGAACATTCACCTACTGTAACTGCAAACTTTTGACCACAAACTTAGTTGCTGCTCGGTGACATTTGTGAACTGGGGCGATTACTTACTGCCCGCCTCGTCGCCAGTCAGATTCTGTGTCTCGTCATTCTCATCTAAATGAGAAGGTATTCATTTCAATTTAAGAAATAATAGCGCTAACATGAGAAGAGTTGTTAGTTCGTACCTGTATTGTTCGGATGACGTGCTAGCGTTACTGCTGCTGGGATGAGATAGGAGGGGTTAAAAACACGACTTCCATTTATAATTATTGCATGCTGTGTTTAAATGTTTCAGGATATTGCTCGTATGTCCTCCTCTTGATGAACTAGCAGCCTTCTAATTATTAAATGTAGCGCTGTTGTAATCCTTTTTTGTAAAATGTAGTCAACTTTAGAGCGTTTTTTGCGCCTGGGTTCCGCCATTCTGTGCTCACTACGCATGTTGCGAAATGACGTCAAGAATCGATAAGAGAAACCGCGATTTCAAGGAATTGATACACTGGTAACCTGTTCTGAACGAAGGTTTTCAATTCCCATCCCTACGGGTACCTCTACAGAAATGATTGCTGGCCACCCGGTACCCTCTGCAGGAGAGGGGGGTGGAGCAGAAAAGGAATGCGGTAGGTCAACAGAGGACTATTCAAAAGTTTGAGAATATCAATTGAATTTTAAGGTGGGACTTTATTGCTTCTTTTGAGGTAGCTTTAACTTGTCAGTAAGGAATTCCGGAATACCGGAGCCCGAATAGAAAACGTTCTGGGAATCACTAATAAGCCGGCGTTCTTGGACAGGATATATGGTACAATACAATCAGCAAGATAAGATGGTGCTAGACCGTTAAGTATTTTGTACATAAGAAATAAAACCTCAAACTCGCATCTTAAGTGTACCGGGAGCGAGTGCAGGTGGGCCAGTATAGGCGTAGTATGATTAACCGGTCTTGTCCTAGTCAAAAGTCTAGCAGCCAAATTTTGTAGCAACTGTAATATTTTAAAGGCCTACTGAAATGAAATGTTTTTATTTAAACGGGGATAGCAGATCCATTCTATGTGTCATACTTGATCATTTCGCGATATTGCCATATTTTTGCTGAAAGGATTTAGTATAGAACAACGACGATAAAGTTCGCAACTTTTGGTCTCTGATTAAAAAAAAAGCCTTGCCCCTACCGGAAGTAGCGTGACGTCACCGGAGGAAGGGCTGCTCACATTTTCCCATTGTTTTCAATGCAGCGAGAGAGATTCGGACCGAGAAAGCGACGATTACCCCATTAATTTGAGCGAGGATTAAAGATTCGTGGATGAGGAAAGTGAGAGTGAAGGACTAGAGAGGCAGTGCAGGATGTATCTTTTTTTCGCTCTGACCGTAACTTAGGTACAAGGGTTCATTTGATTCCACACGTTCTCCTTTTTCTATTGTGGATCACGGATTTGTATTTTAAACCACCTTGGATACTATATCCTCTTGAAAATGAGAGTCGAGAACGCGAAATGGACATTCACAGTGACTTTTATCTCCACGACAATACATCGGCGAAGCTCTTTAGCTACTGAGCTAACGTGATAGCATCGGGCTCAAATGCAGATAGAAACAAAATAAATCAACCCCTGACTGGAAGGATAGACAGAAGATCAACAATACTATTAAACCATGGACATGTAAATACACAGTTAATAATTTCCAGCTTGGCGAAGCTTAACAATGCTGTTGCTAACGACGCCATTGAAGCTAACTTAGCTACGGGGCGGCGGCGGGCGTTGTAGCTTTCGACGACACCCCGGCCGCCATCAGAGTCGGCAAGAAACATATATTTCCCCAAAGTTGCGTACGTGACATGCACATAGGGACACGCACGTACGGGCAAGCGATCAAATGTTCGGAAGCCAAAGCTGTACTCACGGTAGCGCGTCTGTTATCCATCTCAAAGTCCTCCTGGTTGTGTTGCTGTAGTCCGCCGCTAATACACCGATCGCACCTACAGCTTTCTTCTTTGCAGTCTCCATTGTTCATTAAACAAATTGCAAAAGATTCACCAACACAGATGTCCAGAATACTGTGGAATTTTGGGATGAAAACAGAGCTTTTTTGTATTGGATTCAATGGGTCCGAATACTTCCGTATCAACCATTGACGTCACGCGCATACGTCGTCATATCTAGACGTTTTCAACCGGAAGTGTGGCGGGAAATTTAAAATTGCACTTTATAAGTTAACCCGGCCGTATTGGCATGTGTTGCAATATTAAGATTTCATCATTGATATATAAACTATCAGACTGCATGGTCGGTAGTAGTGGCTTTCAGTAGGCCTTTAATGCTGGACAACGGGAGACCCCTAAATAATACTTTACAGCGATCTAGATGAGGCATAACAAACACATGTGTAATGATCTCACTGGTGGACAAAATGGGACAGATTTTAGCAATTTACAGAGATGAAAGAAGGCTGTTTAGCAACGTGTTTAATGTGTACCTCAAACGAGAGAAGGGTGTGAAGAGCACCTTAAACTCACTTATTAAGCCATGATATTTAACGCATGTGATTAATCAAAATACTGCATTAATCATGCATAAATGCAGATTCTTCTCAATGAATTCTGAGCACTAATGCTAATTTACCTTACACACAAATGGTTGCCTATAATGCGGATTATGCGGTGTGGTTATACGGTCAATGCATATGTCAAAAGATGAGTGCGGAAACGCCGATTGGTGTGGATATACAAGTTTGAAGCGTAAGATGCAGTGTCACTTCAAACAACTAGTTTTTGATCAAATAAAAGCAAAACTTCTTTTTTAATCATCTAATTATGTACGATTTTATTTTTAGGCCGTATTGCCCATGCCTAATATACGCTACTTCCATCTAATAGGACTGTGAATCTTTGGGCACCGCACGGTTCGATTCGATTTTTGAGGGTAACGATTCGTTTGAGAATTGATTGTCATTTCAAAACGATTCTTGTTTCTAAATCAATAGTTTTGTAACAACATTGGGTGCCAGTTCTATGATTAACTATATTCCTCCATAAAATAGATAAACAGCTCTGATAAATTAATCAAAGAAAACTGATTTTGTTTGATAAAATTATACCTAAACTTTTACTCATCATCGGCGGTCACTCGAACGAGTATGACGATTCTCCTGGTAGGGGGGTATCCCTTTATGGAGGATGCCTGTGCGTGACTTTGTTTAACGTTGCACAGACAGTCACCACACGATCCTTGACTCATCCGGGTCAGGGTCCAGTGGCATGGAGTCCAAGACGACTGGGGACCCTTTTCTGCTGCAGCCTTCATCCGCCATCCCAGCCGTTGTGACGCTCCATAGGGTTAGCAATCATCCTCCGCCTGTTCCACCGTTGAGGTCTTGGGTTACTTCCCCATCACTGGGCCCACGTGGATGTGGGGGTGCCTTCTTCCGCCATCGCAGCCGTTGTGGTGGTTCTTACATCTACCGTCTTCCACCTGCTCCACCTTTGAGATCTTCACCTTATCCCTGGCTAGGGGGCAGTCAGGTACTAGGCCTTTGTCAAGGGCCACCTGGGGTAACAGTAGTAAAGGGGTTAACCTCCTAGTGCCCCAAGACCCCTTCGAGGAGCCTCCACTGCCGGATGCATTTTAACGTCATGCCCAGGACGTAACATTGGCTGGACAGGACAGATTTGGGGGAAATACTTTTTAATTCTTTTAATGTTATTTATTTATCTTTTTAAAAAAAAAATCGATTAAGAATCGTTACACATAAGAATCGCGATTCATTCGAAAATCTTTTTTTCTTTTTTTTTGACACCCCTACCATCTCACGTTTTGGGGCATGCAACTGTAATTGCAACTTAAAGGCCTACTGAAAGCCACTACTACCGACCACGCAGTCTGATAGTTTATATATCAATGATGAAATCTTAACATTGCAACACATGCCAATACGGCCGGGTTAGATTAGTAAAGTGCAATTTTAAATTTCCCGCAAAATATCCTGCTGAAAACGTCTCGGTATGATGACGTTTGCGTGTGACGTCCCGGATTGTAGCGGACATTTTGGGACACCATTGTGGCCAGCTATTAAGTCGTCTGTTTTCATCGCAAAATTCCACAGTATTCTGGACATCTGTGTTGGTGAATCTTTTGCAATTTGTTTAATGAACAATGGAGATAGCAAAGAAGAAAGCTGTAGGTGGGAAGCGGTGTATTAGCGGCCGGCTGCAGCAACACAAACACGTAGCGGCTACGTCGTAGCCGGTGTTTCATTGTTTACATTCCCGAACGATGACAGTCAAGCTTTACCATTGGCCTGTGGATAACTGGGACAACATAGACTCTTACCAGGAGGACTTTGAGTTGGATACGCATGCTTGTGGAGATGGGACAACAGAGACTCTTACCAGGAGGACTTTGAGTTGGATACGCGCTACCGTGAGTACGCAGCTGCGGCTTCCAAACATTTGATCGCTTGCCCGTACATGCGTGCCGCTATGTGCATGTCACGTACGTAACTTTGGGGAAATATATGTGCTGTATGAACTTTGGGGAGGTGAACGGTACTTTGGGCTGTGGGATTGAGTGTGTTGTGCGGGTGTTTGATTTGTATTGGCGGGTTATATGGACGGGAGGGGGGAGGTGTTTGTTATGCGGATTAATTTGTGGCATATTAAATATAAGCCTGGTTGTGTTGTGGCTAATAGAGTATATATACCGTAATTTCCGGACTATAAGCCGCTACTTTTCCCCCTCGTTCTGGTCCCTGCGGCTTATACAACGGTGCGGCTTATTTACGGCCTGTTCTTCTCCGACACCGACGAAGAGGATTTCGGTGGTTTTAGTACACAGGAGGAAGACGATGACACAATGATTAAAGACTGACTTTTCATATACCGGTAGGCTGGTTATTTTGATAACGTACAGGCGAGCACTTTGTATTACTTTGCACCGTTGTATTATTTGTACTCTGCACGAATGCTGTTCGCCATGTCAAAGATGTGAAAGTTTGATTGAATGATTGAAAGATTTATAGTTAATAAATGGGACGCTTTGCGTTCCCAAACAGTCATCTCTGTCCCGACAATCCCCTCCGTGGTAGCAGGAACCCCGATATACTACGGTAATTACACATCAAAACCCTGCGGCTTATAGTCGGGTGCGGCTTATATATGGAGCAATCTGTATTTTCCCCTAAATTTAGCTGGTGCGGCTTATAGTCAGGTGCGGCTTATAGTCCGGAAATTACGGTATGTCTTGTGTTTATTTACTGTTTTAGTCATTCCCAGCTGAATATCAGGTCCCACCCACCTCTCACAGCATCTTCCCTATCGGAATCGCTTCCACTGCCTCTAGTCCTTCACTCTCACTTTCCTCATCCACGAATCTTTCATCCTCGCTCAAATTAATGGGGAAATCGTCGCTTTCTCTGTCCGAATCGCTCTCGCTGCTTGTGGCCATGATTGTAAACAATGTGCAGATGTGAGGAGCTCCACAACCTGTGACGTCACGCTACTTCCGGTACAAGCAAGGCTTTTTTTATCAGCGACCAAAAGATGTTCTCTACTAAATCCTTTCAGCAAAATATGGCAATATCGCGAAATGAGACACATAGAATGGACCTGCTATCCCCGTTTAAATAAGAAAATCTCATTTCAGTAGGCCTTTAATGTCATACTTGAAAATGAGTCTCATAAATGTAATGATAAAATAAGATTTACCGTATTTTTCGGACTATAAGTCGCTCCGGAGTATAAGTTGCACCGGCCGAAAATGCATAATAAAGAAGGAAAAAAACATGTATAAATCGCACTGGAGTATAAGTCGCATTTTTTAAATGTATTTGATAAAAGCCAACACCAAGAATAGACATTTGAAAGGCAATTTAAAATAAATAAAGAATAGTGAACAACAGGCTGAATAAGTGTACGTTATATGAGGCATAAATAACCAACTGAGAAGGTGCCTGGTATGTTAACGTAACATATTATGGTAAGAGTCATTCAAATAACTATAACATATAGAACATGCTATATGTTTACCAAACAATCTGTCACTCCTAATCGCTAAATCCCATGAAATCTTATACGTCTAGTCTCTTACGTGAATGAGCTAAATAATTTTATTTGCTATTTTACGGTAATGTGTTAATCATTTCACACATAAGTCGCTCCTGAGTATAAGTCGCACCCCCGGCCAAACTATGAAAAAAACTGCGACTTATAGTCCGAAAAATACGGTACTAGATACCCAGCAGGCTCAAGACATTGATACAATATTGATTATACATACATGTCCTTTAAATCTGACTTCTAAAAAACGTTGCAAAATAGTTGTATTTGTAAATTCAGACAACGTTGATGTCCAACGTTGGATCCACGTTGTTGGTTGGAAAATGACCAAATTTTAATGGTCAAATCAACGGCACAACCTGACATTGAATAAACGTCGTCAAAAAGCATGTTTGTTTCAACATTGTATTTGTGTTGGGAAATTTCTAAAATTCAACTGTCAAAATCCAACATAGATTAAATGTTGTCAAAAAAACATGTTTCAATGTTATGTTTGAGTTGCTCAACGTCAGGATCTAATTCAATAAATTCTCAACGTTGTTTTCATGTCTTGTGCCTGCTGGGTAGCAACTATCACAATCAGCTCATTTTCAAATGTTGCAATAAAAAAATATATTTTTATATTGAAATCCATATTCATTAATACACATACAAATGTACCAAAACTTGGTACCATTGAGTATAAATATCGATTCCCTGGTACCAAGAATTGGTACTGTATTGGTTGTGAACGGTACCCATCCCTAGGGAGGACACCAGTTAAAAAAAGGCTTTTGTAAAGTGTTGCGCTCGGTACCAGTTTTGAACTTTGCAACATCATGGAAATGGTGTTCTGTTGTCAATAAATCATACAAACAGGAACAGAGAGCCAATAAGAAACGTGCATCAAAACAAAGAACAAATCACATGTACGACAACAATCAATAACACAACGTTTGTCAAACAAGAAACCGAGGCGCTCTCTCTGATACCCGCCGTCGGAAAAGCAACCTTCGCCATCGCCGATGGGAAGCCAACGGTTCCCCGCTGCAAAGTGTTTTTCGCAAAACAGCCTGGAATCGTGGCTAGGAGCGGCGAGGGATCAAACGGCGGTTTCCCACGGAAACACAGTCCGCTGTTTTGTTGACCCAGCTGTGCACCCTGGCGTCCTCCCAGCTAGGAACCTTGTAGCCAGCTAGCGTACGTCATCCCATTCCCTCTCGCAGTGAAACTACTGATGTTTCACACTGCAAACTCAAATCAGGTGTTGGGGAACCACCTGGAGGTTTCCGACGAGCCTCAGCAAAGATCATACAAGCCTTAGTTATGTACTTGAATAGCTTCAGACATTATACTCGCCGCTGCTCCATCAATACTGACATTGTGGTGGGTAGAGCGGCCGTGCCAGGAACTTGAGGGTTCCAGGTTCGCTCCCCGCCTCTTGCCATCCAAATCACTTCCGTTGTGCCCTTGGCCAACACACTTCACCCTTGCCCCCAGTCAGGGCCGGCCCGTGGCATAAGCCGTATAGGCAAATGCTAAGGGCGCCGTCCATCAGGGGGCGCCACGCCAGTGCCACAAATGTTGGAGAAAAAAAAAAAAAAAAAGTTGGTACTATTATTTCTAAATACAAAAAATAATCCCACGTTAATTAAAATGCAAAGTAAAGCCTATTTAATAGAAATATTATTTGTTACAACATTACACGCCAACCCCCCCTCCATCCCCCCGCACGGTGCGCCCCCTCCCTTCCCGTATCATGACTCTTACCACATCAAAAAATCAACACAAGATGTCAAAACGGCCAAAACTGTCAGGTGCCCAGGGAAGAAAAAATAGAAAAGAAGAGGAGGAGAAACGAGAAAAAGACAGAGGTAGCAGGTAGGTAACGTTAGCCTACATGAAATTATTTGTCTGTTACAGAATGTGATAGTAACCTGGCTTTTTTTCATTAAGCTAATGTTACATGATTCGGCAATTGCTAATCAATAAATAACTAGTTCTGTTTTAACGTCGGGTTAATATTGTGGAGGGGGCTAAATTGTTATGGAAAATAATAATGTAGCGTTAGGTAATTACAGTACTCCCACCTTACATTCCTCAGGGACATTTGTATTAGATCTTTTAAGCAGGTGTTTTTTGTTTACATTGTTATTGCCTTCTGGTTAGCTAATGTTTGCCCTGCAGGTAATAGTCACTTTTCCACCCCTTTATATATTAGGTATAGTTGTAAGCCTAGTTGTTAAAGTGCACATCATTAATGTTAATTAAGCAATATCACATGAGAGGGGATGCTGTTTTTTAATTTGAGCACTGCTGTGATTCGGTTAAAGATACTCATAACATTACATTCTCATATAATATGTTAATTTGCTTTCTTTAAGTAAAAAAAAAAGGTCAAAGACAAAGCTATTCGGTTTCTTGTGAGTATATACACTTCACTGCCGATGTGGGGGGGGGGGTGCCACCTAAAATCTTGCCTAGGGCGCCAGATTGGTTAGGGCCAGGCCTGCCCCCAGTGCCGCTCACACTGTTGAATGAGTGATAGGTGGTGGTCGGAGGGTCCGTAGGCGCAAATTGGCAGCCATGCTTCTGTCAGTCTACCCCAGGGCAGCTGTGGCTACAAATGTAGCTTACCACCACCAAAATGTGAATGTGGAGTGAGTAAATGATGGGTTCTCACCTCTCTGTGAGCGCTTTGAGTATCTAGTTCAGGGGTGCCCATTACGTCGATCGCGAGCTACCGGTCGATCGCGGAGGGTGTGTCAGTTGATCGCCAGCTTCGTCCTGCCTGCGCTAACAAAATGAGAGTCTCAGAAAGCTGGCGTGCACAAGCTAGCAAGCTACGGAGTTTGCCGCCAATGTATTTCTTGTAAAGTGTATACAAAGGAGTACGGAAGCTGGACAAATAAGATGCCAAAAATCAACCACTTTCATGTGGTATTGGACAGAAAGGAGGACTTTTTTTCTCCTCCATTTGAAAATGCGGACGTTATCATCACCACTGTCTGATTCCTATCAATGCAAGTCATCAGAATCAGGTAATACACCAACTTATATTCTTGTCTTCATGAAAGAAAGGAATCTATATGTGTTAAACATGCTTGTATTATCATTAAACACCTTTAACTTATTAACAATATTAACTATATGTGCTAAACATGCTTGCATTATCTTTAAACACCTTTAACTTGTTAACAATATTAACTATGTGTTAAACATGCTTGCATTATCTTTAAACACCTTTAACTTGTTAACAATATTAACTATATGTGTTAAACATGCTTGCATTATCTTTAAACACCTTTAACTTGTTAACAATATTAACTATGTGTGTTAAACATGCTTGCATTATCTTTAAACACCTTTAACTTGTTAATAATATTAACTATATGTGTTAAACATGCTTGCATTATCTTTAAACACCTTTAACTTGTTAACAATATTAACTATGTGTTAAACATGCTTGTATTATCCTTAAACACCTTTAACTTTTTAACAATATTAACTATATGTGTTAAACATGCTTGCATTATCTTTAAACACCTTTAACTTGTTAACAATATTAACTATATGTGTTATACATGCTTGCATTATCTTTAAACACATTTAACTTGTTAACAATATTAACTATGTGTTAAACATGCTTGTATTATCCTTAAACACCTTTAACTTTTTAACAATATTAACTATATGTGTTAAACATGCTTGCATTATCTTTAAACACCTTTAACTTGTTAACAATAATAACTATATGTGTTAAACATGCTTGCATTATCTTTAAACACCTTTAACTTATTAACAATATTAACTATATGATTTTAAACTTGTTTGCATTATTTTTAAACACCTTTAACTTGTTAACAATAATAACTATATGTGTTAAACATGCTTGTATTATCTTTAAACACCTTTAACTTGTTAACAATATTAACTATATGTGTTAAACATGCTTGTAATGTATTTAAACACCTTTAACTTGTTAACAATATTAACTATAAGTGTTAAGTGCTTATGCGAGTGGAAATGACAAGCATTTCCCAATTTTGTTGCCAGAACAACTGAGCTACCTACTGGGGTTGGCCGACATCGTTTTACAAGATGTAGTTTCTCTTTAAATATCCTTCTTGAAAATGGACTTGCAAATATATATCCGCCACCTAATTAGGGTTGGGTATCGAGTATCGAGTATCGATTGGAACCGGGACTAACTTTCCGATTCTCCCGGAATCGTTCAAAAGTTAAAATTTCGATTCCTAGTTTCGATACCCAGTCCGCCGACCGGAAAAAAAGAATAAGTCCGCCGACCGGAAGAAGAAGCCGCTGAACACCAACGAAGAAGCGCCCACCGCCGGAAGTGTTAGCATAGCCGAGCCTATGTAGCCGAGCGAGTCAGTCAAGCACGGATAGCGGGCGTCGGCGGTCGAAAGTGTGGCTTTACTTTACTTAAAAAAATGAAATATCGGCTAAATGTAACACGTGCAACAGGACTGTTTCGTGCTTAGGAGGGTGCACGTCGAACATGATGAAGCACCTCCGAGTTCATGGAGTACAAATAAATGCGTGTCCCGTCTTCGACGCGCTGCACCGACCGTCCTCCTCTGCCTCTTCCTCTTCCTCTGGCTCCGTCGCCCAGCCTGGCACCTCGATGACTGCACTGCAGTCCGAATCCGGTAAGTAAAACAATATATATGCAATAAATAATGTGTTTTGCGCCAACGTTGAGGCAGCTAACAAATTAGCCCGCGTATTTTTTCATAGACAATTTACAACCTGCTAGCCAGGCTACGCGATGTGCTCTTTCCTGCAGCATCATACACTTATGTGTAAAGGTGTTTTCATGAGGTTTCCTGCAGCATCATACACTTATGTGTAAAGGTGTTTTCATGAGGTTTCCTGCAGCATCATACACTTATGTGTAAAGGTGTTTTCATGAGGTTTCCTGCAGCATCATACACTTATGTGTAAAGGTGTTTTCATGAGGTTTCCTGCAGCATCATACACTTATGTGTAAAGGTGTTTTCATGAGGTTTCCTGCAGCATCATACACTTATGTGTAAAGGTGTTTTCATGAGGTTTCCTGCAGCATCATACACTTATGTGTAAAGGTGTTTTCATGAGGTTTCCTGCAGCATCATACACTTATGTGTAAAGGTGTTTTCATGAGGTTTCCTGCAGCATCATACACTTATGTGTAAAGGTGTTTTCATGAGGTTTCCTGCAGCATCATACACTTATGTGTAAAGGTGTTTTCATGGGGTTTCCTGCAGCATCATACACTTATGTGTAAATGTGTTTTCATGAGGTTTTCAAAAATAAAGCTCTCTTGAGGAAAGTGTACCCCTGGGAAAATGTATTCATAATTTATAATATTTATATTCAAGTTCATAGATTTGATATTTATATTCTAGTTGAAAACAGCCCTGTGAGGAATTTATAGTAAAGTTCATAAAAAGTTAATAGGATTAAAATTGATGGAGAATGTCAGACTATTTCATTCAGAAAGACTGTAGGTTAGCTAGCTCATTTAAAATATCCTAAAAAAAATTTTTGACCCTGCCTCTTAAAAGAATCGGAATCGAGAATTGTCAGGAATCGGAATCGAAACAAAGAATCGGAATCGTTCGAATTCAAACGATACCCAACCCTACACCTAATCAACGTTTTGTTCTCCTGCTCTGCTATCCCGGTCTGGCTACGGCGCAACACTTCCCGATTCCTGCTAAATTGAAACTTGTGAATGGATACTCACTTTGGAATGACAAGTGAGTATCCATTCACAGTCTCATTAACATCAGGCTACTTAGCTAGGCTACTGTCTAGGCGGTATAGCTCGGTTGGTAGAGTGGCCATGCCAGCAACTTGAGGGTTCCAGGTTCGATCCCCGCTTCCGCCATCCTAGTCACTGCCGTTGTGTCCTTGGGCAAGACACTTTACCCACCTGCTCCTAGTGCCACCCACACTGGTTTAAATGTAACTTAGATATTGGGTTTCACTATGCAAAGCACTTTGAGTCACTCGAGAAAAAGCGCTATATAAATATAATTCACTTCACTACTGTCAACAACTTGTGATCTGTGGTCTCTCAACTCTGTGTTCTCAAATTCATCCGCTAACGGTCCCAGTGAGTATCCAATCACAGGACGCGTAAATATCACGTTCAACCTTAGGCCACCCATAAGGCCTTACTGACAACATCTCGTGATCTGATTGGCTATCGCAACTGTCTATCAACTGTATGTCCATATTCGCTTACAGTGCAAGGATGCCCGCATTGTTGATTCTGAAGGCCCCTGGCAGATTTCATACAGCATGGCAACATAAGCTAGCTGAATTCTGATTGGATACGAACTAAAACTAAAAACAACAGCACTGGAAGGAGCATAATATGACATGAAGAGAATATGAATACTTTTAGATATTTAGGGAAAGTAAATAAAAAATTGATTGTATCTTTAATTATGATCATGATTTCTGGTTATGTTAGGCTAGCAGAGAAGGCCTTGTTGGCCCTGACGGTACACCACTGCCTACGACGTTAAAACAGGGCTAACTAATGTTAGCATACGCGCTTCTACAACTTACCGCAATGTGTTTTCTCCAGTTGGAGATGACATTTTTGTTGGCTGAAATGTGAACATTTCAACTGATGACAGTGCATGATGTACAGCAGTGGTCCCCAACCACCGGGCCCGGTACCCATTGGTACCGGGCCGCGCAAGAAATTACAAATATATATCAATATAGATCAATACAGTGTTCAGGGATACAGTCCGTAAGCCCACATGATTGTATTTATTTATGAAAAAAAAAAAAAGTCCCCCCCCTACCCGCCCGGACCGATTGGTACCGGGCCGCGCAAGAAATTACAAAAAAAAAAAAAAAAAAAGTTTTTTTTTTTTTATAAAGAAAACTTAAAAAAAAAAAAAGTTTTTTATTTTATTTTTTTTTTTTATTAAATCAACATAAAAAACACAATATATACATTGTATATCAATATAGATCAATACAGTGTTCAGGGATACAGTCCGTAAGCCCACATGATTGTATTTGTTTATGAAAAAAAAAAAAAAGTCCCCCCCCTACCCGCCCGGACCGATTGGTACCGGGCCGCGCAAGAAATTACAAAAAAAAAAAAAAAAAAGTTTTTTTTTTTTTTCATAAAGAAAACTTTTAAAAAAAAAAGTTTTTTTATTTTTTTATTTTTTTTTATTAAATCAACATAAAAAACACAATATATACATTATATATCAATATAGATCAAAACAGTGTTCAGGGATACAGTCCGTAAGCCCACATGATTGTATTTGTTTATGAAAAAAAAAAAAAAGTCCCCCCCCTACCCGCCCGGACCGATTGGTACCGGGCCGCGCAAGAAATTACAAAAAAAAAAAAAAAAAAGTTTTGTTTTTTTTTCATAAAGAAAACTTTAAAAAAAAAAAGTTTTTTTATTTTTTTTTATTAAATCAACATAAAAAACACAATATATACATTATATATCAATATAGATCAATACAGTGTTCAGGGATACAGTCCGTAAGCCCACATGATTGTATTTGTTTATGAAAAAAAAAAAAAAAGTCCCCCCCCTACCCGCCCGGACCGATTGGTACCGGGCCGCGCAAGAAATTCCAAAAAAAAAAAAAAAAAAGTTTAGTTTTTTTTTCATAAAGAAAACTTAAAAAAAAAAAAAAAAAAGTTTTTTTTAAAAAAGTTTTTTATTTATTAAATCAACTTAAAAAACACAATATATACATTATATATCAATATAGATCAATACAGTATTCAGGGATACAGTCCGTAAGCCCACATGATTGTATTTGTTTATGAAAAGAAAAAAAAAAAGTCCCCCCCCCTACCCGCCCACCGATTGGTACAAGAAATTACAAAAAAAAAAAAAGGTTTATTTTTTTTAATTTTATTTTTTTTAATTAAATGAACATAAAAAACACAATATATACATTATATATCAATATAGATCAATACAGTATTCAGGGATACAGTCCGTAAGCCCACATGATTGTATTTCTTAATGAAAAAAAAAAAAAGTTTTTTTTTTTTTTTTTCATAAAGAAAACTTAAAAAAAAAAAAAAGTTTTTTTTATTTTTTATTTTTATTAAATCAACATAAAAAACACAATATATACATTATATATCAATATAGATCAATACAGTATTCAGGGATACAGTCCGTAAGCCCACATGATTGTATTTGTTTATGAAAAAAAAAAAAAAAGAAGTCCCCCGCCCGGACCGATTGGTACAAGAAATTACAAAAAAAAAAAAAAAAAAAAGGTTGTTTTTTTTTTATTTAATTTTTTATTTTTTTTTTAATTAAATGAACATAAAAAACACAATATATACATTATATATCAATATAGATCAATACAGTATTCAGGGATACAGTCCGTAAGCCCACTTGATTGTATTTCTTTATGAAAAAAAAAAAAAAAAAAAAAAAAGTTCAGATTTACTTTACAAAAGAGAAGTGTAGGATACTTCTCTTGTTGCCTTATTTGTATTTGACTTTATTAAATGTATTTATATTATCATTTGGTGCATCTTAATGACAGCAGACATTGTACAGTACGGGATGTTTTATTATGTTTGTTGGTTGTGAGTAAAAATCGGTGACGTTGTCGAAGAAAAAAGCGATATCACATCTTATTATAAATGTGCCTTTTGATCACATTCATTTACTAGTTAGAATGCATAAAAAGGAAAAACGTGTGTTATTGTTTTACATTAGGATTGTGAATGAGGCAAAATAAAAAAATGCTGTTCCCCTTTAAAACTACTCTCAAAAAGCTATTCAAGTGAATAAAACAGAATAAATGTAGCACATTACGACCCACATGTGGTTATGGTTAATATAATTGTTTTTATTTTAAAAAGGTATGATTATCTGTCTGATAAAAGGTAATTGAATTGACTAGTTTGGTCATGTAATGTTTACTTTGACTTTGTTATATGATTATCATTTTAATTATAATCAATATCATTGCTATCAAAATAATACATTTAAAGTGTCACTGTAATAGTTTTTTTTAATAATTACTAGAGATGTCCGATAATATCGGCCTGCCGATAAATGCGTTAAAATGTAATATCGGAAATTATTGGTATCGGTTTTTTTATTATCTATCGTTTTTTTTTGTTGTTTTTTAAAATTTTTTTATTAAATCAACATAAAAAACACAAGATACACTTACAATTAGTGCATCAACCCAAAAAACCTCCCTCCCCCATTCACACTCATTCACACAAAAGGGTTGTTTCTTTCTGTTATTAATATTCTGGTTCCTACATTATATATCAATATATATCAATACAGTCTGCAAGGGATACAGTCCGTAAGCACACATGATTGTGCGTGATGCTGGTCCACTAATAGTACTAACATTTAACAGTTAATTTGACTCATTTTCATTAATTACTAGTTTCTATGTAACTGTTTTTATATAGTTTTACTTTCTTTTTTATTTAAGAAAATGTTTTTAATTTATTTATCTTATTTTATTTTTATTTTTTAAAAAGTACCTTATCTTCACCATACCTGGTTGTCCAAATTAGGCATAATAATGTGTTAATTCCACGACTGCATATATCGGTATCGGTAATTAAAGAGTTGGACAATATCGGATATCGGCAAAAAGCCATTATCGGACATCCCTAATAATTACATTATTTAATGTCTTTACTTTTTGATGTTTATTAGATACGAGAGCATTTTAGTAAAGCAACAGAACAACAATGGCTCTACCATAGCGCCCTGATGGACCCCATTACTACGAGAGCCTTGAAATGTTTGATTTTCTGATCTTATTCAAGACTTTTGGATTTTAGCCTCCTGAGTTTGAATGTTGCTTCATTCTCTCACCTCACACACCGCCACTCATTCGGGTTACCTGCAAGGTGAGCGTATCGTTGTGCTTGTCGGACACATTCCTCGCCCGCTGCGTCACCAGGCGGCCCGGCAATTAAGCTCACCCACCGTCTGCCCCTCCTCTTTGCTTTTCTTGTCATAGACACACACCTCCTTTCACGCTCGCCACACAGAGCGCCGGCGTGAGCTAATTACACGTCGTAATCCTGCAGCGGGCAAATTGCACGGCAACGCAGGTGGTGTTGTGTTGTTATCGAGACCAGCTTTCATAGGAGAACGAACACGACTTCTGTTTGTTTTGGACCCTGGCAACTTTCCGTACACACCTGATGAACGTGCAGGTACTAATGCGGACGTGTTGACACAGAGTCGCTTATTCCGTCTTGGGATTACAAGCAGAAACGAGACAACTCCATGAAATCATTCAACACTCAGCACATTTTTGCTACTGATCATCAACTCTCAGTTGTTTGGTGTCCCAATGTTGCGGTAACCAAATTACAACATGTTATTTGAATCATTACCAGCTTGGTACTGTATTTTCTGATGTAACCCTTTATTTACAGTTTTTGTTTATTGCACACAAAATACATTGACTCTGAAATGTATTCAAAATGTCTTATCATTTTAATAAATTAAACACATGATGGACAATTTTACTGAGATGCTTAAATCAGCGGTGTCTAAACTTTTTGACTCTGGAGGCTGCATTGGACTAAAAATATACGGCCGGGGCCCAAATGCCGACTGCATGTAAAGTAACAATATATACACACACAATTATAGCCTATAAATATATGTGTACATATACACTACCGTTCAAAAGTTTGGGGTCACATTGAAATGTCCTTATTTTTGAAGAAAAAGCACTGTACTTTTCAATGAAGATAACTTTAAACTAGTCTTAACTTTAAATAAATACACTCTATACATTGCTAATGTGGTAAATGACTATTCTAGCTGCAAATGTCTGGTTTTTGGTGCAATATCTACATAGGTGTATAGAGGCCCATTTCCAGCAACTATCACTCCAGTGTTCTAATGGTACAATGTGTTTGCTAATTGGCTCAGAAGGCTAATTGATGATTAGAAAACCCTTGTGCAATCATGTTCACACATCTGAAGACAGTTTTGCTCGTTACAGAAGCTACAAAACTGACCTTCCTTTGAGCAGATTGAGTTTCTGGAGCATCACATTTGTGGGGTCAATTAAACGCTCAAAATGGCCAGAAAAAGAGAACTTTCATCTGAAACTCGACAGTCTATTCTTGTTCTTAGAAATGAAGGCTATTCCACAAAATTGTTTGGGTCACCCCAAACTTTTGAACAGTAGTGTATATATATATATATACATACGTCTACATAATCCACACTGCTTACCTTTCCGGTTATAATTACAGTTTTAAAATGTATGATCATATTTTACTTCTAAGAAGCTGACGCATAAAGATTTCGTATCCACTCTGGGCCTTGCCATCTTCGTACATTTATAAACGTTGTACATTTTTGTGCTTTCTGTGGAAATACGGCCTATTTACGAAGAAAAAAAAGATTCTAAAAAAAACCAACACATTAGTATTTGAACAAAAAAACTGCTGCAATCCACAGTACGTGGAAAGACATTTTAAAAAAGTATTTGTAAAATAATGTCTAACAATCTACACATTGTACAATAAATGATATTGCACACATATTGGTGGAGTCAAATAAGCACATTTGTCTGTCAAAGCCAGGATCATGTTGACATTAAATGACAAAACGGCCTGAAGGGTTTAAACTAAATTATGACACAGAATAAAAAAGTTGACATGTAAAAGCTTTATTGTCACACTCAGCTTTAACACGAAACACATGCGAGACCTCCAGCTTTAAAATGTGTATCCACTATTCAGCATTGTCACGAGGGCGAACACTCACGTTGGCGCACTCACTGTCGTCAATTTATATATTTATATAACTTAATAATTTAATAAATATATTTGGCAGGGAGGAAACGAAGCAGTTTGAAAGCAACACTGGCAAGAACAAAAAAACAAACAAAAACAGCCGCCGACGCCAATTTTCGTGTGTGCAAAAAAAAATACTTTTAGGTACACATCCAGCTTCCAGCGAAACACGAGAATGGAATGTCGAGGGAATGAACGGGTACATTCACACTTTGTACACACAAACACTCTTTTTACATTCCTTTGAACTCGTCCCCGTTTAGTAGCTGCGGTATATTTACTCATTTACAGTGCATTTAGTGATATAGCTCACGAGTAAACAAGACAAATACTGTTTTACATATATATGTGTATGTATGTAAATATAATCAATTTACAGTGGGGTCTGGGTTCTTCTTGCCTCATTCTTGTGAGAACCCTGCGTGTGACAGAAGATTAAGGAGCGGGGGTTGGTTAATTTATCCATTGCTAGCTGCAGGGTGCTCGTACTACAGTGTTTCCCACACATTCATTTATTTGTGGCGGCCTGCCACGAAAGAATTACGTCCGCCACAAATTAAAAACTTTTTTTTTTTTTTAAATTTAGAAAAAAAAAAATTTTTTTTTTTTTTTTGTCCTCTCCAGCTTCTCAGGCAAATCATATAGCAGATGTAGATGCCCATATCGGCTGTTCAGATTTACTTTACAAAAGAGAAGTGTAGGATACTTCTCTTGTTGCCTTATTTGTATTTGACTTTATTAAATATATTTCTATTAGAAACACAACATGTGTATATAACAAAGGGTGCAAAGTCTGCAGGCAGTAGGAAACACATGGTTAAGTGTAGGGAGTAAAACTGATGGCAGTCTAAAGTTCAAGATTTTTGGAGCTCTTTGTTCAGTGGATCAGATGTTTGATGAAGCTCTGTGTCTATCTACCACCACTACTGTTTTCTGTTTATTTGTTACCGACTGTGGCAGGACACCTCTGCCTCTGTTTCACTTTATGTTGCTGGTAAATAATATGGTTGTAGTAGTAGGCTAAAGTTAAATTATTTAGTATGCACTAATTAAAGGGGCAGAGCTTTATGAGACATTTTAGCTTTTATATTTTATAATATATATTTTTTTGTAAGAACCACAATTAATACATATATTTCAGTGAATACCTTATTGTTCAAATCTGTATATAAATATGTACATAAAGTGTTGTAATTGTATTGTAAAATGGATGGATGTCCGTTTAAAACAAAACTGTTATTATTAATTAGTAAGTATACATTTTTTTTAGCCTTTTTAGAGAAAATCATATCATTGTAGTAAATTATGCAAATTTCTCGATGATGTCATGGTGGCCACGCCCCCACCGCCACAGGTATCTTGGCAGTTTATGGGAAACACTGTACTACTGATGATAATACTGTTATCATCTCTTCCTCTTTTGGACTTCACAGGTGGGTAGCACGTTCTGTACTCGCGCTTTATGCGAGGGACGAGGCAAAAACGAACCCAGACCCCCTGGGTAGAGTTGCAGCAGAATTTGCAAGCGGTGTGGTTCCATGCAGGTGAACACTATGGATGCAAGGCGGTGTTTAAGTTATATATTAGTGTCTACACCTCACGAAAGGTCTAAAAAAATAAATTAAAAAAATGCATCCTTAGTGGTTCTGTGCAGATGGAACCAATCGGGAAAGTTACAGTAGTTAATCCATAAAGTGACTTATCTACTAATACACAACTGTGGGTTTTTTGGGTCCACTATTTGCGTCATTGGATCTTCCCCAAAATTTGGACACACTTAGGAGTCATCTTGAGGTCTGTTTGGCAACACTGTTGGCTATATTCCATAGCTTCAGAAACAAAAGGTTTGCGTAAACATCCCCACTCGAGGTGGGCTTAGCAGTGATAAGTTGGGGCAGGGATTCTGTGCATTGTGTGGAATTGATTCCTCCAGGGGCGTCTCTAAATCCACAGCAAACTAATTTGCACACCAAGGTGATTGTTGCTAATAAATAAAATAGGAACACGGTTGCTGGTTGCCACAAATGACATTAATATTCAAAATAAACGTCATGGAATACTTTGTGGAAAGAAACATGAGAGATGCTTCATACTCAGATAATACCAGGGTGTGGCGTCCGCTAATGTGTTTTTCTTTCACATGTGGAAACACAGCCGCCGCCGTCGAGGTGAGCTGTAGATGCGATGACATCATCGGCCCTGCAGCCATGGGGATCCCCGAACAAGAACACACATTCTTTGCGTGTCAAGTCCCTACCGAGGCTCTTTCGGAACACATGGCGTGAGTGAGTGTGTGGCTCTCTTTTTTTTTTAAATTGTGTATGCATGTTATAATTCAACAGAAGCCGGGGAATTATACTGTACATAAAGTGAATGTGATTGCGCCCTCTGGTGGAAGTAAAGGGTGCCTAAGTGTGCTCCAGGAGCCACTTGAAGAGGGGCATGCGCTGACACTCCCTGCCCGGCTGGGGGGTCTCCTCCCTGGGCTGGTTCTGGTTCTCCTCACAGTACCTCAGCAGGAAGTGCAGCAGGTCTCCCACCTTCCACTTCCTCTCACGCAGCCTCTGGACCACAGCTGGCAGCTAAGCAGAGTAACCGTTCAAATCAGTGACAGCAAAGATAACAATCGGGGCTAAAGTTTCAGTCAAACTCGATCAGGCCTGGGCAATTATTTTGCTTCGGGGGGGGGGGGGGCAAATTTAGAGAAAAAATGTGTCCTGGGGCCGGTACATCTATTTTTAGGAACGCTATAACAAATCCTCACAATAATGTCTGAATGATAAAAACGTTATGACTAGGGATGTCCGATAATGGCTTTTTGCCGATATCCGATATTGTCCAACTCTTTAATTACCGATACCGATATCAACCGATACCGATATATACAGTCGTGGAATTAACACATTATTATGTCTAATTTGGACAACCAGGTATGGTGAAGATAAGGTACTTTTAAAAAAAAAAAATAATAATAAAATAAGATAAATAAATTAAAAACATTTTCTCGAATAAAAAAGAAAGTAAAACAATATAAAAACAGTTACATAGAAACTAGTAATGAATGAAAATGAGTAACATTAACTGTTAAAGGTTAGTACTATTAGTAGACCAGCAGCACGCACAATCATGTGTGCTTACGGACTGTATCCCTTGCAGACTGTATTGATATATATTGATATATAATGTAGGAACCAGAATATTAATAACAGAAAAAAACAACCCTTTTGTGTGAATGAGGAGGGAGGTTTTTTGGGTTGGTGCATTAATTGTAAGTGTATCTTGTGTTTTTTATGTTGATTTAACTAAAAAATTAAATTAAATAAAAAAAAAAACGATACCGATAATTTCCGATATTACATTTTAACGCATTTATCGGCCGATAATATCGGCAGGCCGATATTATCGGACATCCCTAGTTAGGACAGACCGCCTTAAAGGCCTACTGAAAGCCACTACTAGCGACCACGCAGTCTGATAGTTTATATATCAATGATGAAATCTTAACATTGCAACACATGCCAATACGGCCGGGTTAACTTATAAAGTGCAATTCTAAATTTCCCGGGGAACTTCCGGTTCAAAACGCCTTTGGAGGATGACGTATGCGCGTGACGTCGCGAGGTCCACGGAAGTGTTTGGACCCTATTGGACACTCTGTTTTCTTCGACAAAATTCCACAGTATTGTGGACATCTGTGTTGGTGAATCTTTTGCAGTTTGTTTAATGAACAATGGAGGCTGCAAAGAAGAACGTTGTAGGTGGGATCGGTGTATTAGCGGCTGGCTGCAGCAACACAACAAGGAGGACTTTGTTGTATAGCAGACGCTAGCGCCGGCGACCTCACCTTGACTTCCTACGTCTCCGGGCCGCCGACCGCATCGTCGATCGCTGAAACGCAGGTGGAGCGCTAATGTTTTTATCATAGCTCTGACGAGGCCCCGTTGCTAAGTTAGCGTCGTTAGCAACAGCATTGCCAGGCTTCGACAGGCGGCACAGCATTAACCGTGTATTTACATGTCCAGTGTTTGGTTCGGTGTCTCCTGATAGTAGTATTGTTGATCTTCTGTCTATCCTTCCAGTCAGGGATTTATTTATTTTGTTTCTATCTGCATTTGAGACAGATGCTATCACGTTAGCTCATGCTAAAGAGCTTCGTCAATGTATTGTCGTGGAGATAAAAGTCACTGTGAATGTCCATTTCGCCTTCTCGACTCTCATTTTCAAGAGGATATAGTATCCGAGGTGGTTTAAAATACAAATCCGTGATCCACAATAGAAAAAGGAGAGAGTGTGGATTCCAATGAGCCAGCTTGTACCTAAGTTACGGTCAGAGCGAAAAAAGATATCTCTTGAACTGCATTCTAGTCCGTCACTCTAACATTCCTCATCCACGAATCTTTCATCCTCGCTCAAATTAATGGGATAATCGTCGCTTTCTCGCTCCGAATATCTCTCGCTCCATTGTAAACAACGGGGAATTGTGAGCAGCACTACCGCTTGTGACGTCACGCTACTTCCGGTAGGGGCAAGGTTTTTTTTTTATCAGCGAGCAAAAGTTGCGAACTTTATCGTCGATTTTCTCTACTAAATCCTTTCAGCAAAAATATGGCAATATCGCGAAATGATCAAGTATGACACATAGAATGGATCTGCTTTTCCCGTTTAAATAAAAAAAATTCATTTCAGTAGGCCTTTAAAAAAACATTTTTTTTTACCGAATGAGACACGCAGAATGTACATGAGAATAAAGAATATGGGATTTACAATATTAACTATGAACGATAAAACACTGAATATTAACAACATATGAATGTCACACCCCCTCTCCATCCACATATTTTACAATCAAGCGAAACGCAACAAACACGGCGAAATATGAAGGGGAAGGCTAAAAAAAACACACCTACAATCTGATATATCTGATATATCACTAAGCTTTAGAACTTTGTTGTAAAAATCTCCTTCCGCGTCTGTCCCTGACACCCACATTTCAGGCTGGCCGCTCTGGAAACACTCTGTGGAAACGCTCCCCGCCCAAACTGCTTGGTGCCTCTCTAAACTGCTGTGACTTAAATTACCATAGTAACTAATTAGATGACCGTAGTAACTAGTATATCATGCAAAAGCGCAGATTCCAACCATTGAAATACTTTCTATAGTTGAAGACTTACGGTCGGCTACAATTTCGATACTAAAGATCTAAAAAAAATATTTGGGAATGTCCGACGGGCCAGATTGAAAAGCTTAACAAGCCGCATGTGGCCCCCGGGCCTTAATTTGCCCAGGTCTGAACTAATTTCTTTTAGTAAAGTGCATGATTGCGTTATGCTCCTATAAAGGGTGAACAATAGCCGTCATAATTGCAGGAATCACAGTGTTTCCCACACATTCGTTTATTTGTGGCGGCCTGCCACGAAAGAATTAAGGCCGCAACAAAAAACAAAAAATATTTTTTTTTTTGTAATTTTTTGTGTGGCAGGACACCTCTGCCTCTGTTTCACTTTATGTTGCTGGTAAATAATATGGTTGTAGTAGTAGGCTAAAGTTAAATTATTTAGTATGCACTAATTAAAGGGGCAGAGCTTTAAGAGACATTTTAGCTTTTATATTTTTATAAGATATATTTTTTGTAAGAACCACAATTAATAAATATATTTCAGTGAATAACTTATTGTTCAAATCTGTATATAAATATGTACATAAAGTGTTGTAATTATATTGTAAAATCGATGGATGGATGGACGTTTAAAACAAAACTGTTATTATTAATTAGTAAGTATACATTTTTTTAGCCTTTTTAGAGAAAATCATATCATTGTAGCAAATTACTCGATGTCATGGTGACCACGCCCATAGCCACGCCCCCACCGCCACAGGTATCTTGGCAGTTTATGGGAAACACTGAATCGGATTACGTTTGGCGAAGCAGTTCTCAAAAAGAAGGCGTCACCTGTTGCAGCTCCCTTTCAGGACTCAGTTGGATCTGCGGGGTGTCGGCCATGGAGGCGGCCGCCCACTGCAGCAGGCTCCTCAGCTGAGGGTCCAGGGTGACGTGCTGAGGCCCTCGCCTGAGCTCGCGGACATCCGAGTTCAGGATCATCAGTGAAGAAGCCCTGGAAGCCTGCACCTGTGTCGTGTCCACACGCAGGGTCCCTGCAGCGTGATAGGAAAACGGTAAGTCAGGGGGTCCCTAAACTGTCCCTAAAGACCTAAACCCAGTTAATTTTTTATACCGTATTTTTCGGACTATAAGTCGCAGTTTTTTTCATAGTGTGGCCGGGGGAGCGACTTATGTGTGAAATGATTAACACATTAGCGTAAAATATGAAATAATATTATTGATCTCATTCACGTAAGAGACTAGACATATAAGATTTCATGGGATTTAGCGATTAGGAGTGACAGATTGTTTGGTAAACGTATAGCATGTTCTATATGTTATAGTTATTTGAATGACTCTTACCATATGTTACGTTAACATACCAGGCACCTTCTCAGTTGGTTATTTATGCCTCATATAACGTACACTTATTCAGCCTGTTGTTCACTATTCTTGATTTATTTTATATTGCCTTTCAAATGTCTATTCTTGGTGTTGGCTTTTATCAAATACATTTCCCCCAAAAATGCGACTTATACTCCAGTGCAAATTATTTATGTTTTTTTCCTTCTTTATTATGTATTTTCGGCCGGTGCGACTTATACTCCGGAGCGACTTATACTCCGAAAAATACGGTAACATGAAAGTTGAATTCTTGCAAATGTGCTGCAATGTAATGGATGTCAATGGTGTTAGTCGCTGACCGTGAGCGTGACACATTGAGCGAGTGCAATCAATATTTAAGTACCAATTCAGACAACCTCCTCCACCCGTAGTCCAAAAAATTAAAAACCAACACACAATTCAAAATTACACCCATCTAAATCCGCTACAAAGCATGTTGGGTAAAATGCCAAACTGTCTCTCTGTCTTGTCTAATCATAAAAGATGCAGACGAGGCGTGTTGGCGGGGTTCTTAAAGTTTACTCCACAGCGTGCTCATCAAAAACATCCCGCTGCCGGCATTGCTACATTCAACAACCTAAACGGGGCTAGTGCGCATGCTGGGTAATGGAGTTCTTATGTTACCTAGCTCATAACGTCACAATAATACCGTATTTTTCGGAGTATAAGTCACTCCGGAGTATAAATCGCACCGGCCGAAAATGCATAATAAAGAAGGAAAAAAACATATATAAGTCGCACTGGAGTATAAGTCGCATTTTTTTGGGAAATTTATTTGATAAAACCCAACACCAAGAATAGACATTTGAAAGGCAATTTAAAATAAATAAAGAATAGTGAACAACAGGCTGAATAAGTGTACGTTATATGAGGCATAAATAACCAGTGTTGGGACTAACGCCGTTAGTTTCGGCGGTAACTAGTAATCTAACGCGTTATTTTTCTATATACAGTAACTCAGTTACCGTTACTGCATGATGCGTTACTGCGTTATTTTACGTTATTTGTATGTAGTATCAGCTAGAAACTGAAGATCTGAGTGTGTTTTATTGGAGCGCTCCGGTGGAAAAGAAGAGGCGTGCTTTCCCCCACCCACAGAAAGCACGCCTCCCCGCAGGGGAGACGTTCCTCCAGAGCCGTACTTCGGGTCTAACAACCTTCACTTTACCCGGAAGAGGGTCTTTACAGCTGAGGGTGAATGCCGAGCCCGGCGGTTTGTTGCAACTTTGTGACTTTATTGCACGCAGCCACCCACCAAGCTAGAGCACCTACACGCACTCACTGTCGCCGCTCCCTCACCTCTCTCGCCCACTCACTCACTGACGTCACTCACCTCTCATGCTGTCATATCTTAAAGGGCCACACACACATACGCTACTCTCATAACAACTAACAAGACATCATGGCGAAGCCAGAAGTCGAGTTTTTTAACATGGAGACATTCTCAATACTTTTCTTTTGTCGAGCACAAAGAAAATAACATTTTAGTTAAATGTAAGTTGTGTCTTGGATCAAAGATCCTATCTACTTAAAGTTAAAGTGCCATTATGTTGCAGCTATTTAAAATAGTTTTGTCAATTTTTTCTGGCCTGAAATAAATTGGCCCTTTGAAACATATCTTTGTCTTTGTGTGTTGTATGTAGACCACATTGTTTGTGTGTTGTATGTAGACCACATTGTTTGTGTGTTGTATGTAGACCACATTGTTTGTGTGTTGTATGTAGACCACATTGTTTGTGTGTTGTATGTAGACCACATTGTTTGTGTGTTGTATGTAGACCACATTGCCTTCTGAGTTCAATGATGCAAATGCATGTCAAGTTGATCCACAGATTGTATTATTCTCCAGTGCAATAACAGTACTGAAATGAAGGCTAAAAGGGCATTAATGGGAGCCTTAAAAAAAGGGGGGGAAAAAGAAGTAACTAAATAGTTACTTTTCACAGTAACGCATTACTTTTTGGTGTAAGTAACTGAGTTAGTAACTGAGTTACTTTTGAAATAAAGTAACTAGTAATTGTAACTAGTTACTGGTTTTCAGTAACTAACCCAACACTGTAAATAACCAACTGAGAAGGTGCCTGGTATGTTAACGTAACATATTATGGTAAGAGTCATTCAAATAACTATAACATATAGAACATGCTATACGTTTACCAAACAATCTGTCACTCCTAATCCCATGACATCTTATACGTCTAGTCTCTTACGTGAATGAGATAAATCATATTATTTGATATTTTACGGTAATGTGTTAATCATTTCACACATAAGTCGCTCCTAAGTATGAAAAAAAAACTGCGATTTATAGTCCGAAAAATACGGTATCTGCCTTAGGCCAGCTGGAAGGCCTCACTGACAACTCGTGATCGATTGGCTCTCTCAACTGTCTTGTCAAACGTTTGTGTCTGTTTACTGACAGTGCACGGACGCCCGCATTGTTGATTCTGAATGACCCGGGCAGATTTGGTACAGCATGGCAACATAAGCTAGCTGAATTCTGATTGGATGAAAACTCTCTAACCGAAAAACAACAGCACTGGAAAGAGCATAATATGACATGAAGAGAATATGAATACTTTTAGATAGATTTAGGGAAAGTAAATTAAAAAATGACTTATCTTTAATTATGATCATGATTTGTGGTTATGTTAGGCCAGCAGAGAAGGCCTTGCTGGCCCTGACGGCACACACTGTGTATATACAGTATGTATACACACGCGTGTATATTTATATATGTGTGTCTGTCTGAATGTGTTATTTACATGTGTATATATTTAAAGCAAACTACTCGTCCTTAAAATATGCTTGACTGACACATAATGTACACATTCAGTGGTAACTGGAATTTTGTGCGCGCCACTTTTCATGTAATTCGCTTTCCAACTAATATTTAGGCCAAACTGTTGCTTACATTCTCACTTATTGTACAGCCAAACATTGCGATACAAACTTGCCTGCTCTATCCGAACAAGCAAAGTACATCTACTAAATTAGAACCCCAACATTCGATAATAATTATGACATACTTTTGTGGTTTAAACTAATTTAGCAAATTAAATCGGCTTCCTTTATCTGTATCTACTCAAGGGAAACATAACCTCCCCAGTGCTCAGTTTCTGCCAATTGTGTTAATCCTTTTTCCTAATACAAACTGAGGGTGTACAGATGGGGAAACAAAGACCCTCACCAATGAGGGGGGCGCTGCACAGACACTATAAATAATGAGTGGCTGCGAGGGGAGTGAGCGCAGACCATGAATGAACGTCAGTGTGGTGGAATACGGGGGTGGTAAAATCCCCTGCTACGATTACACATTCAGACAGACATCACAGCAGACTTGCAAAGCTAGCTAGTGTCGAGTCAAACTATTGTGGAATTTCAGCAAGTGGTGGGAGTTGGCTAGACTCAAAATTAGAAGCCTGCTCATTTTTCTCTGACGCTTGGTGACTAATGTACTGTATGTATATATGTGTGTATATGTATAAGAAGGGTGGGATTTAGTATCCCTTACCGCTGGATTCCTCTTTGACCTCCGTCTCTTTGTCCTCTGTATTGTCACTGGTGGATCAGAGAGAGCAGTGTAGTTAGAGATAGGGATAAACTAATTGGGACAAACAATATCAATAAATATACAGCACTGTGACATAGGGGTGTAACGGTACACAAAAATGTCGTACCTCGGTTTAGAGGTCACGGTTCGGTTCATTTTCGGTACAGTAAGAAAACAACAAAATATACATTTTTTGGGTTATTTATTTACCAAATTTGTAAACAATGGCATAACATACATATACACACAGGGTCCATTGCCAGGGTTAATGTGGTCAACATATATAAAATAAATTGTTTCCTTTGTTCTCTAGCCCCGCCCCCTTGACCTTTCCTTTGTTCTCCTTGACCTTTGGCCACGCCCCCTCATCCATCAACATTTTTGACATAAGGTAGGGACTTAACTCATTTTCGGTTCGGTACGTACCTCGGTTTAGAGGTCACGGTTCGGTTCATTTTCGGTACAGTAAGAAAACAACAAAATATACATTTTTTGGTTATTTATTTACCAAATTTGTAAACAATGGCATAACATACATATAAACACAGGGTCCATTGCCAGGGTTAATGTGGTCAACATATATAAAATAAATTGTTCCCTTTGTTATCTTTGTTTCCTTTGTTCTCTTTGTTATATTTGTTTCCTTTGTTCTCTTTGTTATATTTGTTTCCTTTGTTCTCTTTGTTCCCTTTGTTATCTAGCCCCGCCCCCTTGACCTTTCCTTTGTTCTCTTTGACCTTTGGCCACGCCCCCTCATCCATCAAAATTGTTTACATAAGGTAGGGACTTAACTCTCTAAATAAGATAAGGCTCATAATGGTTTCTTAACAAAACTTTTCTACATATAAAGTGCTTTTTTTGATTGATTGATTGAGACTTTTATTAGTAATTTGCACAGTACAGTACATATTCCCTACAATTGACCACTAAATGGTAACACCCCAATAAGTTTTTCTACTTGTTTAAGTCGGGGTCCACGTTAATCAACATTAAACTGCCTCAAGTTGTTGCTCAGATTAAATAAAATGACAAAACTTTTCTTCTACATATAAAAAGTGCAACATTAAACAGTTTCAAGTCAACTCAGCCTCTGATTAACTTTTCTTTTCCCCCCAGCCTGGCTAACTTGGCAGTAAGAGGTGGGAGCCGTTTGCTCGTCTTTATCTTTGTTGAAGCGATGTTCACTTGGGGGTGGTGCCGCTTCAAATGGGTTAGCATGTTTGACGTGTTGGCAGAAGCATGCCTTACCGCTGTTGAACAATGTCGGCAAACCTCCGTCCTCCGCACCGCGCAGCCGAAGTGTTGCCAAACGGGAGATCTTAACGAGTCGGGAGGGTCTTCCAGCTCTGACTTTTATATGTTGTCCTAGCCCGGTCATTGCTAGCATGCCGTGTGTTGTGCCTTGGTGTGCATTGATTACACAACGTGCACTACGCTACTTAATATGTCCGTGTGGAAACTCGTTCGGGGCGCCTCCGAACCGAACCGAAACCCCCTTACCGAAACGGTTCAATACAAATACACGTACCGTTACACCCCTACTGACTGTGCAAAATGCAGAGTACATTTCTTGTTTAACATCTTACGTCCGTTATAGCACCATCTGCTTTTCATACTGGAAATCTACTCAACTAGGGCTGGGCGATATACTGATATATGTGTTTTATATCGGTCGATATAAATGATTTTTATATTTTATGACCTATCAAAAATAAGGACCAGGAGAAAAATATAATAAATGTAACCTTTTTTTTTTTTTTTAATGATACCTTCCTCTGATTATCATCCACTCAGCTATCAAGGCAGAAAGGAAAGGAAATGTCAACACAACCTGAGAAAACTATTTTCTGCAGGTTTAGTGCCAGGAAGTTATGGCTGTGGTCCGGTCTAAAGGGTAAGTGTAGCTAATGTGGTGTGGTATTACCGGTCTTGGTGGAGACAAGCTCCCTGCATAATTTACAGACCACATTGGTCCGTTTAAAAAAATCCAAAAAACTGCCATACTTTCGAGGTGACTTCTCCAGTTTTATCAACAATTTCTTTGCTCTCTGCAGCACTCATTTTCAGTTTGCCTTCTCAATCCATTCCAAGAATCAATCGCGAGACAAGTCGGTGCCACCAAACTGTATAGTTGATACTATACTACTATATACTATAATACTGTCAAAGCGCTTTGAGTACCTTGAAGGTAGAAAAGCGCTATACAAGTACAACCCATTTATCATTTATCATTTATACTGTTTCCTGACTGTTGTTGCGTAGACAGCTCTTCCTCCCAGGGATTTTAAGCTGCTGTCCACTCCCAAGTGCTTTTAATGGCAAATAAGCTGGAGTTTAAATTGATCACCAAAAGCAGTAGTTGGTATTTTGTTGTTTATTCTCAAAGCTTTGACAATAACGAGACCAGCCTTGCAATATCTATCCCGATGCGTGGCTCTATCCGGTCTGCCCCCGCTTCCCCTCCCCGTACTCTTCCTACCTCGTTGTTTTGTCTTGTTGTTTTGTTTTGTCCGAGTTATCTCTACTCTCCACTGCTAGAAGGCCGACACCTTACTATGAGAGAGAGAAAGAAGGAAGAATACTAGCTATGTTGTAATATGACTATGAAAGTAAAAAAGTAACACTTAAATATGGATATATGGAAAAGATCTGGGTCCATCACTGTCTATTGAGCGTGTCACTCCCACTGATCAGTGATCACTTCTGCATTGTTCGGTTACCAGAGAGCGAATGTCTTTTTTCATGCGACCAACCTTGCTTCCAAACTTCTGGTTTCGTCGGACAAAGAAAAAAAAATTTTTTTAACGTTTTATCGAACGCATTTTTTATTGAAATCTATTACGTGTTTATTGCTATTTACAGTATATTAATATAATTTTATCGCTGAGCCCTTGCAAAATGCATCCAGTAAATTCCTTGTTTAATTTCTTTGTCTTACGCCAGTTACAGTATCATCTGCTTTTCAAGTCCAATACTCCATACTGGAAATCCACTTAGCACAACTCACACTTTAACCAAAAAGTGCCAAGGCCCGAGTGGGTTCCAGTCGCTAGGACTTCTCGACTGGCTTGAGTTACCAAATCAAAGTGACATCTGGATTCAGTTTGAGACAGAGAGCGAATACGGCTCAATAAATTGTGGCCAGAAAAACCTGACAAGTGATGGCTATGATGTGCGATATGTAAAAAGGAAAACAAGCGTCTTCTTCGCGTGAGAATATCAGTGCAGTTTGCGATCAGGCTGTCAGTCAGTCTGTCAGCGAAGTGCAAAAACATGGAATTCCAACGGCCAGCCAAAAGTATTGATGAAATACTATCCTTGTCTGTGATGATGATCACAAACCCATTACAGACAGACACCAAGTTCCTGTTCTGATGAGTTGCCCTTTTCACCCAATACCACAGGGTGTGAGGAGTGTAAAAATAGCTAACCCAAACGAGGCAACACCTAAGAGCTATTTTTGTGAGACGACGTTGTCTACCAACCTCATCAAAACACCAAACGAGGGATTCCCTTTTTAATAACGCTGAGCTGCACAGACTTGTTCGATCTATGCCAAAGGGCAATGACGCCCTGCCAAGCATCTGTAGGTGGATCACAAGGCTGTTTTTCCCCCAATAATATGTCACCAATCTGTATCTGAGAAGTGCCTACCGGAAAAACATTATTTAATCGGTTTAATAGTGTTGTTAACCACGTTGTTGTTGACAGAGCCTACAGGCACAGACACCCTTCCAGAAGGAGGCTGTTCCTGTGAAACCTTGATATTTTTTTTAGAATACGCAAACACAAACACGGCATTAACTGGGTCGGGACAAAATCTAAAAATACATTTCAACCTTCACTGTATGGCAGTCAGGTCATACAATCATGATTCAGGATGGCAGTAAATGTGCCGCGGTTTGTTGTTGCAGCTTTGAGCTAACTGTTGTTCAAAAGATCGGGTGCAACTGAAGTTGGTATTGGCTGGCTTTTTTCCAAATTCATGGTTGAATGCAGCCGAGATAGGCTCCAGCGACCCCGAAAGGGACAAGCGGTAGAAAATGGATGGATGGATGGTTGATTTTGAATCAGAATGTGCAAAAATTGACATGTGATTGAAGAACGGTAAGAGAAGATGAAAGTCAGGATGGTTGAATTTACTTGTCGTCACTCAAATAAGCTTCATTAGTCAAGGCAGTGCTGATATGCAACATTGCTGAGATCAAGAAAAATAAAGAAAGCACTGGAAAATACATTTGACCAATGTGTGGACAAATAGGAATCACCAGACTGTAACCACATACTGTAAGTGTCATTATGCTATACTAGCATGTTACAGTGGGCTTTTTTGTGTAGCTTTACCATGCACACCCTCATACTTCAAAGCAGCACTAAGTAACTTTTCAACCATCATAAAATATTTTCATAACTTTTGGGGATGAGGTGACAAAGAAAAACTGAGCTTAAAAGGACAGTCAGGATCAACATTGCCACGGCTTTCACTCGCTGAAAACGGTCTGTAAAACATAATCTATGCAAAATTTTGACCAAAGAACCACCATTACATGTTATGTAGACCACAAGAAAGTGTTTTACATGTAGTAAAAAATCTGCAGTTTTGTGGAATTTTGCCTATCGTTAACAATCATAACAACATACGTTTTTAATATTGTTTTTAATATTGTTTTTAACATGGCTGTGCAGCACTTTGGAAACATTCTTGTTGTGTAAATGTGCTATATAAATAAAGTGGATTGGATTGGATTGGATTATGAGAGACAAGAAGACAAAAGGTTGTTTTTTTCTTTTCGCTTTCTAACATATAAAAATCGGTTTGTTCTAGGTGGCTAGCAATATAATCAATTGTACCTCTAAATCACTTTAAAAATGCATTAAAAAACCATCAACAATACTTCATTTACGTTCCGTAATCTGTATAATAACCAAGCTGTAGCGCCATTGTTATTGTAAGAGCGAACACTGAGGAACTCAGAGTAACACATCGGCATGCTTCGGTATTAGCCGTAAAAGCTAACTACGGCAAGAGATAAGCTAGCTTCTACGACGCCACAAAACGTGTTTGAGTTTGTAATGCCCAACACTGCGATACGACACCAATCTGTACGGACTGAAAAACATGAACAATCATATTACAGTATCTGTAAAGTATTAGCTCACATTTCCTGTTTTGTTTGTACACAGCTAGCCAGACAACATATGTGTAACTATGTCCTGGGACTGCTGAAGCCGACCAGAGGGTCCAGAACCCCAGGGACACCAGCTGGTCTGGTCCAGCTGGCCGGGGACATTTCCTGTTGATTTTGGCTAAGCAATCCATTTATGTCGATAGAGCTTGTCTCTAAGTTCCATATTTATAGCGTCAAAATGGCTTTCATCCCCCTCTCCCGGCTTCCGTCTGCTCAAGCCTCTCACTCTTCCTTCGTGCTCGCTTCTATAAGCAGCAGTATATTTAGCTTAAAAAATGTAAGGTTGTCAATCCTCATTTGTCCAAAAAGAGCCGTCTTTGTTGTATGTTACCAAGTTTGCCATGATTAGCAAACACACTTGTGTTTGATTCTGTAAGTAGGAACACACATATTGCCAGAAGTCAGACGTGCGTTGCTTTGGAAACAAATCAATGTGCGGAATAAATCAGTCCTGGAAATAATTAAAAAGATCAAAATACGGTAAATTTTGAACATATTACATATTGTTATTAACGTGTCTGTTACTAAATGATATATAGACTAGCAGGGTGTATATAAAACGGTGCTAGAGGGTTTTGATGTTGTTTTATAAGGGCTTTGAAGGCTACAACGGTGACTCTCATTACCCGCATCCTTCAAGCGTTTTTTATCATCTTTAAAATCGTAAAATAAAATAAAAAAAGACGTGTGTTCTTGTCTCTGATTGTGAAACATAAGCAAAATTCCAAAAAAAAAAGTGCAGTTTCCCTTTAAGGTCTTTCCCCATTACAAAGGTCATATTCCAATCTAAACTTGTATAAACACATTGCTGTCTGGCAAACGTAAGATGTTAAATTGTGTACATTGGACCTACAGGCTAAGTCTCTTAAAACAGAGTAACAAATCCATACATGGACGTGTCTACAACAGGAATTGAACTAAGGGCAAAATGAAACGGCAAACCGATATTGCCTTTATCATTAAACCCTAAAACCTTCACAAATTAAAATAGATGGTAAACATATTTTAACCCTCAAATAACAATAATGTGTTTTTAAGAAGCCAGGATAATATTAATGTTCCTCTTGCTAAGGAAAGTATATTATAAAAATAAAAAACTTGGTTAAAAGATTTCAGTGTGTACAGGTACTTTTTGTGCACATTCAACAATATTGTGATATCGCTAAATCCCTAGTAACATTTAGACCAGGATTTCTGTATGGTCCCCAGTTCTAATATTTTGGAATGCTTACTGACCTGTCTGAGGGAGACGATGACATGCGCTCCTCAAAGGGCTCCCCCTCCAGGCCCAGACTGCTCCAGCTACTACTGTTCCCATTGCTGCTGGAAAGACAAGGGACAGGTAACCACGATTACACACACACAACTGTCAAGCTTCAAAAAGTTCTCTTTCAAAGTATAGCTTTCTTTTTGTGGTTAAGAGTTCATGTCATGGTGGGAACTTGTTCCTCAAGTCCATCTCCAAGGCCTTTGAGGATGTATTTTACTTTCCCCTCTTTTCATCTGCTGAGCGGAAACGGTCGCAACAGGCTCTTTAGAAGGGAGTCTAATGAATTACACATGGCGCTGGACTTTGTTCATGCAGAAACAGTGCCTGAAGAGACAAAAGCACTCTGAGACACACCTTTAGAAAATATTATGATACATTAACCCGGCGCCCTCAATGGTCAAAAGTGAGGAGCTGAAGACGTTATATCTTGGGAAAGGATCTCACTGTCAGGTTTGCTTCTACAGAGATACCCCCACCTTGACGGAAACGTCAACGGCAAAAATGTTCTGGCAGCTTGTGTGAGAACATGTCAAAAGACGAATTCCAATTTCTTTCTGGAATTTACATTCATTGCTTTAAACAATTTAAGCCTTTTCTATGAGGTACCTAGTTGCATTACAACTACATCTTTAAGATCTAAACCTATATATACTTCATGTAACTTAATCATTTCAGACAAATGAGAGGAAATGGTACTTTGGCAGCAAAGGCCAAGCAAAACTCCTCAAAATATGTTTTGGCATGCTGTGCTAAATAAGGAAAACGCCGCCTACTAAGCGAAGATCTGCACCGAGATTTAGCCTTTTGCTAGATTGCGTGAATGTAATCAAGTTAGTTCCGGTTTCACATTGTGCCAGACGAACATTGCAGGGCACTCCGTTATCCTGTCATCTAATACATGAGCTCGTAGTCCAAAAAGGTCTTGTGTCTGGCATTAGTGTATATAGTCAACGCAGCAGTTTGAAAAAACAAATTTTACAGTACAGTTATGAAAAATCTAAAGGTCAAGTGTAGAAGAGTCCCAAATGTTGATCCTTATGTGACATTTTCTACTTTTGCACTGTTTATTTATCATTTGCGTTGACAAAAACTAACATTGGGATAGATATGTGGCATGCAATATATAATTTGGAACATGTACCTGTCACTGAGATGAAGGAAGCTGCTGTTGTCGTCCTCAAAGCTCAGGTTAGACCAGCTCCCCAGACTGTCGTCAGCTACACTCAACTGCTGGGACACGGTAGACTCTGTGACTTCCTTGCCTCCTGGAAAGCTGCAAAGAGACCAGAGTAAATCACGGTGCTTAGCAGTGACGCTGTTATCGCTATCCAAGTACAATTTTAACTTATCTGTACCTGTCGCTGGCCACCTGGCAGATGTTAAGGGCGGAAGTCATGATCTCAGCAGTCAGGCTCTCGGCATAGCTGGCTCCATCGTGGCCTATGCCACTGTCTGCATTAAGGCTTGTGTTGCTCAGTTCGCGTTTCGCATTCTCCATCGCCGTGGATACCATCCCCTCTGCAAATGCCGACTTGTGCTCCAGGTCGATATGGATTTTGGGAATCTCCAGACCTGGGAGGCGCTCAGGCTTTGTTTGATACTCTTGGCCTCTTCTCCTTTGCAATATAAACTGACTGTGGTGCCGACAGAGTTTGGTGCAATGAGGACACTCAAGGCCCTGACAATAACGACATGTACCCTGGGCATAACCGAGCTCTGTCCCCTCAGACAACTTCTGGGTGTGAGTGTGTTTGTCCTGGGTTTGAGCCTTCTGCTGATCCTGGTATGTATGTCCCACTGAAGCCATGCTCAGTTTCAGAGTGTCATCAACTATTTTTCTGGCGTAGTGCTCAATGACCTGCATTATCTTACTGCTTCGTTCTCCGTCGAACAAGCTTCCCGTGCTGTGGTAATGCCTACCGTTACTCTCCTTGGTCAACAGGGGACAGGAAAAAGAGTTTCTTATGAGGTTCTCTGCAACGTTTTCAAGTTTTGACTTCTTATAAAGACATGAGTCAGTGAGGGACTTTGGGAGGCGTGGAGTTGAAAGACTAAGCTTACGTGTGATATCACACGTGATATTATATGCTAAGGATTCTGCAAAGTCCACCAGATCAACGCAGTCTCTCTGGCTCGGTTTCTCTCTGCAACAACACTGTGCATCTTCACATGAGGAACAAATCACTGACTCCTTGCATTGTGATTCATCACTTCCTGATGCCTTCCATTCATCTGGTAGGGACTTCGAGGGACGGAGGCGGGCACTAGAGGATCTTTGCTTTATCTTGCGACTAGCATGGGCCAAGCCTTGTTTTATGGAACGGTAGGCCAAACGACTGGCATACTGATCAAGGACTAGCTCCCTACTGCCTCCTTCTTTTTTTAGCACCTTAATGAGGTAGCCGGCATATTCATCTGTCACACTCTCACAGCTGGGATACTCAGAGGACAATCCAGAGCTTGCACTTGACCTGGAGGTGGCCGAGCGGAAAACAGAGGCTGGGAGCTCGTTAGCCCATTGCTCAGCCACCCTTTCCACCCTCCAGTCTCTGTTCTGATCTGAGGGTGGTTGGTAATGCAAACATTCCAAGCTAGACCGGTCTATACTTCTTTTTCTGGGAACTCTATGATAGGGGCATTGCTGGACAGAGTTCACCCTTTTCTTTACGTCATTGATGACTTCTCCTGCCACCTCCCCTGCATACACCCATAGGGTGTTCAAAGTCTGCTCTGAGAAATGAGCTATACTATCCCGCCTTCTCTCATCAAAGCCAGCAATTTTCCCTTCCTCATCATTGGTTCTGAGAGTGTCCATCTCCGTTGCCATTGAGACAATATGACAAGCCAACTGCTCAGCATAATGGAGGGCTTCCTTATTGGACAGTCTTCGTGAAGACAACAGGCTAAGTTCCTGTGAGCGACCCTCTGACTCGATAGATTTGCTTGCGGTGTCTTCTGCCAATTCTTCCTCCTCTTCATCCTCATTACTACCTGCCTCTTCAGAAAGAGATCTCATTAGTTTCAACATAAACTCGGTCTTGTCTGCCTCCGGACTGCTGTCCGCTGGACCCAGCCCAGGTTCAGGGTGATAGTGAGGAGTTGGAGGAGGAGTAGCTGGAGAAAATTCTTTGGCCAACTTGCTTTTTAGCTTCTTGGAGAACTGTTTTATCTGCTTTTCCTTGGATACCTCACTGGGTTGCTGAGGAGTAGATGGAGGAGTTCCAGGTGTTCGACCAGATTTTTGACCAGATGTTACAGTTGAGTCATCCCCAGGGATAAAGGCTTTTCTTTGTCCACCCATCTCCACGTTTGGCACGGCAAGAGTGTCTCTTTGACTTGCGACTGTCTTTGCAAGGAAGCCTGTGCAGTCATCCAAACTCTTCTTCATTTTAGAAGAGCTCACTAGCTCACAAGCCTCAGTCACTATCATATCCACCATATTGCCAGAGAAGCTTTGGAAAGGTGATTTTCCAAGAGAGATACCTTTTCTTCCAGAAGCAGCTTGGGTTTCATTAGTGTGAAATACAGTTTGTGCGCCTGTGGTGGTATCCGAAGAAAATACTGTTACTCTCGGGCTGGACTGCGAGGTATCTGTTGAGCTGGAACCATGCTGGTCTTTGGGATCCTTTAAATGAGAGATAGCTTGGCCTGCTTGGGGCACAGGGATACAGCTAGCCATGCCTGACACAGTGAAAAGAGCTTTCTTCACTGTGCAGGTAGGATTCTCTCCTGGGGGCCCTAGAACACCAGCAGCTAAGCTGGCGTTGGAAAGCTGCTGGTTAGCAAATGTGCTGCTGGTGTGAGCGCTTGTATTTTCTGCACTGACGTAACAGATGTTGTCTTGAGAAACACTTATGGCGGCTTGGCTAGTAAAAGCAACGTCAGCCTGAGAGAGCTCGATAAAAGCCTCTTGGATAACAGACTCAGACAAATCAGAGGCATAGGAAGAAACCACCACCTCCTCTTCTTCCTCCAAAGGCCCATGGTTGAAAGACCATTCACTGGGGGTTAGAGGTGTCGAAGGATGAGAGAACTGACACACTTCCATGATACCTTCAAACACCAATTCTTCGGCCAACTCTGCCGCAAAGCGTGTCACTGTGTTGTGGAAAATCTGCTTTTTCACAGTCAAGAACTCTTTCAGGGCACCAGTTACCGCTTCCCCGACCAGAAAGCTTGCTAATCCATTCACTGCTCGTTCTTTAAGCACATATGCTTGTCGCATGCCAATCTCTTGGAATGCCATCTGAAACACAGAAGAGGTGAGTCTTGCAGCCAGGTGACACAAAGTGGTGGTGCAAGTAGATACGCCTTTTTGGAGGTCACGCAAGGCGCTGCCCAGGCTCATTTCCACAAGGTCGGCAGCAAACCTCTGAATACCGTCTTTCAAAGACTGGGATGTCTTTTGGAGCTTGACCACAGTTACAGTCTCCTGAATTTCTGATAGCTTCATCAGGTAGCCTGAAGAGTTAGTAAATTCTTTGTGGCAGACACAGCTGAGATTCTTGTTGTCATTAAAGTCTAAAGCAGACTGATAGCCGCATACGGACCCAAGAATTTCTTTAGAGAGACTGCTGGCAAAGTCTGAATAGGTCTTATACAAGGAGCAGAGATCTTGAGGTTTGCGTAGCTCAGTGTTGTCGTTCTCCTCCTCACCTTTCTTCCAGAAGTATTCCAATGCAGCACTTGAGTCCACCAAGGGGCTAAATGCAGAGGAACTGACAGGACTGAAGAGAGGACCACCATTGTCTTCAGAGGGACTCAGTATTGGCCTTGGGGAGTCAGGCACCTCAGAATGGACTCCATAAGGGGAGCCAGGTTTAAGAGGAGTGGGTTTTTTCACATTGGCTGGAAGAATAGGCTGGTCAAAGCAGTGAGGGTTCATGCCCTTTGTTGAGCAGCCTCTAGAAACATATTTGGATGTGGAGCCACTAGTGCTAGAATGGATGGTTTCAGTCTGTGTGCTTGGAGCGCTAACGGCATCCATAGGCAGCGTGAGTGTGCAGCTCTCTGAGCTTAACTCGTCCAGGTCATCGAACTGGTCAAAGCTGTCAAAGAATTCACTGACTTCAGAGTCAGAGTCTTCTACTCTGTCTCTGGGACCTCCTGGCACCTGAGGGATATCCAACTTGGCCAGCATGCTCTTCTGGTAGCCCACCTCATCCAGGAATATGATGGGGCTTGGGCTAGAGCCATCGGACTCTTCCGATTCACTTACTTGGACGGCGGGCGAGGACAGATGAGCTCCTGGACTGCAGTAAGTCCACTGGGTCTCCATACCTGAAGACCTCTGGACAGTGACAGAAACATCCGGGCCTGGGTTGTTTATAGCTGAATGCTCCTTTGAAGACGAGGTTATGATAACATGCGAGCCTGATAGCTCCTTTCGTCTCTTGTGGGCTGGGATTGTCTGTGATGCCACGTTGCGTCTTTTAAAAGGCCCATAGGAAGCTTCAGTTGTCCATTGCAGTCATAGCAGAAAAAAAGATAAAAACAAATAAAACATAAATATGACTGCTACCGTGATAAATTAGCTTATTTTAATTTTACTAATTATTATATTTCCTCAAACTGTGGCTTCCACTTTAATCAACCTGCTTCAGGTAGTCTTTGTCCACTATCTTTACTGTGACTGATACCACCATTTGTCACGAGAAATGTCTTTGCCACAAACACACCACCTTGCAGAAATGACATGGCATCTGTAAAGCTGACGTTGACCTAAAAAGTTTTAGGTATTGGTATTGTATTGTATTTGCAAACATTAGGGTTTAGAATAAATGTAAAAAAAGCGCCATTATGAGCACTTAAGTGCTTTATGCATTTGAATAAGCCACTTTCAGAGGAAGTTCTCATTAATGCTTGATAAATGTGTACAATAAAGAATAAAAATCCAACCGTACAAGGATTGTCTCCTGTGTCGTCTTCTTCAAGGTGCTCCAGAGCCGTGACAAAATCGTCTTCGATAGACGAGATGGACTGGTTGGTGTCGTCCTCCTCCAGCTGTCTCGCCTCAGCGTTGCCCTTCTGGACACTTTGCAGTTCAAGAGCGTAGCGAGCGCCAGCCATGTAGCACCCGAGCAAGCCCACCAACGAGGTAACGCTGGCTGGCGGGTGCATGCCAGGGCTGGGGTTGTGCCGCAGCACACACACCGCCTTTAACCAACACTGTAATTGAACACATAGTGGCCCTATGTGAGTGGTATTAACCCTTTAAATACTTCTGTGTCAGAATTGAGTGTTAAAGAAAAAGCAGACTGAACAGGACTGGAGTTCACAGAAGTCACAAAACTACAACTTGGTAATAAAAAACTATCTTTGCCATTCCAGTCCTCACAAGTTTCTGGTTTAGCTACAAAGGAGCTATGTCCAAGTGTTGTAATGCACAGCAGCAACCTACTTGAGGCCAAGTGTCCTTGTGATCCACCAGCCTCCGGGAGTCTTTGAGCAGCAGGACTTCGTCATTCCTCAGGCCGTGAACGTGGAAAGTCCTGAGCAGCTCGCACAGGGCCGCTGGAAGCGAGGATAACGCCTGAAGAGGACGGAATACATCGTGATACTTTAGGTTGATTCTCGAAAGCGCTATATAAATACATACCATTTACCATTTTACATCAAGGACAAATAGGGAGAAAATAGAACTATACCAGATCCACAGCATCATCCCCTTCACACTGAGCAGGCAGACAAACAAAATGAATCTGAAAGAGGACAAACCGATCAATATTATGTCTTTTTTTGAAATTGTGTCGCTTTGTCTTTTGTAGGTTTGTGACAGACCTCAGTCAGTCTTCTGGCGTCTCTGGACGGGAGTTGTAGGTTGATGCTGCACAGCTCCTTCCTGCTCTTGAAGAGGCTCTTGACAAACTGCGGCCCATTGTCCCGCACAGTCTGCAAACATGAAGAGTAGAAAACCCAAGGTAAGGTGACACTTTTTTTCCTCAGTTCCATGTCGGTCAAATAATATATTGACGGGAAAAAGCTGGCTTTTACAGGCTTTTGGGGCTGGGTGAAAAAACGATATCAATAAGAAATGTTATTTGTCGCAAGAAACTTCCAGTTCCAAAAAAGGTTTGTTGCATGAACAAAGGCACTCGCTCTCTGGTAACCCAGCAACACAGGAAGTGATCACCAATCAGTGGGAGTGACACGGTACTAGCCAATCAATTTGCATTTTTTTAAAAAGGGACCAACAAGACCGGTAATACCACCTTAGCTGCGCTCACCCTTTAGAGCACAGCTAGGGCTGCAACTAACGATTCATTTGATAATCGATTAATCTGTTGATTATTACTTCGATTAATAATCGGATAAAAGAGACAAACTACATTTCTATCCTTTCCAGTATTTTATTGAAAAAAAACAGCATACTGGCACCATACTTATTTTGATTATTGTTTCTCAGCTGTTTGTAAATGTTGCAGTTTATAAATAAAGATTTATTTTAAAAAAAATAAAAAAAATTGTATTTTTTTATTTTTTTAAAGCCTCTGCGCATAGATCCAACGAATCGATGACTAAATTAATCGGCAACTATTTTTATAATCGATTCAATCGATTAGTTGTTGCAGCCCTAAGCACAGCTATAACGTCCTTGCAACAAACCTGCAGAAAATAGTTCCTCTCAGGTTTCTCTGTTTACATTTTCACACTTTGCACTATTTTGTTACACTTTATTAAGCATTTCTTACGTATTCCTTATTTTTTAACTTTAATTTTAAAGGCCTACTGAAACCCACTACTACTGACCACGCAGTCTGATAGTTTATATATCAATGATGAAATCTTAACATTGCAACACATGCCAATACGGCCGGGTTAACTTATAAAGTGCAATTTTAAATTTCCCGGGAAATATCCGGTTGAAAACGTCTATGTATGATGACGTATGCCCGTGACGTCAATTGTTGATATGGAAGTATTCGGACCCATTGAATCCAATACAAAAAAGCTCTGTTTTCATCCCAAAATTCCACAGTATTCTGGACATCTGTGTTGGTGAATCTTTTGCAATTTGTTTAATGAACAATGAAGACTGCAAAGAAGAAAGCTGTAGGTGGGATCGGTGTATTAGCGGCGGACTACAGCAACAAAACCAGGAGGACTTTGAGATGGATAGCAGACGCGCTACCGTGAGTACAGCTTTGGCTTCCAAACATTTGATAGCTTGCCCGTACGTGCGTGTCACTATGTGCATGTCACGTACGTAACTTTGGGGAAATATATGTTTCTTGCCGACTCTGATGGGGGCCGGGGTGTCGTCGAAAGCTACAACGCCCGCCGCCGTCCCGTAGCTAAGTTAGCTTCAATGGCGTCGTTAGCAACATCATTGTTAAGCTTCGCCAAGCTGGAAATTATTAACCGTGTATTTACATGTCCATGGTTTAATAGTATTGTTGATCTTCTGTCTATCCTTCCAGTCAGGGGTTTATTTCTTTTGTTTCTATCTGCATTTGAGCCCGATGCTATCACGTTAGCTCAGTAGCTGAAGAGCTTCGCCGATGTATTGTCGTGGAGATAAAAGTCACTGTGAATGTCCATTTCGCGTTCTCGACTCTCATTTTCAAGAGGATATAGTATCCGAGAAGGTTTAAAATACAAATCCGTGATCCACAATAGAAAAAGGAGAAAGTGTGGAATCCAATGAACCCTTGTACCTAAGTTACGGTCAGAGCGAAAAAAGATACGTCCTGCACTGCCTCTCTAGTCCTTCACTCTCACTTTGCTCATCCACAAATCTTTCATGCTCGCTCAAATTAATGGGATAATCGTCGCTTCCTCGGTCCGAATCTCTCTCGCTGCATTGTAAACAATAGGAAAATGTGAGGAGTCCTTCCTCCTGTGACATCACGCTACTTCCAGTATAGGCAAGGCTTTTTTTTATCAGCGACCAAAAGTTGCGAACTTTATCGTCGTTGTTCTCTACTAAATCCTTTCAGCAAAAATATGGCAATATCGCGAAATGATCAAGTATGACACATAGAATGGATCTGCTATCCCCGTTTAAATAAATACATTTCATTTCAGTAGGCCTTTAAGAGGTTATTGTTAAGTGTTCAATGTGATTTTAGATTTTACATTGTTTTCCATGCTTGTGTTGACATTTCCTTTCCTTTCTGCCTTGATAGCTGAGGCGATTATAATCAGAGGAAGGTTACATTTTAAATAAAAATGTTTACATTTAGTATATTTTTCTCCCGGTCCTTATTTTCTATAGGTCATAAAAAACATCAATGATTATCGATATCTACCGATATAAAACTTGTATCGTGATACAGATTTCAGCCATTCCACCCAGCCCTAGTCTAACACCTGCCAAGATGTAAAAATCCTGTCTAAACGGCGAACATTTATCAATTAAAATATTGAGAAGCTACTGATGGTGTGTTTGACGGGGAAGCAGCTTGAAGGAGATACCGTAGAACTCTACTCTCCTTGCAGTTATTATTTCATTACTTTATTAAATCATTGTAGGTGTATTACATGCTATTGTATTGTTGGTATTCTCGATTTCTTATCTAAAATCAGTTTTTCTTTTTAAGAGGCATGTTACATGTTAAAATTGTGGGTTTTTGGGGCCCAACAATTAGTATCGAAGCCACGGTTATCTTCGTTAACTGTTCCAGGTTGTTGCTGTTCCTTCAAAGGATATTGGTATTGATCAAATCTGGCTTTTACAGGCTGTATTAACCATTTAAACCGGGCAAATGCCAGCTTGCCTTCATGCACCTGTCTATTGTGTTAATGCAGTTGGGGAAAGATAACTTACATTCAGTTTAAAGGAGAACTGCACTTTTTTGGAATTTTGCCTATCGTTCACAATCCTTATGAGAGACAAGAAGACAAAAGGTTTTTTTGTTTTGCATTCTAAAATGTAAAAATCGGCTTGTTCTAGGTGGCTAGCAATGGAGCTAATGAGAGCAATGAATTCTACCTCTAAATCACTTTAAAAATGCATCCAAAAGCCACCAACAATACATAATTTACGTGCCGTAACCTGTATAATAACCAAGCTGTAGCGACATTGTTATTGTAAGAGCGAACCCTGAGGAACGCTTTTTCTTGCGTAGTAAGACATAGTCTTGGGGCGGCATGCTAATGAATTTGGCCGTAAGCTAGCTACGGAAAGAGATAAGCTAGCCTTTGCGTCAGCCGCTGAATTGCTTTTGAGTTTGTAATGCACAACAATGCGATAGGACACCAATCTGTACTGACTAAAAAACATGAACAATCATACTAAAGTATATGTCAAGTATTAGCCCACATTTCATGTTTTGTTTGTAGCTCGACAGTGTATGTACTATAGTTGTACTAACAAGCATGACATGCTACGTGTATCATGATCAATATTATAGTGACTCACTCGATAGACAGTTGTCTGTTTTGTCCAGCTGGCCGGGGAAGTTTTTTCCATTTGATTTTGGGTAATCATGCCCTTTATGTCTGCATAGCTTAGCTCCAAGTTCCACATTTGTACCCGCAAGTCACGCCGACCTCACTCTCTCGACTTTCGTCTGCTCCGTCCTTCATGCTGGCTTCTATAAGCAGTAGTTCATCTTCCGTATATTCAGCTTCAAAAAGACAAGGTTGTAAATCCTCGTTTGTCCAAAAGTAGTTGTGTACAGCTCTACTAATGGACATTGGAGTGTTACTTTCAAAGGCAAAATTAAAGTATTGCTGGGTTTTGCAAGTTGTTTCTTATTGTTTATTTGCTTTTCTGCACCAGGTTAGCCCATCAGTGGGAGCACGGTAACATTTTTAAGTACCTGCAGCATCATACACTTGTGTGTGTAAATGTGTTTTCATGAGGTTTCCTGCAGCATCATACACTTATGTGTAAATGTGTTTTCATGAGGTTTCCTGCAGCATCATACACTTATGTGTAAATGTGTTTTCATGAGGTTTTCAAAAATAAAGCTCTCTTGAGGAAAGTGTAGCCCTGGGAAAATGTATTCATAATTTATAATATTTATATTCAAGTTCATAGATTTGATATTTATATTCTAGTTGAAAACAGCCCTGTGAGGAATTTATAGTAAAGTTCATTAAAAGTTAATAGAATTAAAATTGATGGAGAATGTCAGACTATTTCATTCAGAAAGACTGTAGGTTAGCTAGCTCATTTAAAATATCCTAAACTTTTTTTTGACCCTGCCTCTTAAAAGAATCGGAATCGAATTCAAACGATACCCAACCCTACCCCTGAAACATGAAATTCACAGTGACATGGGTAAAAGACCAAATTTACAGGCATTGCGAAAACGGGCCAGGCCGGAAATTTTTATTTATTTATTAGCCTTTATTTAACCAGGTAAAATCCCATTGAGATCAAAGATCTCTTTTCCAAGAGAGACCTGGCCAAGAGGGCAGCAGCAAGGTTACATTAAAAACAGTAAACAAATACATAAAACATCACATTTACGACATTAAAACTTGCTCACATAACACATGTGCATACAGACAAGGTAGACTGCAGTCCTTTCACAGAAGCTTTAAACTCATTCAACGTGACAAGGGTTTGAAGTTTAATATTCGATTGTAGGTTATTGCTGAAAACCTAAAGGCTTTCTTGCCCAGTTCAGTTCTTACTTTGGGGACGACAAATTGCAGAACATTCATTGAACGAAGATTGTGACTTCCTTGTTTCTTTGTTAAAAGACAAGACAGATAAGATGGAGTGATACCCAGAATGGTTTTGTAGATGAAAACATACCAATGATTGAGGCGTCGAGCACATAAAGATGTCCAGTTAACCATTGAGTATAATACGCAATGGTGAGTAAGGGGAGCGCAGTTGGTGATAAATCTCAGTGCACCGTGGTACACACTATCCAGCTTGTGGAGACAAGCAGCAGTAGCATTCATGTACAACACATCTCCATAGTCAATAACAGGTAAGAAGGTTGTTTCCACCAATTTCTGTTTCACAGTAAAAGAAAAGCAAGACTTGTTTCTATAATAAAATCCCAGTAAAAGTTTCAGTTTTTTTACAACATACTGAATGTGCTCCTTAAAACTCAAGTGGTCATCAATTAAAAATCCTAAATATTTAAAAGCACATACTAACATAATTTGTTGCCCATTTCTTGTTCAAATGTTCTCACACAGTGCTGATCTTACAGTTTTTGATGTGAAAACAGAAAACAGAGAAGTCGACAATATCCCCCTTATTGCTTGTTGGTTGTGTTTGTGCGAGATCCAAGTCATGTGGCCCCGGCGTCTCCAGGGCGTGTGGAAGGGTCTATAACCTATGCACACTAACCTCTTTTCGGACGCAGGCCCTGGACCTTCTCGGGGCTCCTCTGATCCGTGCACAAGCGTCCATGACGACCTTGCAGAGCGATCGCTCACCTGCAAAGAGAAAGTCATAATTTTGGGAGGCGAGAAAACATAACAGCGAACTTTAAAAAGAGGGCCTAGGCACGTCCCGCTGGTATGGACTTGTTATTATTAGCCTGCTTTGTTGTTCTTCGTGGCGCCAAGTAGGATGGAAGATGGGGAGGGACAAGGGTGTGTATGTTTTACAAAAATATTTACAGTGTACAGAAAATATATTTTTTTAATGCTATAATAGATGTAATGCATCACAGCCATCATTTGGCTGTTTGTTGACATTGCACTGCCTGTACCTAACTGAAATATGACTTTATTTAAAAATATTTGTCTTGCATGGAGACACATTGTTGGACATGTAAAGGAAGAAAAGATAATAATGTTGCAGCCTGTATGGCCTGGCAGGGAACCTCACTGTGGATGCTGATGCTGATGTTTAACACTAGCATAGCGTTGGTAAATAGTTGCCATTAGTCAGACATTCATGTTACAGATAACAAGTGAACAAAATAGATGTTTGGAATAAGAGTGCAGGGGGAAAAGGCCACAGTGCTCGTTGACAGGCTGTCAATCAAGTAAGCTAGCAGTGTGACCAGGCCGCACCTCAACGCCACAGCTAGCAGGCTAACGTCACAATAACCAGTGGGCTTATTTAAGGACCGCTTTATATATCCGGTTTAAAATGCATTTACCTTAACTCTGCTCCGTGATGTTGTCGTTGTTGTTGTTGTTGTTGTTGGACTCCAGCAGCGCCGACGCTAGCCGCTGTGCTCCGTCCGTGAAACCAAAAAAAAAAAAGAGTAGGAATTTTCCCCACTCTTTCCAGCACGAACGAAGCAGTGGGTTGATTCTCTCACATCGTTCGCCCCTTTCGACACCACTTTAAGTTATTCCCCGTCATGACAAGGAGGCACGTAGCAAAACATTAATACGCATTTCGACACGCAACATCGACGTCAAGTCATCGGACTAGACGCTGGAATTCATGGGGAAGCTGAGGTTTACCGATTCCCCTGAAGGCATCATGACTCCCCATCCCACTGTGCATTACGGTGTGAAAATACAGAGCGTCCGAGGCATCACCAATCGATGATCGATAAGACGAAACCAGAGCAGTTGACGACACAATTGCAAAATGGGACATTTTTTGTGGTGGCAAGAATGCTCGTAAATTAGAAAAAGCTGCTTTTGATTGAAGTTTATTACATTACTGGATACTTATAAACTGCATATAGTGTTAAACCTTATACTTTCCTGAGGGAATCAAAGTTCTACCTTACAGTTGTATTTATCATTGCGTCACATGTTTTCATAATATTATAATTATTTTCTAATATCATAGCATAGGAGTGGTTTTGCAACACCACAACATATTCCCGTTACTTTTGTAACTTTCTCTTTTTATGACAATTGTTCTCATTATGATAACTATTTCTCATTTGTCTTGTAATATTACAACTTTTTTGTCATAATAATACAAATTTTTCCCCTAATATTACCTTGTCATTTCCAATAACATAACTTTTTTTTTAGAGATGTCCGATAAATGCTTTAAAATGTAATATCGGAAATTATCGGTATCGTTTTTTTATATTATCGGTATCCTGTTTTTTTAATTTTTATTTTGTATTTAATTTTTTTTATTAAATCAACATAAAAAACACAAGATACACTTACAATTAGTACACCAACCCAAAAAACCTCCCTCCCCCATTTAAACTCATTCACACAAAAGGGTTGTTTCTTTCTGTTATTAATATTCTGCTTCCTACATTATATATCAATATATATCAATACAGTCTGCAAGGGATACAGTCCGTAAGCGCACATGATTGTGCGTGCTGCTGCTCCACTAATAGTACTAACCTTTAACAGTTAATTTTACTCATTTTCATTAATTACTAGTTTCTATGTAACTGTTTTTATATTGTTTTACTTTCTTTTTTATTCAATAAAATGTTTTTAATTTATTTATATTATTTTATAGATTTTTTTAAAAAAGGACCTTATCTTCACCATACCTGGTTGTCCAAATTAGGCATAATAATGTGTTAATTCCACGACTGTATATATCGGTATCGGTAATTAAGAGTTGGACAATATCGGATATCGGCAAAAAGCCATTATCGGACATCCCTAATTTTTTCCATTTAATAGTTGTTTTCTGTTTATTTTTTAACTTTTCGTTGTATCCCTAATAATAACTATTTGTAATGATATATTAAGTCCATCTTGTTGAGAAATATATAATCAATAATATTATATATTTAACCTCCTGAGACAGAGAAATAAAAGTTGTCTTTTGCAGTGGACTTGTGGACAAAGGAATAATTATTTCATCCGTTATACATTTTATTGTTTTGATGAAAGGAACATGACAATTTTTTTACATAAAACAGAGATGATTTACAATGTGGCAGCACGGTGGTACAGGGGTTAGTGCGTCTGCCTCACAATACGAAGGTCCTGGGTTTGATCCTGCGCCCAGGATCTTTCTGTATAGAGTTTGCATGTTCTCCCAGGTACTCTGGTTTCCTCCCACCTCCAAAAACATGCACCTGGGGATAGGTTGATTGGCAACACTAAATGGTCCCTAGTGTGTGAGTGTGAATGTTGTCTATCTATCTGTGTTGGCCCTGTGATGAGGTGGCGACTTGTCCAAGGTGTAACACGCCTTCCGCCCAAAAGCAGTTGAGAGAGGCTCCAGCACCCCGCGACCCCGAATGGGACAAGCGGTAGAAAATGGATGGATTTAAAATGTTAAGTAGTTTTAGCTTTTCTTGCCTATATTTTTATATTCTATCTTAACGGTGATATTAGCATTAGACTTGAAAAAAAACAATCCTTAAACTTGTCTTGATTTCTTTGCATTTTGTGAATTTCACAAAGCTTTTTTTTCTTTTTAATTCCACACATGCAGTTCTGTAAAGTATATCAAGTAAATGCAAAAAAATAAAAGTAGTTGGTCCCCTCATGTCCACTACAGTGAACCTTGTGTTGTTTTCAGCATCTTATAAATCAGTGACGTGCGGTGAGGTTCATGACTGGTGAGGCACGGACTTCATCACAGTCAGATTTACAAACATATGAACCCTAAAGAGTATCTTATTCACCATTTGATTGGCAGCAGTTAACGGGTTATGTTTAAAAGCTCATACCAGCATTCTTCCCTGCTTGGCACTCAGCATCAAGGGTTGGAATTGGGGGTTAAATCACCAAAAATTATTCCCGGGCGCGGCGCCGCTGCTGCCCACTGCTCCCCTCACCTCCCAGGGGGTGAACAAGGGGGTGGGTCAAATGCAGAGGACACATTTCACCACACCTAGTGTGTGTGAGACAATCATCGGTACTTTAACTTAACTTTACACTTTACACATACAAACTGTAGCACACAAAAAAGCACATTTAATAAATGGCTAAAACCATGCAAGAAAAAACTTTTTAAAACATTTTAAATCAAACAAAAAAACATTGGATGCATTAAAGAACTGACTTCTCTTGTGTGGTCCGAGCTTTAATGGCGCCCTGGGAGAGACCCACTTTCTGCATCTCCGTCACAAACAAGTTGCGTGAATTTTGCCCAGTCATTGTCATTTGCGCTAATCTAATGGGGTTTGGTTTCACTCACTTCATGTTAAGAGTGTCCCGAGCCTATATTGATATCGGAAATCGGCAAAAAAAAAAAAGAAGTATCCGATGATATCGGCTTGCATCTAAAATGTTTGATACAGGCAGTCCTGCAGCGTGTTTACTTGTGCAAAGCCAGACAGCTGGTTAACGTCTAAATGTCCTCCAATAAGCACACAAGGTTGCTCTTTTCTTCTATTTTAGTCATTCACAACAGCTAAGCACCCAATAGTAAGCAACATAGCATGCAGGCTAAGTACACAAACACACACGCTTCTACTACTACTACTACGAGGGAATAACGAACAACAACTCAATGATTGACACAAGCTAAACATAGGTAATAAGTGTCCTTAATTGAGCGTGTAGAAAATATTAAGTAACAAGCGAGTCTGCATAATTCAATTTTCTTTGTCTTGAGCATAACTTAATGAGCTATTAGGTGGCGCCTAAAAACAATTATCACTCCACTTTAGCTTAAAGACAGCATAAGTCCATTCCAGACGGATAATAATAAATAGGTTAGTGTTATTTAAACCTACCATTGTTTTCTGTTTGACTAACTTTTGCTTGATCGAGCCTTTTCCAGCATTAACTAGGAGATAATTAAAGTATGAACGACTAGTGCGGATATCGTATCGGGTCGCTGACAATAAGGACTGTCTTCAGCTAAGGATTTTCATAGTCCAAACTGTTTCTCACAGTCGACAATCATTTGGATCTACATGTACGGTGTTTTTTTTGTTATTGTTTTTTTTAAAGGGAAATAGATTGTGACGATAGTAGTGGATACTGACTGGTCACTAGGTGTCAGTATAATGTCACGTGATGTACATCGAGGTGGTTCTTTCTGATGGCTTTCATTAAAGCAGTGCTTCTCAATTAATTTCTGTTAGTGCCCCCACGTAGAAAGAGGTAAACAACATTGTTATACACTACCGTTCAAAAGTTTGGGGTCACTCAAACAATTTTGTGGAATGGCCTTCATTTCTAAGAACAAGAATAGACTGTCGAGTTTCAGATGAAAGTACTCTCTTTCTGGCCATTTTGAGCGTTTAATTGACCCCACAAATGTGATGCTCCAGAAACTCAATCTGCTCAAAGGAAGGTCAGTTTTATAGCTTCTGTAACGAGCTAAACTGTTTTCAGATGTGTGAACATGATTGCACAAGGGTTTTCTAAACATCAATTAGCCTTCTGAGCCAATGAGCAAACACATTGTACCTTTAGAACACTGGAGTGATAGTTGCTGGAAATGGGCCTCTATACACCTATGTAGATATTGCACCAAAAAGCAGACATTTGCAGCTAGAATAGTCATTTACCACGTTAGCAATGTATAGAGTGTATTTCTTTAAAGTTAAGACTAGTTTAAAGTTATCTTCATTGAAAAGTACAGTGCTTTTCCTTCAAAAATAAGGACATTTCAATGTGACCCCAAACTTTTGAACGGTAGTGTAAGTACACATCTAAGCATAATATGGTATGTTTAAGAAAACAAAAAATAAATATAGATCGACTTACAACAAATAATCACTTTATTAACATTGTTTTGGTTTGTAACAGAAAAGATTTAAAGTGCATCAATTTGCCTGGGGGGGGAAAAGTCCTTATTTGAATTATGAATAAGGATTAAACTGTCAGGGTCAGTTCCGCAGTGGTTCTCCTCCTATTTGTAAGGTCTGAGTCCGCAGATTTGTTGTGTGGAGTGGAGTGCCTCAAGGTTCTGTTGTGGGTCCTGTATTGTTTTTTTGCTGTTTTTGAACCCTTTGGGAAAGAGCCTTCAAAGGTTTAGCAATGTTTTTGTTCACTTTTTTTGCTGACGACGTCCAGCTCTACTGCTCTTTTAAGCCGTCCTTCATCCAGAAGCTTAACTCCTTGGTTCAGTGTTTGGTGGACATAAAACAATTGCTAAGTGATAACTCTGCAAAACAGAAACCAATCCCTGATAACTTCATTCCAGGGATGAAAGAGTACTTGGGTGATTTCGGCCAGTCTACTAAGCCAAGCCTCGGAAACTTGGGAGTTACCTGAAGACATGTCATTAGTGCAGCATTGTAAGCAGCTGACGAGGATCTGCTTCCTTCATCTAAGGAACATCTCTAAACTTTGGGAGATGGTGTCACAGAATGATTTGGAGCTTATTTCGTATCTTCAAGGCTTAGGATATTGTAACAGTCGGTCGTCATGTACGAACAAGAAGGAGCTCTCTTGACTGCAACTAGTCCAAAACTCTGCGGCGAGAATTCCGACCCGCACTAATGGGAGGACCCACATGTCCCCTATTTTGAAAGAACTTAATTGGCTGCCAGGGTCCTATAGGATCAGGTTCAAAATGCTGGTTCTAGCCTTCAGAGCTTTGCATGGTCAGGCTCCTTCCTACCTCAGTGATCTGACCCCCGTGTCCGTAGATCAGAATCTGCTGAAGGTTCCACGGACCGATCTTTCCAGGCTGTTGCTACCACGCTTTGGAACGATCTTTTGCGCTCAGTTGTCTCTGTTGACTCTTTGTTCCAGAAGTTTTGAGGATTGTCTCTGTGCTGTTTGGCGTAAAGTAAGCGGGATACTTTGTGACATTTGTGCAGAAATGGCTTTCTTCTGGCGACTCGACCATGCAGCCCATTTTTCTTCAAGTGCCTCCTTATTGTGCATCTTGAAACAGCCACACCACAATTTTTCAGAGAGTCCTGTATTTCAGCGGAAGTTATTTGTGGACTTTTCTTTGCATCTCAAACAATTTTCCTGGCAGTTGTGGCTGAAATCTTTGCTGGTCCTTGGATAGAAACACAATTAAGCAAATAAAGGGTTTTTCCACTCTACGGCTACTTTAAAGGCCTACTGAAAGCCACTACTAGCGACCACGCAGTCTGATAGTTTATATATCAATGATGAAATCTTAACATTGCAACACATGCCAATACGGCCGGGTTAACTTATAAAGTGCAATTTTAAATTTCCCGGGGAACTTCCGGTTCAAAACGCCTTTGGAGGATGACGTATGCGCGTGACGTCGCGAGGTCCACGGAAGTGTTTGGACCCTTTTGGACACAATACACAGAGCTCTGTTTTCTTCGACAAAATTGTACACTATTCTGGACATCTGTGTTGGTGAATCTTTTGCAATTTGTTTAATGAACAATGGAGGCTGCAAAGAAGAACGTTGTAGGTGGGCTCGGTGTATGCGGCTAGCTGTAGCAACACAACAAGGAACACTTTGTTGGATAGCAGACGCGCTAGCGGCGAACTCACCTTGACTTCTTACGTCTCCGGGCCGCCGACCGCATCGTCGATCGCTGGAACGCAGGTGAGCACGGGTGTTGATGAGCGGAGGAGGGCTGGCTGGCGTAGGTGGAGCGCTAATGTTTTTATCATAGCTCTGACGAGGTCCCGTTGTTAAGTTAGCGTCGTTAGCAACAGCATTGCTAGGCTTCGACAGGCGTCGAATACACATTAACCGTGTATTTACATGTCCAGTGTTTGGTTCAGTGTCTCCTGATAGTAGTATTGTTGATCTTCTGTCTATCCTTCCAGTCAGGGATTTATTTATTTTGTTTCTATCTGCATTTGAGACAGATGCTATCACGTTAGCTCATGCTAAAGAGCTTCGTCGATGTATTGTCGTGGAGATAAAAGTCACTGTGAATGTCCATTTCGCCTTCTCGACTCTCATTTTCAAGAGGATATAGTATCCGAGGTGGTTTAAAATACAAATCCGTGATCCACAATAGAAAAAGGAGAGAGTGTGGAATCCAATGAGCCAGCTTGTACCTAAGTTACGGTCAGAGCGAAAAAAGATATCTCTTGAACTGCATTCTAGTCCGTCACTCTAACGTTCCTCATCCACAAATCTTTCATCCTCGCTCAAATTAATGGGGGTAATCGTCACTTTCTCGCTCCGACTATCTCTCGCTCCATTGTAAACAACGGGGAATTGTGAGCAGCACTACCGCTTGTGACGTCACGCTACTTCCGGTAGGGACAAGGTTTTTTTAATCAGCGAGCAAAAGTTGCGAACTTTATCGTCAATTTTGTCTACTAAATCCTTTCAGCAAAAATATGGCAATATCGCAAAATGATCAAGTATGACACATAGAATGGATCTGCTATGCCCGTTTAAATAAAAAAAATTCATTTCAGTAGGCCTTTAAGCTATACAAGAAGAGAATTGCACATTGAAGTGCTAATTCAAAAGTGCTGTTGTAAATGCCCTACTTGTGTGCAGGTGTTATTGCACACACTTATAAATACTAAAGAATAGCTTTTTCTGGACGTTACTTTATTGAATAGGAAAAATACAATTCTAAAACAGTACTTGACTCGCATTATTCCCACGGTCCAGTCAGACTCCATAAAACAGGCAAGTCAGACCCCCAACAAAGCCAGGTCTCAGAAAGTAAATATTATTTTTAATTAGGCCGAGAAAAGCTGTTTCTCCACATTCTCAGCGTATAAGTCAGATAAATGATGACACATTTACTGTGTATTTATTGAATTGAAACGAAACAAAAATGCTTCATTTTGATGAGCGTTACTTGTGGACAATCCTGACGACTTCCTCATGGCGTCTTTATGGGTGGTCAGCCATTTTCATTCCCTGACACCACAACGGAAAAAACCACACGGCGATTACTTTCCGTGGCCAAAAAAACAAAACAAAAAAAAAGGGCCCTCAAAAAGTCACATCCTGCCGGGTCACCAAGTCCTTTCGGTTGCACATTCCGAGTGGAGCGTCACGTCGTTAGTCAGGACCCTCTCCAAGCCCCGCCCCCCCCCCCCCCTGTGGCCTGTGTGGGAGAAATGTCACACACGTCCCACGGCGTTCCCTCACAAAGAGCCCATTCAGCGACGACAGTGTGACTCATCCTCTTTGTTTTTTCCCACCGCCATTGAACGCCTCACACGTCATTGAGCGGCCTTTCATCAGGAACACAAACTCCAGCAGACTGTATGTCTTTTTTTTTTTTTTTTATTGAAGAAGAGAGATATGTACTTTATAGGTGGCCTCGTTTAAGGCACCTTGCAAATTGTACAACAAAAGCGGAACCATTCAGAATACAAAAATACACATCTCAGTGACTCCAAATTGTATAATAAATAGAGCTAACCATGCATTCTAACCATAAAAAGGCACAAAAAACAGTCACTTAGTAGTCATAAAAAGTATTATTATTAAACTACCTTTTTACCCCGAGTCATTCAATATAGCAATACGAGTGACATTATATTCCAAATGTGAGATAACACAATGCATGTTTATATCTGAGGCAATAAATATGTTTACTATTTATCATTCTTACAACCGTAAACACCATGTAAACAAATAAAACTCCCATCACGTAAGCTAACATGTCAAAAATGTGGTTGTTTTTTTTTTAAAGCCTTGCATGGTTTGGTTTTTGAAAAACCCCGGCAGTTTTGCAGCCTTATTTACAGACCACTAGAGGGCGCAACAACAACAACAAAAAAACAGAAAGGTGTCCGCTTCCACGCATACCGTGAACGTTCAGAAAGTCTCGAAACTGCGACGGACGCTTTGGGTGCACACGCGTTATAATCGACGTTACAAGTGGATTCCTGTGCAAAATTAAGTAGCGATACTCAAACTGTTACGCGGAATTTCGTCTTTGGCTAAGAAACGCGTCTTCATGGCGACTGATTTGGGTGGACGTGAGCAAGGTCTTCTAACTGGGGGGGGGGGCTGCAAAACACTGGTATGTTTGCAACAGATTTAGTCAGGTATAAAAACGTTCCAACGTTCCCCGGAAAAGTACCAAGTGTCAGAAGGACAACTTTGAAATAAACTTTTCAGGAACTTTGAGCAAAGCGCACAGATTACAGAGAAAGCATTTACCCGAGTAAACAAGTTCCTGGTAATAAAAGTGATATCCAGCTCATTGTGTTCTCAGGGTATTGGACCGATCGCAACTGGACTGTTTGGGGTGTTTAAAAAGACTTTTGGCTCCAGTCTGAGGGGATGGTGCAGGATCCAAAGTATTTATTCTCGAAACTATACAAGGTGCTGATTCTTTCTTAGGGGATTAATATGTTTTCAGGATATTAAATTGACAGCAACTGTCCAGGTGGTCTGAGAAGACTTTTAGGACAGATAGGACGGTTCTAGTCTGAGGGGATGGTGCAGCTGCCGACATTTGGTGTTTGTAATCCAGTAGATCAGGGGTGTCCAAACTTGTTGCCCCGGGCGCCGCATTGGGCTAAAAATGTTTTGCATGTAAACTATATATATATATATATGTATATATATATATATACATATATATACATATATATACGTATATATACATATATATACTATATGTATATATACATATATACATGTATACATACATATATACATGTATACAGTATATACATATATATATATATATATATACATATATATATACACATATAAAAAATAAAAATAAAAATAAAATCTCCTGAGGATTGAGGAAACCCCTCATGAAACAGGCCTGTAGAGATGAAATAGTCTTGTGATTTTTTCCCCACACATACATATTACGCTCTACCACGGTATCGAGCACTATTTTTTTGGATAATCTAATTAAGACATATAAATATATTAGGGCTGCAACAACTAATCAATTAAATCGATTAAAATCGATTATAAAAATAGTTGCCGATTAATTCTGTTATGCGCATGCGCAGAGGCTTTCAAAAAAAAAAAATATTTATTTGTAAACTGCAACATTTACAAACAGCTGAGAAACAATAATCAAAATAAGTATGGTGCCATTATGCAGTTTTTTCCCCCAAAATACTGGAAAGGATAGAAATGTAGTTTGTCTCTTTTATCCGATTATTAATCGATTAATCGAAGTAATAATCGACAGATTAATCGATTATCAAATTAATCGTTAGTTGCAGCCCTAATATATATATATATATGTATGTATATATGTATGTATATGTATGTATATATGTATATATATGTATGTATATAAGTATATATATGTATGTATATATGTATGTATATAAGTATATATGTATGTATATATGTATATATATATATGTATATATATATATGTATATATATATGGATATATGTATATATATATGGATATATGTATATATATATGGATATATGTATATATATATATATATATATATATATATATATATATATATATATATATATATATATATATATATATATATATATATATATATATAGTTAAAGTGTCCCGTTGTGAGTTTAAACCCCGGCCGAGTCATACCAAAGACTATAAAAATGGGACCCATTACCTCCCTGCTTGGCACTCAGCATCAAGGGTTGGAATTGGGGGTTAAATCACCAAATGTATTCCCGAGCGCGGCCCTCGCTGCTGCTCACTGAAATTTCACCCCAAATGCAGAGGGTGAAATGACCCTCTGCATTTGACCCATCCCCATGTTCACCTCCCAGGGGGTGACTATGGGGATGGGTCAAATGCAGAGGGTCATTTCACCACACCTAGTGTGTGTGTGTGACTATCGTAGGGACTTTAATATAATTAATATAATTGGATATTAAGAGTATGTGAAAGTTGGACTCCTACCTTGTTTACTTCTGTGACAACCTCCTTAAAGTTTTGTAATCAGTCGCAAGTATCAAGCATCTAAAATGTGCTAAACATGATAAGTGTGGAGGTGGTGTTTTTGCATTTTTCTCATCATTCTTTATAATAGATTTTAATGGGTGTAATCTTCAATTGTTGTTATGGTTAAAGGACGTGTTGTATAATATCCACAAATTGTGTTTTTTGTTGGCATTTTGTTTTGGTATCTATTTTATTTTTTGCACCATGACTAGGGAAGGTTGTTTGTATTATGATGTGCTTGATCGAATTTATTGCATGAGAAGTGGTCATGGTTCTGAATTGCTCATGTTGTCCACAAGAGGCCGACCAATCAGCAGCAGCTTTTAAAAATGAACTTAAAAAATCCCTGCGGCTAAATTCCTTGATAAACTCACGTCTCACGGGCCAAATGGGGGCCGTAGTTTGGACACCTCTGCAGTAGATCATCTTCCATGCACTTTTGTCTAAACTCGGTACTCGGCAACGACTTCATTAATTTGGGTTTAAGTTAAGTTAAGTTTAAGACTCAAATTCAGATTACAGCAGGTGTTCATCGGTGAGAACACTTTTTTAAAGATAATATTCACCTCATTGCACATCCGATATACAGTACCAATGTCTTTTTACTTTCTTTCATTCCACTTGCATAGACAGTTATTTTTTATGTACAGTATTAATGTGCACTTTTAAAAAAAAACAACCCTGCTTTAGAGCTGTATTTTCCAACTGTTTGAGAATCATTGAACGTGTCCTAGATAGTGATTTGATAAAGCGCGGGGAAGACGGAAGGGAAAATATGCGCTTTAAGTCATGTCCTTTTGGCAAGGTTTATCCTTTTAGATTTAGATTTAGATTTATTGGTCCCCTTTGGGAAAATTAATTTTCACTGCCGTACATTTAAACAATAGACATTACACATCACGGACAAAAATAACAAAAAGACATCGTACATGACCAACACATTTACAGGCTTGCCTGCTTTTTAGGGCGGCTATAGCTGCAGGGATCAGGCTTTTCCCGAGGCGGGCCCTCTGGAATTTGATAGCTCTGTACCTGTGCCCTGATGGTAGTGGGATGATGTATTGTTGTAGTGGGTGAGTCATATCCTGGACTATCGTGTTTGCCAGTCGAATGATGGACCTGTGGTTTAGATCTGAAATGTTGGGTGTGGGTAGGCCGATGATTTTAGCTGTTGACCGACCATCACTTAAAAACATCGCCGCTTCAGCCCAGATGTCTGTAGACGAGGGGAAATATCTCATGACTACTTTAGAGTAGAGATGTCCGATATTATCGGCCGATATATGCGTTAAAATGTAATATCGGAAATTATCGGTATCGTTTTTTTTATTATCGGTATCGTTTTTTATTTTTGTTTTTTTTAATTTTTATTAAATCAACATAAAAAACATAAGATACACTTACAATTAGTGCACCAACCCAAAAAACCTCCCTCCTCCATTTACACTCATTCACACAAAAGGGTTGTTTCTTTCTGTTATTAATATTCTGCTTCCTACATTATATATCAATATATATCAATACAGTCTGCAAGGGATACAGTCCGTAAGCCCACATGATTGTGCGTGCTGCTGCTCCACTAATAGTACTAACCTTTAACACTTAATTTTACTCATTTTCATTCATTACTAGTTTCTATGTAACTGTTTTTATATTGTTGTACTTTCTTTTTTATTCAAGAAAATGTTTTTAATTTATTTATCTTATTTTACTAATTTTTTTAAAAAGTACCTTATCTTCACCATACCTGGTTGTCCAAATTAGGCATAATAATGTGTTAATTCCACGACTGCACATATCGGTTGATATCGGTATCGGTAATTAAAGAGTTGGACAATATCGGAATATCGGCAAAAAGCCATTATCGGACATCCCTACTTTAGAGGATACACACTGTGGATCCTGCACCATCCTGTCAAGACTGCAGCTGTCCGAGACCAATGTGGTCTGTAAATGATGCAAATACCATAGCCGCGCTCACCCTTTAGAGCACAGCTGGCACTGAACCTGCAGAAAATAGTTCTTCTCAGGTTTCTCTATATTTACATTTTCACACTTTGCACTATTTTTTTTTCCATTTCTTACATATTCCTTAATTTTAAGAGGTTATTGTTAGGTGTTCAATTTGATTTTACAATTTTGTTGACATTGTTTTCCATGCTTGTGTTGACATTTCGTTTACTTTCTGCCTTGATAGCCGAGAGGATTATAATCAGAGGAAGCTTACATTTGAAACGAACACGTTTACGTTTAATATTGTTTTCTCCTGCTCCTTGTTTTTTTTTAACAGGTCGTAAAAAAAATGTCAAAACAAAACACTTACGGCTAAAAACTTCACACAATATATCGCCCAGCCCGACGTGACTGAAGCTCAATTTGGCATGAAGTTACATTCGGATAGTTCTAGATATGTTCTATTGAGTTAGGAAAATGACGCTTCTGGGGAAGATTTACGGAAGAGATGGGAGAAATAAAGCATCGTCATAAATGTTTGGCTGTTGTCGTACACACACACACACACACACACACACACACACACACACACGCACACACACTTCTCTAACATCCTATTTCATCATGGAAGCACCTCTGGACGAAACATCTGTCTGTGTGCGGCGTCTAATTACAAAAGCTATTTCTAAAAAAAAACAACAACAACAACAATTCCCCCACAGATATAAAACACACCAGGTCAAATATTGCACCTTCATTCCGTCACGCCAGCATTGTCGTGGCCCTCGCCGCATGCACGCCGTGTTTGCATCCACTGTTACTGTACACACAGTGCATATAGATATACAGATAAGATATAGAAAGATTGGACCCTGTAACGATATCAACTAGAACCAAGCTGCATGCCCACACTGCAGGACCACTCCGAAGTCCAGCCCCTCTCGTTAGTGTTTTGCACAGAGAAGAGTCGCCGTTATGAAATACAACTTTTGTACTTGAATACTGCAAGAAGTACAAAGAGGGGAAAAAAAAGCATTTTCCTCATATAGTGGCCTCAGCCAGCGGTTATTTACTCAAGTGCAGAGAGTGTCAGGCGTCTATCAGGCGGAGGTGTGAGTGGGGGTGTTTCATAGGATTCGACTTCTGATTAACATTATATAATATAAATATATATATATATATATACATACATCCATTTTCTACTGTTTGTCCCTTTTTTGGGATTGTATATACATTACATATATATATATATATTTTTTTTTTTTAATGAGATATACGGTGACCTTGAGGCACCTTACAAAATAAATATACATATAGTCAAGTTTTCTGTGGTTTTCATCCCTACAAGCCTGTTTCGCAGGTTTCCCTGCTCTTCAGGGGATTTTATTTATATTTATAAAATCCACAGAATTTTATAAATATAAATAAAATATACGTACACTACCGTTCAAAAGTTTGGGGTCACATCGAAATGTCCTTATTTTTGAAGGAAAAGCACTGTACTTTTCAATGAAGATAACTTTAAACTAGTCTTAACTTTAAAGAAATACACTCTATACATTGCTAATGTGGTAAATGACTATTCTAGCTGCAAATGTCTGCTTTTTGGTGCAATATCTACATAGGTGTATAGAGGCCCATTTCCAGCAACTATCACTCCAGTGTTCTAATGGTACAATGTGTTTGCTCATTGGCTCAGAAGGCTAATGGATGATTAGAAAACCCTTGTGCGATCATGTTCACACATCTGAAAACAGTTTAGCTCGTTACAGAAGCTACAAAACGGACCTTCCTTTGAGCAGATTGAGTTTCTGGAGCATCACATTTGTGGGGTCAATTAAACGCTCAAAATGGCCAGAAAAAGAGAACTTTCATCTGAAACTCGACAGTCTATTCTTGTTCTTAGAAATGAAGGCTATTCCACAAAATTGTTTGGGTGACCCCAAACTTTTGAACGGTAGTGTACATATTAGGGGTGTAAAGGTACACAAAAATTTCGGTTCGGTACGTACCTCGGTTTAGAGGTTACGGTTCGGTTCATTTTCGGTACAGTAAGAAAACAACAAAATATACATTTTGGGGTTATTTATTTACCAAATTTAATAAATCTTCCACCAAAAATATTTTTCTTAGTGGAATGTTTGGCGTGAAGTAATGGGAACCTTGGATAAGTCAATAATTCATAATAACATTGATTTTGATTCAATATTATGTTTTGAGCAATGACAGTTTGAAAGAGAGAAAAAAACAGCTTTGTTTTATTAGTCAACATTGCAACTTTTTCTAAATTACATTTAACCTTTAAGCTTTTTTATTTCACTTTTGTTATGTTTTTGTTTATTTTAATAGTATTTTTAGAATGTGTCGTCGGCCTTTAAAACATTAGCTGTGGGCCGCACACTTTTGACAACCCTGCTATAGATAATAAAAAATTAAATCTGATAAATCCATGGATAAAAAGCAGAGCCTGGCGACGCATGCGCGCACAATTTGTTTTGTTTTTAACCCCTTCTTAACCCTGAACATACATTGAAAATACACGCAACCCTAACTCAAAATGCCGGACATTTGAGGCATTTAAGAAACTCCGCCCTGACAGCTCCGCAAAAGAGGACATGTCCGGTGAAAAGAGGACGTATGGTCAGTCTATCGTAGCCCGTTAGCTGCTAGCGTGCCGTGTGTTGTGCCTCGGTGTGCATTGTTTACACAACGTGCGTTACGCTACTTAATATGTCCGTGTGGAAACTTGTTCGGTACACCTCCGAACCGAACCAGAACCCCCGTTCCGAAATGGTTCAATACAAATAAACGTACCGTTACACCACTAATATATATACACTACCGTTCAAAAGTTTGGGGTCACATTGAAATGTCCTTATTTTTTAAGGAAAAGCACTGTACTTTTCAATGAAGATAACTTTAAGCTAGTCTTAACTTTAAAGAAATACACTCTATACATTGCTAATGTGGTAAATGACTATTCTAGCTGCAAATGTCTGCTTTTTGGTGCAATATCTACATAGGTGTATAGAGGCCCATTTCCAGCAACTATCTTTCCAGTGTTCTAATGGTACAATGTGTTTGCTCATTGGCTCAGAAGGCTAATGGATGATTAGAAAACCCTTGTGCAATCATGTTCACACATCTGAAAACAGTTTAGCTCGTTACAGAAGCTACAAAACTGACCTTCCTTTGAGCAGATTGAGTTTCTGGAGCATCACATTTGTGGGGTCAATTAAACGCTCAAAATGGCCAGAAAAAGAGAACTTTCATCTGAAACTCGACAGTCTATTCTTGTTCTTAGAAATGAAGGCTATTCCACAAAATTGTTTGGGTGACCCCAGACTTTTGAACGGTAGTGTATATTCCGCTCTACCTCGGGATTGAGCAATGTTTTTAACGGATAAACCACAGAAACCTCGACTCTATACTGTATACATGTGTATGTGTGTATATATACACACTTCAGGTCTATCTGTCAATATAAAGTTAAAAATAGGGATGTCCGATAATATCGGCCTGCCGATATTATCGGCCGATAAATGCGTTAAAATGTAATATCGGAAATTATCGGTATCGGTTTTTTTATTATCTGTATCGTTTTTTTTAATTAATTTTTTTGGTTTTTTTTATTAAATCAACATAAAAAACACAAGATACACTTACAATTAGTGCACCAACCCAAAAAACCTCCCTCCCCCATTTCTTTCTGTTATTAATATTCTGGTTCCTACATTATATATCAATATATATCAATACAGTCTGCAAGGGATACAGTCCGTAAGCACACATGATTGTGCGTGCTGCTGGTCCACTAATAGTACCAACCTTTAACAGTTAATTTTACTCATTTTCATTCATTACTAGTTTCTATGTAACTGTTTTTATATTGTTTTACTTTCTTTTTTATTCAAGAAAATGTTTTTAATTTAGTTATCTTATTTCATAATTTTTTTTAAAAGTACCTTATCGTCACCATACATGGTTGTCCAAATTAGGTATAATAATGTGTTAATTCCACGACTGCATATATCGGTTGATATCGGTATCGGTAATTAAAGAGTTGGACAATATCGGATATCGGCAAAACCATTATCGGACATCCCTAGTTAAAAACATTTATTTATTTATTTAAATTTTTATAACTGAGACCTTTTCGGGTCTTGAGGGGGAGCCCTAAAAGTTACAAAGAAATCCATATGTTTTATTGGTTTTGAAAATGAAAAATATCAAAACGGCCCCCGCATGCTTTCACTTTTCGGTGAAAACATCATATATGTAAGCGTGATGAGGAAGGAGACCACTATTTGAGGAAACATGCTGACTAACACTAATTAGTCACCATGATTAGTGAGAGTTTGGTCCAACACTGACTAGAAAAGGTGGTCGTCTACAAAGCGCACACACACACACAAGGAGGCCTGGCACTTAGAACACAACATCTTTGACACGTGGTCATGCACAGCCAAATAAATAGAAATAAAAATGGGTGTCAGTAGTCACGAATGGCATCGTCATGGATTAATACTTAACTTGCTCAAGTGTTTACGTCACAACAGAACTTCTTAAAAAAAAAAAATCATGCACTGTTGAATATTTAAGAGGAGCGAGCGTCGCGTGGAATAAAGCACCACAAGCTTCCGGAAGGTTCCGTCCCGAAGCGCCTTTAAAAACACAATATCAAGTGGAACATGGGAGTCCTGCTTTTTGCTACTCATTTGCTATCTACTGTCTGCACTGTGGTTGCTTGCATACCTCTTAGTGTGTGTGTGTGTGTGTGTGTGTGTGTGTGTGTGTGTGTGTGTGTGTGTGTGTGTGTGTGTGTTAGCTGGAGCAAAATGGCTTCTTGTGATGAACAACAGGATCCCTTCTGGCACTTTTCCTCCGCTACTTTGGCACTGCAGCGGATCGCCACATCTCCGGAAGCTTCCTTCCGGGTTAAAGGTCAACCATGGAGGCCTTGGCCAGGTCCTTAGTTCCCTGGAGGATTCTCTTCATATGACCCACTTTCGATATCCCCAAATCCTGACAACAACAACAACAAAAACATACATTGTCCAGTTTTTCCATCTTTTTATGAGACATTCAATCCAATCACAGCAATATTTCATGCCCACATGACATGACGTGTGGCACGAGACACAACAATACACAATATTTGCAGGTAAAAGTACAACTTGTATTATAGTGCCTGTGGTCAAGGCTCATATCGTTCAGTTTCGCTCCCACACCAACGGCACAACATCATTTTTACTTCATAAAATAGATTTACTGGTAGTAAGTAAGATACCAAAAGTTCGGAAATTGACACCTAGCCCATTTTGTGTAATCGGTGTTGAAAGCCGGTACTATTTTTCAGTGAGGCGCAGTGATATCTAGTGGGGAGTGGCGCGGTTTTGGTCACATGGACCAATCAGGTAGCAGCTTTATTCTAACAACATACCTGCTATGGCGACGACAACATCCGAGAGTGAAGAGGAACGAAAGACCTCAAAAGTTAGAAAAAAAGTGCGTAAAGAGGAAAATAAAAGATGCTATATGCATCTTTCATCTGTGAACAATGAGGACGTCCAGCACTTCACTCGGACACGGTGGGACACATACAGAAACTATTTAAAACAGTGGCTTTGTCTGCAAGACCAGAACAAGCATCTGGCAGAAATCTATAAACATTGCTCGGATGTAGATTTTGACGCTATTCCTGACGACGCTGGGTTTCACGCAACATGCTACCGACGTTTTACAGATAAATCTGCATTGTTTTATGCCGAGAAAAGGACCGCACGGGCGGTGGGAGAACCATCTGCAGCCGCAGGTCAGTCAGCAGGCACGTCTGAAACTCCCCGAAAGAAACTTCGATCTCGTTCAGGTTTGCCCGTTGCTTCTGCCGGCCCCGTCCTGCCAGCCATCTGTATAATTTGTCAAAAAGTGGAAAAGTACACTCGTGTGGGAGGAAAACGCCAGAGGGATCAACTCACACAAGCAGAAACCGTGTCGGCAGGTATGTGACACACACACACACACACACACACACACACACACACACACACACACACACACACACACACACACACACACACACACACACGTGTGTGAATCTATAGTAATAATGTTACAGTACATAGCGTAGGATTGAAAGAATGTGTTGTTACTTTGTAATAACCAAATGGACCATTTATACACTGTCAGAGTTAAGGGGAGACCTTGGAATTTAAAAGTTTGAGAACCACTGGCCTAGAAAAGGAAGCCCCACCCATCCCCCCATATACCTTCACACCACAGCCCCAATCTCTCTCTCCCCCCCCCCACACACACACACACACACACACACCCCTGGACTGATTTACACATCACAACCCCCACCCCTCCCCCCGCACACCTTCACACCTCACCCCTCATCCCTGAACTGACTGAACTGTGACCACTACCCACATCCCTGCTGTGACTTCATGTCACCTCCACTGCTGCTACAATAATTGAAGAATGCATAGTGCACTTTATACATCATCATTGTCATATCATCCATTATCATCTTCACTGTGAACTGAATGTGCAATACTGCTTCTGTCTACTCATGCCCACTATAGATCTGTTGTAAGATCCACACTTTAATTTACTTTATCTTATTTCTTTATTTTTGTTTCTTATTTTATTTTATTATATTTATTAGTATTAAACATCCTTAGCATTTACATTTTTAGTAAGTTTATTGTAAGTGTGCAATATAGTTTAAGTTTATTCTTGTTTAATTTTTATATTCTGTGATTCTTTATTTAGCTTAAGTTTATATTTATATTTATATTTTGTGAATTTGCAAGGGGGACCAGCAAAATAAGCTTTTCATTGTGCAGTGTGACTGTCTGTGGCAACAGTGTTTGTTCTGCACTCATTGGCATCCATACCTTCACAGGTTGTGACTCGACCAGTGCCTTTCATGGCAAGGGCAAAAGGAAGACATTTTCTCTTGCTTGTCAGAAAGACGAATACCTGACTGCGTTCTCAAATCTGGGCAGCAGTTTTAACCTTGACCAGTCTACGTTCAAAACACTGAGCAAATATGTGTGCCACCTGTATGGACAGGCATCTGCCAAAGACGTGAACGATGCAAGATACAAAGCATTCTGTATGGCATCGTCAGCTTTGCCAGAACTGTCCATTCCCCCAACAAGTGATGCCCTCCACCAACACTGCAAAAGGGCAAACTACCAAGCAGCAGTAATGCGACATTCCCTGACTGGTATGATGTGTGCCCCTTCACCCATTGGCAATGGATGGTACATTGAGGATGGGGAGTTAACAGTAAGATGGATGACTAGAAATCCTGCCCCAGATAGTGTGCTGCAGGTAGTCCACTGTGGTTGCAAGACAAGCAAATGTGAAACAGAAAGATGTTCATGTATGTCTGCAAAAATGTCTTGTACTGATTTATGTCACTGCCAGAACTGTGGAAATGTTTCAAAGGAAACAGAAGAAAGAGGTGCATGGGATGATGACACAGATGAAAGTGATATTGATGAGTAATTACGCACCATGTCACCATGTAAAATTTGCCACTTTTGTTTCTTTATCAAGATGTTTGATTATCGAGATGCCACACTGCCATTTTAACGGTAAAGCTTAAATAATATCTGTATTACCTTTTTTTTCAAATTTGTTTTGGTCTTTTGTGTGTGTTTGTGTGTGTGTGTGTGTGTGTGGGGGGGGGGGGTATAAATGACACATGCTGTGAAACAATTTGCTACTTTAATAAATATTTATCATATTTTATACCAATTTGGGCCTTTACTGCATCTATTTTAATCTTGTCCATTTTTGCCTTATTCCAGTTTTGGGGTGCATGGTAATATTTTGCTAGATTTTAAGCCACTTTTGGCCACGGTGTGTTACTTCTTTTGTACCTTTGATTACATAGAAGGTTGTGACATTTTTTTAATGTATGATACATAAGCTTTTAGCTAAATTTAATAAGGGTGTGCTTCATTGTGCTGGGGCAAATCACTTCAGTTGAATCGTTTTTTAAGAAATTTGCTACATTTCATGATCTAAATTCACATATGAGTATACTAAGGCACCAATATTTGTTTCAGATGTTAGGTATATGTATTTATGATATTTGAGAAAGATTTTGTGTTGCCAAAATGAATAAGACATATTTTACAAGCCAAAACTGCAGCACAAGATTTTCGTTTTTTGTGATTTACCTCTATATACATTTCTGGCTTGTGACAAAATTTGGCTAGGTATCATGTTCTGAACTTTTAACCCAAAGTCCAGAAGGGTATTATCTATGCAAAAATGCATTGAACAAGTTGTGCTTAGACGTGGGAGCGAAATTCATTTTCTAGGCACTTTTTCTCATGTCAGCTCACCGTCTATTAACTGGCATGTTGTTCACTCCCCTTCTAGGTGGAGGCATCTGCAGGATTAGCACCACCAAGTGGTCAAATGATAAAACTGCAGTGGTAAGTAAAGTGAACTCACAACATAGAATTGAAGCAAAATCCCACATTTCCGGAATACTTAACTGCAGAGAGCACCAAACAATTATCAGGGGTAAGGCAAGGATGCCGTTAATTGTACAAATGCACTTTATATTAAATAACTGTCATCTAAATAATTATACTGAAATGCAATGAACCAACTTCAACCAGTGAAGTTGGCACGTTGTGTAAATGGTAAATAAAAACAGAATACAATGATTTGCAAATCCTTTTCAACTTATATTCAATTGAATAGACTGCAAAGACAAGATATTTAATGTTTGAACTGGAAAACTTTGTTATTATTTGCAGATATTAGCTCATTTGGAATTTGAAGCCTGCAACATGTTTTCAAAAAAGCTGGCACAAGTGGCAATAAAGACTAGAGATGTCCGATATTATCGGCCGATATATGCGTTAAAATGTAATATCGGAAATTATCGGTATCGTTTTTTTTATTATCGGTATCGTTTTTTTTTGTTTTTAATTAAATCAACATAAAAAACACAAGATACACTTACAATAAGTGCACCAACCCAAAAAACCTCCCTCCCCCATTTACCCTCATTCACACAAAAGGGTTGTTTCTTTCTGTTATTAATATTCTGGTTCCTACATTATATATCAATATATATCAATACAGTCTGCAAGGGATACAGTCCGTAAGCACACACGATTGTGCGTGCTGCTGGTCCACTAATAGTACTAACCTTTAACAGTTAATTTTACTCATTTTCATTCATTACTAGTTTCTATGTAACTGTTTTTATATTGTTGTACTTTCTTTTTTATTCAAGAAAATATTTTTAATTTATTTATCTTATTTTACAATTTTTTTAAAAAGTACCTTATCTTCACCATACCTGGTTGTCCAAATTAGGCATAAGAATGTGTTAATTCCATTACTGCATATATGGGTTGATATCGGTATCGGTTGATATCGGTATCGGTAATTAAAGAGTTGGACAATATCGGAATATCGGATATCGGCAAAAAGCCATTATCGGACATCCCTAATAAAGACTGATAAAGTTGAGGAATGCTCATCAAACACTTATTTGGAACATCCCACAGGTAAACAGGCTAATTGGGAACAGGTGGGTGCCATGATTGGGTATAAAAGCAGCTCAGTCATTCACAAACAAGGATGGGGCGAGGGTCACCACTTTGTCAACAAATGCATGAGTAAATTGTTGAACGGTTTAAGAACAACATTTCTCAACCAGCTATTGCAAGGAATTTAAAGAAGACCAAAATCATACATTAGCAATCGCAAAAGTAATATACCCATCAGGATTGTTATTGATGATACACCAATAGAATATGTTCAACAAAATTCATTCTTAGGAGTGTTAATAGATGAAAATATCTCATGGAAGCCTCATATAAATTACCCGAGGACAAAAGTTGCTAAATGTGTTGGAATGATGAGGAGATCTTGTCATTTATTGAACGCCAATGCTCTGTATTTTTACGACTATAAGTCGCAGTTTTTTTCATAGTTTGGCCGGGGGTGCGACTTATACTCAGGAGCGACTTATGTGTGAAATGATTAACACATTAGTGTAAAATATCAAATAATATTATTTATCTCATTCACGTAAGAGACTAGACGTATGAGATTTCATGGGATTTAGCGATTAGGAGTGACAGATTGTTTGGTAAACGTGTAGCATGTTCTATATGTTATAGTTATTTGAATGACTCTTACCATAATATGTTACGTTAACATACCAGGCACCTTCTCAGTTGGTTATTTATGCCTCATATAACGTACACTTATTCAGCCTGTTGTTCACTATTCTTTATTTATTTTAAATTGCCTTTCAAATGTCTATTCTTGGTGTTGGCTTTTATCAAATACATTTCCCCCCAAAAATGCGACTTATACTCCAGTGCGACTTATATGTTTTTTTTAGGGATGTCCAATAATGGCTTTTTTGCTGAGATCCGATATTCCGATATTGTCCAACTCTTAATTACCGATACCGATATCAACCGATACCGATATATACAGTCGTGGAATTAACACATTATTATGCCTAATTTGGACAACCAGGTATGGTGAAGATAGGGTCCTTTTTAAAAAAAAAAATTAAATAAGATAAATAAATTTAAAAAATTTTTCTTGAATAAAAAAGAAAGTAAAAAAATATAAAAACAGTTACATAAAACTAGTAATTAATAAAAATGAGTCAAATTAACTGTTGGTTAGTACTATTAGTGGACCAGCAGCACGCACAATCATGTGTGCTTACGGACTGTATCCCTTGCAGACTGTATTGATATATATTGATATTACCGATACCGATATCAACCAATACCAATATATACAGTCGTGGAATTAACACATTATTATGCCTATTTTGGACAACCAGGTATGGTGAAGATAAGGTCCTTTTAAAAAATAAAATAAAATAAAATAAGATAAGATAAATTAAAAACATTTTCTTGAATAAAAAAGAAAGTAAAACAATATAAAAACAGTTACATAGAAACTAGTAATGAATGAAAATGAGTCAAATTAAGTGTTAAAGGTTAGTAATATTAGTGGACCAGCAGCACGCACAATCATGTGTGCTTACGGACTGTATCCCTTGCAGACTGTATTGATATATATTGATATTACCGATACCGATATCAACCGATACCGATATATACAGTCGTGGAATTAACACATTATTATGCCTAATTTGGACAACCAGGTATGGTGAAGATAAGGTCCTTTTAAAAAATAAAATAAAATAAAAATAAGATAAGATAAATTAAAAACATTTTCTTGAATAAAAAATAAAGTAAAACAATATAAAAACAGTTACATAGAAACTAGTAATGAATGAAAATGAGTCAAATTAACTGTTAAAGGTTAGTACTATTAGTGGACCAGCAGCACGCACAATCATGTGTGCTTACGGACTGTATCCCTTGCAGACTGTATTGATATATATTGATATATAATGTAGGAAGCAGAATATTAATAACAGAAAGAAACAACCCTTTTGTGTGAATGAGTGTAAATGGGGGAGGGAGGTTTTTTGGGTTGGTGTATCTTGTGTTTTTTATGTTGATTTAATAAAAATGAAAAAAATTATAAAATTAAAAATTAAAATTAAAAAATTTAAAAAAGATACCGATAATAAAAAAAAACGATACCGATAATTTCCGATATTACATTTTAAAGCATTTATTGGCCGATAATATTGGCAGGCCGATATTATTGGGCATCTCTAGTTTTTTTCCTTCTTTATTATGCATTTTCGGCCGGTGCGCCTTATACTCCGTAGCGACTTATAGTCCGAAAAATACGGTAGTAACGAGTGATTTAAATAATTACTTTTATGTACGCTAAAATGCCGTTACCGATATGTTTGATGTAACGTGGCGCGCTACTTTTCATGTAGTTTTGATTAAAATGAACTTGATATCAAATAGAAAGAGGCAACACACAGCAGACAACATAACATGTAGGCTAATTACACACACACACACACACACACACACACACACACACACACACACACACACACACACACACACACACACACACACACACACACACACACACACACACACACACACACACACACACACACACACTGGTTATTATTCGGAATGGGGACCAAGTTTTTGATAATGACTTGTGGGCACCACCCTTTCTACAGCTTGTGGAGGCATAACAAAAAATGGTGTAAAATGTCCACTGCCCAGTTATCTCATACACGTCTTTAAATCTCTGTATTGATGAAGTAATGTGCTGATCATTCTTACTGGGGACCCTGGGGAAAAACACTTGATATGGTTCACGGGGACCACATTTACATCATTTTGCATAATTCACACAACTTTGTATGTAACTACTGACGACCATTTAAAAAAAAGCAGCGAGTGCAGTACCAGCTACAGCCCGATGAGGGGGCTGCTGTGCAAATGTCTCACACTCAAACTAACCAGTAAACATGTTTTAATGCGCCAAAGCTTAAAAAAAATCACTTAGGCATCTTCAGAATGGATCTGACTATCATTTAAAAAGGTTTCCCTTTAGGGAACCTGTTTTTTTGTCCCCATACCGTCAGAGGTCCCCTAAAGGTGACTGTGTAAACAGAGCCATGTCCCCATTAAGTAAGCATTGCCAGAACACACACACACACACACCTCTACTACTACTACTACGAGGGAATAACGAACAACAACTCAATGATTGATGTGACAAGCTTGCCACCCTACATTACCCCCTTGGTGGACAAGAAGGTATGACAGCCATGGGAGCACATTCAACCAGACACAATTCAGTGAAACGATTCAACAGAGCTGCCGTTAATGCCGACAATCCGCCGCTGTCAAGCTAACAAAAACATATATCCATCCATTTTCTACCGCTTGTCCCTTTCTGGGTTGCAGGGCGGTGCTACAGCCTATCTCAGCTGCATTCGGGCGGTAGGCGGGGTACACCCTGGACAAGTCGCCACCTCATCGCAGGGCCAACACAGATAGACAAGACAACATTCACACACTAGTGACCATTTGGTGTTGCCAATCAACCTATCCCCAGGTGCATGTCTTTGGAGGTGGCAGGAAGCCGGAGTACCCGGAGGGAACCCACGCAGTCACGGGGAGAACATGCAAACTCCACACAGAAAGATCCCGAGCCCAGGATCGAACCCAGGAACTTCGTAATGTGAGGCACAATGTCCCACCGTGCTGCCCGCTAACAGACACAGCTAAGCTAAAATTGCGCTCTGAGCGAGCTCTCGCTCGCATCATTTGACAACAGGCACGCACTCAGCTCTCATGAAACGTCTCTCAACTGCAATTGCCAGATAGGAAGTTTTTTTTACTTTCCCTAGTAAGTAAAAAAAAAACGTCTTTTTGGTAAAGTAAGAAGCAAATTACATTTTATAAGCCATATTCAGAATACTGGTAATAGGTGTTCTTAATTGAACAATACTGCATTGTTTAAAGCAGACCTGGGCAAATTAAGGCCCGTTAAGCTTTTCAATCTGGCCAACCCGGACATTCCCAAATATTTTTTTTTAGATCTTTAAGATGGAAAGTGTAGCTGCCATTATGATGTGCGGGGATGTTTTCTAATTACCATAAGTCCTGAACTATACAACATATTTCATTTAGAGATGTCCGATATTATCGGCCGATAAATGCTTTAAAATGTAATATCGGAAATTATCGTTTTTTTTATTATCGGTATCGTTTTTTGTTTTTGTTTTTGTTTTTTTTGATTAAATCAACATAAAAAACACAAGATACACTTACAATTAGTGCACCAACCCAAAAAACCTCCCTCCCCCATTTACACTCATTCACACAAAAGGGTTGTTTCTTTCCATTATTAATATTCTGGTTCCTACATTATATATCAATATATATCAATACAGTCTGCAAGGGATACAGTCCGTAAGCACACATGATTGTGCGTGCTGCTGGTCCACTAATAGTACTAACCTTTAACAGTTAATTTTACTAATTTTCATTAATTACTAGTTTCTATGTAACTGATTTTATATTGTTTTACTTTCTTTTTTATTCAAGAAAATGTTTTTAATTTATTTATCTTATTTTATTTTATTAATTTTAAAAAAAAAGGACCTTATCTTCACCATACCTGGTTGTCCAAATTAGGCATAATAATGTGTTAATTCCACAACTGTATACATCAGTATCGGTGTCGGTTGATATCGGTATTGGTAATTAAAGAGTTGGACAATATCGGAATATCGGATATCGGCAAAAAGCCATTATCGGACATCCCTAATTTCATTGGTTGGAATATGCGCTTTTGCATAATATTTTAGTGATTAGTGTTGTCCTGATACCAAGATTATTTTGATACTTTTCGGTACTTTTCGATACTTTTCTAAATAAAGGGGACCAGAAGAAATTGCATTATTGGCTTTATTTTAACAAAAAATCTTAGGGTGTGGCGGACCGGTTCTTTTCAGAAGCGGTATGTACCGAATATGATTCATTAGTATCGCGGTGCTATACTAATACCCGTATACCGTACAACCCTACTAGTTACTATGGTAATCTACACTACCGTTCAAAAGTTTGGGGTCACATTGAAATGTCCTTATTTTTGAAGGAAAAGCACTGTACTTTTCAATGAAGATAACTTTAAACTAGTCTTAACTTTAAAGAAATACACTCTATACATTGCTAATGTGGTAAATGACTATTCTAGCTGCAAATGTCTGGTTTTTGGTGCAATATCTACATAGGTGTATAGAGGCCCATTTCCAGCAACTATCACCCCAGTGTTCTAATGGTACAATGTGTTTGCTCATTGGCTCAGAAGGCTAATTGATGACTAGAAAACCCTTGTGCAATCATGTTCACACATCTGAAAACAGTTTAGCTCGTTACAGAAGCTACAAAACTGACCTTCCTTTGAGCAGATTGAGTTTCTGGAGCATCACATTTGTGGGGTCAATTAAACGCTCAAAATGGCCAGAAAAAGAGAACTTTCATCTGAAACTCCACAGTCTATTCTTGTTCTTAGAAATGAAGGTTATTCCACAAAATTATTTGGGTGACCCCAAACTTTTGAACGGTAGTGTACGTCAGTGGTCTCCAACCTTTTTGTAGCTGCGGACCGGTCAACGCTTGAAAATGACCGGTGGGGGGGGGGGGATTTAAAATTATTAATTTTTTTTAAAATATTTTTTTACATAAATAAATACAATCATGTGTGCTTACGGACTGCATCCCTGCAGACTGTATTTATGTATATTGATATATAATGTATATATTGTGTTTTTTATGTTGATTTCATACAAAAAAATAAAATAATTTTTTTTTTAATATGTGTTTTTTATGTTGATTTCATAAAAAAAAATTTATTTATTTTTTTTTTTTTAATTTCTTGTGCGGCCCGGTACCGGTCCGCGGACCGATTGGTACCGGGCCGCACAAGAAATTTAAAAAAATATATATATATTTTTTTTTTATGAAATCAACATAAAAAACACAATATATACATTATATATCAATATAGATCACTGCTTGGTGCCCGGTGGTTGGGGACCACTGGTGTACGTCACAGCAGGTCAGACGAGGCACCAAGCAGTGTGGGTGCGGAGCGTTTCCACAGAGTGTTTCCAGAGCGGCCAGCCTGAAATGTGGGTGTCAGGGACAGAGGTGGAAGGAGATTTTTACAAGAAAGTTCTAAAGCTTAGTGATATCTCAAATATATCAGGTTGTGGATGTTTTTTTTACCCTTCACGTTCATATTTCGCTGTGTTTGTTGCATTTGGCTTGATTGTAAAATATGTCGATTGAGAGGGGGTGTGACGTTCATATGTTCTCAATATTCAGGGTTTTATCCTTCATAGAAACAAATTAAAATTCCATTCCGTTTTTAAGGCAGTCTGTCATAACATTTTTAGCATTAAATCAGACTTTAGTGTGAGGTTTTGTATTAGTTTTCCTAAAAATAGATATACCGGCCCCCGGACACATTTTTTTCTCTAAATTTGGCCCCCCGAGTCAAAATAATTGCCCAGGCCTGCTTTAAAGTAACACATTTGTCAGTCCAAGTATCTAATAAAGCAATAACATTTGGAAAGAGTGAGGATGTGTTCGTGGACGCCAAGCGTACACACAACCTGCATCAGAGCAACACCCTGGAGCCAAGATGGAATTAGACCCTCGCGCTGCTACCTTCCGAGTCTAGTCCTGTTTGGACCGGTCTAGACCACGTGGACCTCCTCCCTCAACTACACCCACCAAGCAGACAGTCAGGACAGAAACAAGCCAAGCAGAGCAATGCAGTGCAGCCAAAGGACAGCGTCATTCAAGAGACACACCAGGAGGACAGAGTGTGTGTGTGTGTGTGTGTGTGTGTGTGTGTGTGTGTGTGTGTGTGTGTGTGTGTGTGTGTGTGTGTGTGTGTGTGTGTGTGTGTGTGTGTGTGTACCTTCAGGTCCCTCCTCTCCAGGTGCAGCAGCTCCGAGCCTTGGATGTCGTGTCGGACGAAAGTGTCCCGGTACTCTCCCAGACTCAGCTGCTCCAGCCAGACGCCCACCTCCTCTGTGCCCCATCTCTCCACTACACACACACACGTACACAACTTGATATGTCACACACACACACATCGGGGTGCATATGTGGTAAATCATTGGAGGATGCAAGAAGAGAGGAAATGTAAAAAAAAAAAAGAAGAAGTAGAGCAAGAGTGGCGGCAGCTGGCAGGAAGGAAAGGATGGCGGTCCCTCAAAAAGAGGGAGGGGGGGTCCCTTCCAAGAGCATGCAGGGCGCACCCGGAGGAGGGAAAAGGATGAGGGAGGCAGAAATATAGCAGAGCTCATCTTGCTAAGTTAATTTCTGATTTCCTAGTTCAGGGGTCGGCAACCCGCGGCTCTTTAGCGCCGCCCTAGTGGCTCTCTGAAGCTTTTTCAAAAATGTATGAAAAATGGAAAAAGATGAGGGGGAAAAAAATATTTTTTTTGTTTTAATATGGTTTCTGTAGGACAGGGGTCGGCAACCCAAAATGTTGAAGGAGCCATAATGGACCAAAAATACAAAAACAAATCTGTCTGGAGCCGCAACAAATGAAAAGCCATATTACATACAGATAGTGTGTCATGAGATATAAATTGAATTGAGATGACTTAAAGGAAACCAAATGAGCTCAAATATAGCTACAAATGAGGCATAATGATGCAATATGTACCTATCGCTAGCCTAAATAGCATGTTAGCATCGATTAGCTTGCAGTCATGCAGTGACCAAATATGTCTGATTAGCACTCCACACAAGTCAATAACATCAACAAAACTCACCTTCGTGCATTCACGCACAACATTACAAGTTTGGTGGACAAAATGAGACAGAAAAAGAAGTGGCATAAAACACGTCCTAGAAAGTCGGAGAAAGTTACACATGTAAACAAGCTAAGGTGAGTTCAAGGACCGCCAAAATTAGCAGGACAAAACGGCGCTCGCCAAATACTCGAATCGGTGAAGCATGTTTAATACACACAGTGTGCTTTATAACAATTAGTGAGGTTTGTGTCATGTTTGTCCTTCTACAGAAACCATATTAAAACAAAAAAATATTTTTTCCCCCTCATCTTTTTCCATTTTTCATACATTTTTGAAAAAGCTTCAGAGAGCCACTAGGGCGGCGCTAAAGAGCCGCGGGTTGCCGACCCCTGCTGTAGGAGGACAAGCATGACACAAACCTCCCTAATTGTTATAAATCACACTGTTTGTACTAAACATGCTTCACTGATTCGAGTATTTGGCGAGCGCCGTTTTGTCCTGCTAATTTTGGCGGTCCTTGAACTCACCTTAGTTTGTTTAAATGTGTAACTTTCTCCGACTTTCTAGGACGTGTTTTATGCCACTTCTTTTTCTGTCCTTGTCCACCAAACTTTTAATGTTGTGCGTGAATGCACAAAGGTGAGTTTTGTTGATGTTATTGACTTGTGTGGAGTGCTAATCAGACATATTTGGTCACTGCATGACTGCAAGCTAATCGATGCTAACATGCTATTTAGGCTAGCTGTATGTACATATGGCATCATTATGCCTCATTTGTAGCTATATTTGAGCTAATTTAGTTTCCTTTAAGTCATCTCAATTCAATGTATATCTCATGACACACTATCTGTATGTAATATGGCTTTTAATTTGTTGCGGCTCCAGACAGATTTGTTTTTGTATTTTTGGCTCTTTATATGGCTCTCTAATATGGCTCTTTCAACATTTTGGGTTGCCGACCCCTGTCCTAGTTGGACCAGAAGCAGTTTTATGACCACAAAAGTACAAAAAAAACTTGCCCCTGAGTTTGTTTGGGTGTTGGAGTCACTTTTGTCTGCGCTCTTACATTTCCTCCATAGACCAAAATGTGCTCCAAGCAAGCAAAAGGACAATAGGTCCCTCATCTTCCTAGTTTGACCAGAAGCAGTTTTATGACCACAAAAATACAAAAAAAACTTGACCCTGAGTTTGTTTGGGTGTTGGAGTCACTTTGGTCTGCGCTCTTACATTTCCTTCATAAACTCTAAACGTGATCATTCACATATTGAGCTACTCAAAATATGTGTTGGTCTATGTCAAGCAAGTTTTATTGTTATCACAAGGTTCCCAAGTCGTAAATGACTAATTTGAGTAACAGGACTGAAAGTAAGAGGAGTTTTCAGCAAATGAGGGAGGCAGAAATATAGCAGAGCTCATCTTGCTAAGCTAATTTCTGATTTCTTAGTTGGACCAGAAGCAGTTTTATGACCACAAAAGTACAAAAAAAACTTGACCCTGAGTTTGTTTGGGTGTTGGAGTCACTTTGGTCTGCGCTCTTACATTTCCTTCATAGACCAAAATGCATACTTGCCAACCTTGAGACCTCCAATATCGGGGCGTGGTTAAGAGGAGAGTATATTTACAGCTAGAATTCACCAAATCAAATATTTCATACATATATATATATATATATATATATATATATATATATATATATATATATATATATATATATATATATATATATATATATATATATATATATATATATGTATATATATATGTATGAAATACTTGAATTTCAGTGAATTCTAGCTATATATATATATTTTTTTAATTTTATTATACATATAAATAAAAGACATACTTGAATTTCAGTGTTCTGCAGGCTATCCAGTAGATGGCAGTATTGTCCTGTTTAAGAGTGTCACAACATTGCTGTTTACGGCAGACGAACTGCTTTACGGTAGACTAAACGTGACTGCTGTTGCTGTGTGTTGGTACCGCGCTGGGAGGACGTTAATGAAACCGCCTAACAATAAACCCACAGAAGAAACCAAGAACTCTCTCTCCTTGTTGTGCACTCTACTCTCTAAAAGCCGTAGATGTTATGACGTCATTGGGCAGGCAAGCTGCTGGGAAAGCGGACGTGAGAACAGGCTGTCCCCACTCAGGTCCGCATTGAGCCGGAGGGGGCGTGGCCTCCAGCTCCGGCTGAATACCGGGAGTTTGTCGGGAGAAAATCTCTGCCGGGAGGTTGTCGGGAGAGGCGCTGAATAACGGGATTCTCCCGCTAAAAACGGGAGGGTTGGCAAGTATGCCAAAATGTGCTCCACACAAACAAAAGGACAATACCGTATTTTCCGCACTATAAGGCGCACCTAAAAACCTCCAATTTCCTCAAAAGCCTTATAATCCGGTGCGCCTTATATATGGACCAATATTGAGCCACAACAGGTCTCGCAACTACGGTAGCCGACTTCATTTTCCCCCTTCTACGGCTGCTTACCATAGAAGAACTTCTTCTTCTAAGGGGGAAAATGAAGTCCCGTAGTTTCGAGACCTAAACTTTATGTAAAGACCCCAAAATGGCTCCTATTAAGAGACACGCTTACGACGCAGAGTTTAAACTCAAGGCGATCAGTCACGCAGTAGAACACGGGAATAGAGCAGCAGCGAGAGAATTGAACAATAAAGGCCTACTGAAAGCCACTACTACCGACCACGCAGTCTGATAGTTTATATATCAATGAGGAAATCTTAACATTGCAACACATGCCAATACGGCCGCGTTAACTTATAAAGTGCAATTTTAAATTTCCCGCCACACTTCCGGTTAAAAACGTTTTATTATGCTGACGTATGCGTGTGACGTCACGAGGGCAAGGGAAGTATTCGGAGCCCGTAGAAAAAGCTCTGTTTTCATTTCATAATTCCACAGTATTCTGGACATCTGTGTTGGTGAATCTTTTGCAATTTGTTTAATGAACAATGGAGGCTGCAAAGAAGAACGTTGTAGGTGGGATCGATCGGTGTATTAGCGGCTGGCTGCAGCAACACAACAAGGACTACTTACTTAGCAGACGCCTAGCCGATGCTAGCCGCCAAACCCACGGATGAAGTCCTTCGTCGCGCCGTCGAACGCTGGAACGCAGGTGAGCACGGCTGTTGATGGGAAGATGAGGGCTGGCTGGCGTAGGTGGAGCGCTAATGTTTTTATCATAGCTCTGTGAGGTCCGGTTGCTAAGTTGCTAAATTAGCCTTAGCGTCGTTAGCAACAGCATTGTTAAGCTTTACCAGGCTGAGAATTTTTAACCGTGTAGTTACATGTACATGGTTTAATAGTATTGTTGATCTTCTGTCTATCCTTCCAGTCAGGGGTTTATTTATTTTGTTTCTATCTGCATTTGAGACAGATGCTATCACGTTAGCTCATGCTAAAGAGCTTCGTCGATGATGGGTGAAGTCCTTCGTCGCGCCGTCGAGCGCTGGAACGCAGGTGAGCATGGCTGTTGATGTAACCGTGTAGTTACATGTACATGGTTTAATAGTATTGTTGATCTTCTGTCTATCCTTCCAGTCAGGGTTTTATTTATTTTGTTTCTATCTGCATTTGAGCCCGATACTATCACGTTAGCTCAGTAGCTAAGTGTGCCACCGATGTATTGTCGTGGAGATAAAAGTCACTTTGAATGTCCATTTCGCGTGCTCGACTCTCATTTTCAAGAGGATATAGTATCCGAGGTGGTTTAAAATACAAATCCGTGATCCACAACAGAAAAAGGAGAGAGTGTGGAATCCAATGAGCCAGCTTGTACCTAAGTTACGGTCAGAGCGAAAAAAGATACATCCTGCACTGCCTCTAGCTCTTCACTCTAACGTTCCTCATCCACAAATCTCTCATCCTCGCTCAAATTAATGGGGTAATCGTCGCTTTGTCGCTCCGAATCTCTCTCGCTCCATTGTAAACAAAGGAAAAATGTGAGGAATACTAGCTCCTGTGACGTCACGCTACTTCCGGTACAGGCAAGGCTTTTTTTTATCAGCGAGCAAAAGTTGCGAACTTTATCGTCAATTTTCTCTACTAAATCCTTTCAGCAAAAATATGGCAATATCGCAAAATGATCAAGTATGACACATAGAATGGATCTGCTATTCCCGTTTAAATTTAAAAAAATCATTTCAGTAGGCCTTTAACGAATCAATGGTGCGGAAGCGGAGGGAGCAACATGATGACCTGCGCCAAGTAAAGAAGACTAAACAGAGTTTCCGAGGGAACAAAGCGAGATGGCTACAGTTGGAGGACAAACTGGAACAGTGGGTTGTTGAACAGAGAGCAGCAAGTAGAAGTGTCAGTACAATCACTATTTGTTTTGTTGACATTCCCTTTAGCGCAGCGCCATCTAATGCAGTGGTTCTTAACCTGGGTTCGATGGAACCTTACGGGTTCGGTGAGTCGGCCTCAGGGGTTCGGCGGAGCCTCTTCCGCGGAGATCAAGACACACCCAACTCATCGTGAAAATAAAAACTTCTCCCTATCGGCGTATTATGGATACCCCCAAACAATTTTCCATCTGATTTGCAGGTGTGTAAATTGTTGTGAGTTTATGCACTGTTTTGGTTTTGTTGTTTGAACAAGGTGATGTTCATGCACGCTTCATTTTGTGCACCAGTAAAAAAACATAACTTTGTCTTGAATTTGAAAAAAAAAAAAAAAATTTCACTAAAGAAGGGTTCGGTGAATGCGCATATGAAACTAGTGGGGTTCGGTACCTCCAACAAGGTTAAGAACCACTCATCTAATGGATGCATAACGTAACCCCAGCTCCTACTGTAGCGTCTATTCCAGGGGTCACCAACCTTTTTGAAACCAAGAGCTACTTCTTGGGTAGTGATTAATGCGAAGGGCTACCAGTTTGATACACACTTAAATAAATTGCCAGAAATAGCCAATTTGCTCAATTTACCTTTAACTCTATGTTATTATTAATAATTAATGATATTTACACTTAATTGAACGGTTTAAAAGAGGAGAAAACACGGAAAAAAATGACAATTAAATTTTGAAACATAGTTTATCTTCAATTTCGACTCTTTAAAATTCAAAATTCAACCGAAAAAAAGAAGAGACAAACTAGCTAATTCGAATCTTTTTGAAAAAATTAAAAAAATAATTTATGGAACATCATTAGTAATTTTTTCCTGATTAAGATTAATTTTAGAATTTTGATGACATGTTTTAAATAGGTTAAAATCCAATCTACACTTTGTTAGAATATATAACAAATTGGACCAAGCTATATTTCTAACAAAGACAAATCATTATTTCCTCTAGATTTTCCAGAACAAAATTTTTAAAAGAAATTCAAAAGACTTTGAAATAAGATTTAAATTTGATTCTACAGATTTTCTAGATTTGCCAGAATAATTTTTTTGAATTTTAATCATAATAAGTTTGAAGAAATATTTCACAAATATTCTTCGTCGAAAAAACAGAAGCTAAAATGAAGAATTAAATTAAAATGTATTTATTATTCTTTACAATAAAAATAAATAAATTTACTTGAACATTGATTTGAATTGTCAGGAAAGAAGAGGAAGGAATTTAAAAGGTCAAAAGGTATATGTGTTTAAAAATCCTAAAATCATTTTTAAGGTTGTATTTTTTCTCTAAAATTGTCTTTCTGAAAGTTATAAGAAGCAAAGTAAAAAAAATAATGAATTTATTTAAACAAGTGAAGACCAAGTCTTTAAAAATATTTTCTTGGATTTTAAAATTTTATTTTGAGTTTTGTCTCTCTTAGAATTAAAAATGTCGGGCAAAGCGAAACTAGCTTGCTAGTAAATAAATAAAATTTAAAAAATAGAGGCAGCTCGCTGGTAAGTGCTGCTATTTGAGCTATTTTTAGAACAGGCCAGCGGGCGACTCATCTGGTCCTTACGGGCTACCTGGTGCCCGCGGGCACCGCGTTGGTGACCCCTGGTCTATTCTATGCGCCTTATAATGCGGTGCGCCTTATATATGAACACAGTTTTGAAATAGGCTATTCTTTGAAGGTGCGCCTTATAATCCGGTGCGCCTTATAGTGCGGAACATACGGTAGGTCCCCCATCTCTAACGCTAACATTAGCATATTAGCCAGCAAAGGCTAATCCTGCTGGCGAGCAGGTAATAACACAAAAAACATGGATGCTACAAAGGTGGCTTTTCTGAACAGCACGGCTCAAACGTAACGACAGCCGCGTTGAACACAACAAAGATGTGCGGCTCACAAGGTTCTCCTGCGTTTACTTCTCCAGACACGTTTATCCAAGAGGAGACTGAGGGCGGCGGGAGAAACTGAGCCGAGAGTCAATGCTGCAGCAACGAGGTGAGCTAACGTTAGCGTGTGTGTGTCTTTTCTAGTCATACTGCACGCTCACAAGAATTAATACCTGCTTTTGCCAAATCCTCAATAATAATAGTTGCGATATGGAGAAACATATTTATCCCAATATAGATCATTTTACATCACGATTAGGGATTGGTACTATACAGTGCCATTTGCCAGTACCTGGGAATCGATACTGGAACTCAACGGTACCAATAGTTTAATAATGAAATTGTACTTTTTAATGTAACATTTAAAAATGAGCTGATTTAATGCTGTCCAGTTGTTATATCTTCTTTTATTATTACATTTGTCTCATTTGCAATGCGGTTACACTTCCAAGACATTAGATGGCAGTACTGTGTATGCTATGTTGTCTAACTAGTGTCAGGTGGAGGGGTTTTTCGCAGCTTACTGCGAGATTTGTTCTCCCGGGATGCAATCGGACTATACCGGACAAGGCTTGAAGGTAGGAACATTATTTAATCTTGACTTTCAAAGAGGGACAAACAAAAGGCGTACAAGACGAAGGCACAACTTAGCGTAGGAATAAAAAACTAACACTTAGCGTGAACTATGGACATGAAACAAAAACTCGCTAACTGTGGCATGAACAAACAAAACTTACTTGGCAAGGCATGGAACGAGCAGTATGAACAAAGCAAACACATGAATACAAGCATGAACTATGGCATGAAACAAGTCAGAACAGAACAATGTCGCCAGACCGACTAACTGACAACCACAGGTTTAAATAATAATCTCATGATTAGCGACAGGTGTGATCCGGACAAATGAGGCAGGTGAAACTAATGAGTCGCCATGGTGACAAAACAAACAAGGAAGCGCAAACAGGAACTAGTGGAGTCCCAAAACTAACAGAACATAACTAAACAAGACATGATCCGGACCTCGGATCATGACAACTAGGAAGTAGCTGAATGTGTTATGTTGCGCCCTACAACATGTTTACACTGTAAGCATTGCGCTTATTACACACCAGCTGTTTGATTGTAACATTCATCTCAGTTGTACTTTTCATTACCAAATGTTGGGGTGTTAAAATCGCCATGTAAAATCGCTAATGCTGACAGTAGCCAGTCTAGGACAAATCCAAGCTCGCGCATTTTGGAAGAGTGGAGACTAGAGATGTACGATAATGGCTTTTTTGCCGATTTCCGATATTGTCCAACTCTTAATTACCGATTCCGATATCAACCGATACCGACATATACAGTCATGGAATTAACACATTATTATGCCTAATTTTGTTGTGATGCCCCGCTGGATGCATTAAACAATGTAACAAGGTTTTCCAAAATAAATCAACTCAAGTTATGGGAAAAAAATGCCAACATGGCACTGCCATATTTATTATTGAAGTCACAAAGCGCATTATTTTTTGCCTCTCCCTGAGAGAGCATGAGGAGATTGAGGTGGGCGGGGTTGAGGGGTGCGGGGGGGTGCGGGTTTAAGGTGTGGGGGGGACGGTAGAGGGGGGTGTATATTGTAGCGTCCTGGAAGAGTTAGTGCTGCAAGGGGTTCTGAGTATTTGTTCTGTTGTGTTTATGTTGTGTTACGGTGCGGATGTTCTCCCGAAATGTGTTTGTCATGCTTGTTTGGTGTGGGTTCACAGTGTGGCGCATATTTGTAACAGTGTTAAAGTTGTTTATACGGTCACCCTCAGTGTGACCTGTATGGCTGTTGACCAAGTATGCCTTGCATTCACTTGTGTGTGTGAAAAGCCGTAGATATTATGTGACTGGGCCGGCACGCAAAGGCAGTGCCTTTAAGGTTTATTGGCGTTCTGTACTTCTCCCTACGTCCGTGTACACAGCGGCGTTTTAAAAAGTCATACATTTTACTTTTTGAAACCGATACCGATAATTTCCGATATTACATTTTAAAGCATATATCGGCCGATAATATCGGCAGTCCGATATTATCGGACATCCCTAGACCAGTGTTTTTCAACCACTGTGCCGCGGCACACTAGCGTGCCGTGAGATACAGTCTGGTGTGCCGTGGGAGATTATCTCATTTCACCTATTTGGGTTAGAAATATTTTTTTGCAAACCAGTAATTATAATCTGCAAATGATGTGTTGTTGTTGAGTGTCGGTGCTGTCTAGAGCTCGGCAGAGTAACCGTGTAATACTCTTCCATATCAGTAGGTGGCGGCCGGTAGCTAATTGCTTTGTAGATGTCGGGAACAGCGGGAGGCAGCGTATGGTAAAAAGGTATCTAATGCTTAAACCAAAAATAAACAAAAGGTGAGTGCCAATAAGAAAAGACATTGAAGCTTAGGGAAGGCTACGCAGAACGAAACTAAAACTGAACTGGCTACAAAGTAAATGAAAACAGAATGCTGGACGACAGCAAAGACTTACTGTGGAGCAGTAAGTACATCCGAACATGACATGACAATCAACAATGAACAACTGAAATATATAATCGCTAAAACAAAGTAGATGCGGGAAATATTGCTCAAAGGAAGACATGAAACTGCTACAGGAAAATACCAAAAAAAGAGAAAAAGCCACCAAAATAGGAGCGCAAGACAAGAACTAAAACACTACACACAGGAAAACAGCAACAAACTCTTAATAAGTCAGGGCGTGATGTGACAGTACACTTACTTTGAGACAAGAGCTATATTGATGCATGCTTGGTTATGGTTTAAAATCATATCCAACAATTGCGACAACGACTTTTTACTGTCAACTGAGTTTTGTTGTTTAAAGATTTCTGCTGGTGGTGTGCCTCCGGATTTTTTCAATGCAAAAAATGTGCCTTGGCTCAAAAAAGGTTGAAAAACACCGCCCTAGACGGCAGTACTGTGTGCCATGTTCTCTAACTAGGAAGTAGCTGAATGTGTTATGTTGCGCCCTACAACGTGTTTACACTGTCTCATATCAGTTTTAGGGCGGATTCATGTGATCATGAAGGTATTTAAGCCAGCTCGCGCTATCTCGCAAGTGTGGTTAGCAATCACGACTTCATGCTAATACTAACCATCGGGAGTTTTACCGTGGTTTATCGTTATTCTGTGTATCGTTACATCCTTAAAGGCCTACTGAAATGATTTTTTTTTATTCAAACGGGAATAGCAGATCCATTCTATGTGTCATACTTGATCATTTCGCGATATTGCCATATTTTTGCTGAAAGGATTTAGTATAGAACAACGACGATAAAGATCGCAACTTTTGGTATCTGATAAAAACAAACCTTGCCCCTACCGGAAGTAGCGTGACGTCACAAGACAAAGGATTCCTCACAATTCCGCTTTGTTTACAACGGAGCGAGAGACATTCGGACCGAGAAAGCGACGATTACCCCATTAATTTGAGCGAAAAGATGAAAGATTCGTGGATGAAGAACTTTAGAGTGAAGGACTACAGTGTAGTGCGGGGTGTATCTTTTTTCGCTCTGACCGTAACTTAGGTACAAGCTGGCTCATTGGATTCCACACTCTCTCCTTTTTCTATTGTGGATCACGGATTTGTATTTTAAACCACCTCGGATACTATATCCTCTTGAAAATGAGAGTCGAGAACGCGAAATGGACATTCACAGTGACTGAACATGTAAATACACGGTTAATAATTTTAAGCCTGGCGAAGCTAAAAAAATAGAAGCTAACTTAGCTACGGGGCTAACGTGATAGCAGACTCAAATGCAGATAGAAACAAAATTTGAAAAACCCTGACTGGAAGGATAGACAGAAGATCAACAATACTATTAAACCATGAACATGTAAATACACGGTTAATAATTTTAAGCCTGGCGAAGCTAAAAAAAATAGAAGCTAACTTAGCTACGGGGCTAACGTGATAGCATCAGTCTCAAATGCAGATAGAAACTAAATTAAAAAAAACCCTGACTGGAAGGATAGACAGAAGATCAACAATACTATTAAACCATGAACATGTAAATACACGGTTAATAATTTTAAGCCTGGCGAAGCTAAAAAAAATAGAAGCTAACTTAGCTACGGGGCTAACGTGATAGCATCAGTCTCAAATGCAGATAGAAACTAAATAAAAAAAAACCCTGACTGGAAGGATGGACAGAAGATCAACAATACTATTAAACCATGAACATGTAAATACACGGTTAATAATTTTAAGCCTGGCGAAGCTAAAAAAATAGAAGCTAACTTAGCTACGGGGCTAACGTGATAGCAGACTCAAATGCAGATAGAAACAAAATTTTAAAAAACCCTGACTGGAAGGATAGACAGAAGATCAACAATACTATTAAACCATGAACATGTAAATACACGGTTAATAATTTTAAGCTTGGCGAAGCTAAAAAAATAGAAGCTAACTTAGATGCGGCGGCGGGCGTTGTACGCTTTTGACGACACCCCGGCCGCCATCAGAGTCGGCAAGAAACATATATTTCCCCAAAGTTACGTACGTGACATGCACATATCGACACGCACGTACGGGCAAGCGATCAAATGTTTGGAAGCCAAAGCTGTACTCACCGTAGTGCGTCTGCTATCCTGCTCAAAACACAACACAACCTCCTGGTGTTGGTGTTGCTACAGCCAGCCGCTAATACACCGATCGCACCTACAACTTTCTTATTTGCAGTCTTCATTGTCCATTAAACAAATTGCAAAAGATTCACCAACACAGATGTCCAGAATTTTGTCGAAGAAAACAGAGGTATTTGAATTGGGTCCAAACACTTCCCTTGACCTCGTGACGTCACGCGCATACGTCATCATACCGCGACGTTTTCAAGCGGAAGTTTCCCGGGAAATTTCAAATGTCACTTTATAAGTTAACCCGGCCGTATTGGCATGTGTTGCAATGTTAAAGGCCTACTGAAATGAATTTTTTTTATTTAAACGGGGATAGCAGATCTATTCTATGTGTCATACTTGATCATTTCGCGATATTGCCATATTTTTGCTGAAAGGATTTAGTAGAGAACAACGACGATAAAGATTGCAACTTTTGGTATCTGATAAAAAAAAAGGCTTGCCCCTACCGGAAGTAGCGTGACGTAGTCAGTTGAACATATACGCAAAGTTCCCTATTGTTTACAATGATGGCCGCATGAAGTGAGAGAGATTCGGACCGAGAAAGCGACAATTTCCCCATTAATTTGAGCGAGGATGAAAGATTTGTGGATGAGTAAAGTGCAAGTGAAGGACTAGTGGGGAGTTGAAGCTATTCAGATAGGGAAGATGCTGTGAGAGCCGGGGGTGACCTGATATTCAGCTGGGAATGACTACAATAGTAAATAAACACAAGACATATATATATTCTATTAGCCACAACACAACCAGGCTTATATTTAACATGCCACAAATTAATCCTGCATAAAAACACCTGCGTGTTTGTTATGCTAGCTCCTAGCTCCTATGCTAGCTCCTAGCTCCATAGAACACGCCAATACAATTCAAACACCTGATCAACACACACAATCACTCAGCCCAAAAGACCGTTCACCTAACCCAAGGTTCATAAAGCTTATATATTTTAAAAAAGTTACGTACATACGCAAAAAAAAGTTGCGCACATACGGTCAAGCGATCAAATGTTTAGAAGCCAAAGCTGCATACTCACAGTAGCACGTCTGCGTCTTTGTCATCCAAATCAAAGTAATCCTGGTAAGAGTCTGTGTTGTCCCAGTTCTCTACAGGCGTCTGTGTATCGAAGTCAAAAGTCCTCCTGGTTAGAGTCTCTGTTATCCGAGTTCTTCCATCTTGACTGCATCTTTCGGGAATGTAAACAAAGAAGCGCCGGCTGTGTACTGTTGTTGCTGACTACGTTCGAAAAATACGTCCATTTCGCACCGACAACTTTCTTCTTTGCTTGCTCAGCTTCCTTCTCCATAATGCAATGAACATGATTGCAACAGATTCACGAACACAGATGTCCAGAATACTGTGGAATTATGAAATGAAAACAGAGCTTTTTCGTATTGGCTTCAATGTGGAAGGCATACCCGTGTTCGCCGGGCTACGTCACGCGCATACGTCATCCTCAGAGGCGTTTCGAACCGGAAGTTTAGCGGCAAATTTAAAATGTCACTTTATAAGTTAACCCGGCCGTATTGGCATGTGTTATAATGTTAAGATTTCATCATTGATATATAAACTATCAGACTGCGTGGTCGGTAGTAGTGGCTTTCAGTAGGCCTTTAATCACACAGCACTGATTACATGTAAGGGGGTTTAAACCCTGGTTTTTAACCCTGTATCAATCATTCCCGTGGTGTTCCCCTGGGAAGTGTTTTAAGTCCCTTCATTGTCTGGCCACGCCTCTCATGGTTACAGCAGGAGCAAACCTCCGAGCTCACAAAATAGGCATGTTGTTTTTAAATGGAAGAAAAAGAAGCTGTGGTTACATAAATAATATTACATTTCACTTCCTGCCACGTGTCCCAATACTTTTGTCCAGTGTTTTTGCACGGTGAGGGCCAGAAGCCGCCGACTTCTTGTCTCCCACCAAAGGGGGCTGCTGTAGGAAGTGGGCGTGGCCTCACCTGACTGAGGGCTGGTCTTCTTGGCCGCCTTCTCCTTCTTGAACTTGGGCACTATGCGAAAGACGCCGCCGCGACTGTTCCTCTTGCCGTAACCCAGAGAGGGGTCCTGGTGCACAAGCACAGTCAACCTATAGCCTTTCGTTTAGCTCGCCCGCCCACTCGCACGCCTCGCATGCAGAAGCTCGCCGGGCGGCGTCTCTCATGTGGCGCTCACCTCCTCGTCGTTGGGCTGCAGGATGTGGTAGAGCCACTGGATCTCTCCCAGTTTGCCCAGTGCCAGCTCCAGACTCTGCAGCGCGGCGGACAGCTCCTCCTCCTCCGGTGGGTCCAGTTGCTACAGGGGGGAAGTTGCCCTCGTTGCACATTCATTGGGTGGATGTGGGAGAGGAAAGGAAAGCCTTGATGACTCACCAGAGAGACGCGACCCACCAGAAGCGACTCAGTCTCGTTGTACAGAGCCTTGACGGTGCTGGCCACCTCGATGGCCGTGTTCCTGGACAGACTCTGGACCAGACAAACCACAATTGTTGCTAACAGTTAGCATATGTCGAAACTGCATTGTATGACTCTTGAGGTGTACGGCACCAAAATTGAACAGTACAGTAATTTGACAATGAGCTCCGAGTTTGTGCTTTTACCGCCATCTAGTGTCTACTTTGAAGTCTGTGTGCAATAAAACGAGTAAAAGATCAGTGCAGGGTGTTTTTTCCTGTGCTTTTTGAGGTTAAGGTTACAAGGAACTCTTCAAACACCGATAACAAAATCCCAAAACTTTTGCCGCTGCTTTCTGAAAAAGCTTCCGTCGATTCAGGCTATTTAGGCCGCGACAATCAGGAAGAAAGCCAGTGAAATCCTGCCATAGTAAACTAGATGAGGTGTGAATGCTCCAATGCTGAAGTTCAACTGAAATGGGGCGGCGTGGCGTAGTGGGTAGAGCAACCGTGCCAGAAACCTGAGGGTTGCAGGTTCGCTCCCCGCCTCTTACCATCTAAAAAATGGCTGCCGTTGTGTCCTTGGGCAGGACACTTCACATGAATGATGAATGATAGGTGGCGATAGGTTTAAACGACCACCCTCAGTGTGACCTGTATGGCTGTTGACCAAGTATGCATTGCATTCACTTGTGAGTGTGTGAAAAGCCGTAGATATTATGTGACTGGGCCGGCACACAAAGGCAGTGCCTTCAAGGTTTATTGGCACTCTGTACTTCTCCCTACGTCCGTGTACACAGCGGCGTTTTAAAAAGTCATACATTTTACTTTTTGAAACCAATACCGATAATTTCCGATATTACATTTTTAAGCATATATCGGCCGATAATATCGGCAGTCCGATATTATCGGCAGTCCGATATTATCGGACATCCCTAGACGGCAGTACTGTGTGCCATGTTGTCTAACTAGGAAGTAGCTGAATGTGTTATGTTGCGCCCTACAACGTGTTTACACTGTCTCATATCAGTTTTAGGGCAGATCCATGTGATCATGAAGGTATTTAAATGGGGCGTTGTGGCGTAGTGGGTAGAGGAACCGTGCCAGAAACCTGAGGGTTGCAGGTTCGCTCCCCGCCTCTTACCATCTAAAAAATGGCTGCCGTTGTGTCCTTGGGCAGGACACTTCACCCTTTGCCCCCGGTGCCGCTCACGCCGGTGAAATAAATGATGAATGATAGGTGGCGATAAGTTTAAACGGCCACCCTCAGTGTGACCTGTATGGCTGTTGACCAAGTATGCATTGCATTCACTTGTGAGTGTGTCAAAAGCCGTAGATATTATGTGACTGGGCCGGCACGCAAAGGCAGTGCCTTCAAGATTTATTGGCGCTCTGTACTTCTCCCTACGTCCGTGTACACAGCGGCGTTTTAAAAAGTCATACATTTTACTTTTTGAAACCGATACCGATAATTTCCGATATTACATTTTTAAGCATATATCGGCCGATAATATCGGCAGTCCGATATTATCGGACATCCCTAGACGGCAGTACTGTGCGCCATGTTGTCTAACTAGGAAGTAGCTGAATGTGTTATGTTGCGCCCTACAACGTGTTTACACTGTCTCATATCAGTTTTAGGGCAGATCCATGTGATCATGAAGGTATTTGAATGGGGCGGCGTGGCGTAGTGGGTAGAGCAACCGTGCCAGAAACCTGAGGGTTGCAGGTTCGCTCCCTGCCTCTTACCATCTAAAAAAATCGCTTCCGTTGTGTCCTTGGGCAGGACACTTCACCCTTTGCCCCCGGTGCCGCTTACACCGGTGAAAGGAATGATGAATGATAGGTGGCGGTCGGAGGGGCCGTAGGCTCAAATTGCAGCCACGCTTCCGTCAGTCTACCCCAGGGCAGCTGTGGCTATGAAAGTAGCTTACCACCACCAGGTGTGAATGAATGATGGGTTCAGAAAAACATGTAAAGCGACTTTGGGTACTTAGAAAAGCGCTATATAAATCCCAGGTATTATTATTATTATTATTAAATGCTGACAGAATGTAGTATGAATGTAAGAATAGTTTGAATGTTGAAATGGTTTGAATTTCCAGGAAAAACGCAATTTGGCTTGGAACTTGGGAAAGTGTTAGTTAGATGAGTGGAATAAGTTGATGTTAGAATGGTTTGAATTGGTTGAAAAATGTGGGAATTGTGGGAGTTTAAAACATTTAAAATTCATTTTGAATGGGGAAAATTTAATTTTTACTTTACTTGGAATTCTTGGAAATCCCGGAATTTTTTAAAAATTGTTTGAGAGCACACCATTTTGAACAGGCTGAATATTTTGGATTTGGAACGGTTTGAATCAGATGAAAAATGTGGGAATTGTAGAACTTTGAAACATTTCCCTTTCATTTCAATGGGAATCCATCCATCCATCCATCTTCTTCCGCTTATCCGAGGTCGGGTCGCGGGGGCAGCAGCCTAAGCAGAGAAACCCAGACTTCCCTCTCCCCAGCCACTTCGTCCAGCTCTTCCCGGGGGATCCCGAGGCGTTCCCAGGCCAGCCGGGAGACATAGTCTTCCCAACGTGTCCTGGGTCTTCCCCGTGGTCTCCTACCGGTCGGACGTGCCCTAAACACCTCCCTAGGGAGGCGTTCGGGTGGCATTCTGACCAGATGCCCGAACCACCTCAACTGGCTCCTCTCGATGTGGAGGAGCAGCGGCTTTACTTTGAGCCTCCCCCCGGATGGCAGAGCTTCTCACCCTATCTCTAAGGGAGAGCCCCGCCACCCGGCGGAGGAAACTCATTTGGGCCGCTTGTACCCGTGATCTTGTCCTTTCGGTCATAACCCAAAGCTCATGACCATAGGTGAGGATGGGAACGTAGATCGACCGGTAAATTGAGAGCTTTGCATTCCGGCTCAGCTCCTTCTTCACCACAACGGATCGATACAGCGTCCGCATTACTGAAGACGCCGCACCGATCCGCCTGTCGATTCATGGAAATTTGGGAATTTCGGGAAAAGCGGGACTTTTTGGGGAAAATGTTAGAAAACTTGAATGTTTTGAATGAGTTCAAATGGTTGGTGTTGGAATTGTTCAAATCGGTCGAGAAATGTTGAAGTAATAACATTTTTAATTGAGAAATAGTATTAAGGAATTCCAGGAATTTCGGGAAAACTGGGAATTTTTCCAGTTTGAAAAACAACTTTGTTTTTTTGTCCTGACTAAAAGGTTGAAGTGGGTTGAAAAATGTGGGAGGAGTAGTCGCCAGAAAAAAGGGTTTGAAAAAAGGGAATTCTATGAATTCCTGGAATTTCTTTTAACCTGGAAAAATGATAGTTCGAATGTCCAGGATGGTGGAATGTGTTGAAGGTGGAATGGTTTGAAAAATGTGGAAATGGTGGAAGTTTGAAAAATGGCCAATTCATTTTGAATGGGAAAAATGTCCCGGAAAACCTGAAATTCTGGGAATTTGTCAAGGGAAAGCCCGCGATTCCCGAATAGGCTGAACAGTTTGAAGTTTTGGTGTAGAAAAAAACATGTGTGAACGTTTTGGAGCATTCACACAATTAAAGAAATTTAAAAAAAAAAAAAGCTTTAGTTTGGATTTTTGAAATTATTTTTAGTGTCATTTTCTATGCAGAAATCCTTTTTCACGGGAGGGATTTTTTGAAAATAAAAAAGAAATACTTAAAAAGTCAGTACCATTGATATATGTACCGTATTTTTCGGAGTATAATTCGCACCTGCCGAAAATGCATAATAAAGAAGGGAAAAAACATATATACAGTAAGTAAATTCTTGGGAATAATAATTGATCGTAAATTATGTTGGAAACCGCATATTAAATATATGAAGGGAAAAATATCCAAATCCATTGCTATTCTTTATAAAGTAAAACACATGCTGAATAAGAAATGTCTGCATATATTATATCATTCTTTTCTTTTTCCATATTTAACATATTGTGTTGAAGTTTGGGGAAATGTTTATAAAACAAACGTAGACCCAATAATTCAACTTCAAAAAAGGGTCACTAGAATAATACACAAAGCGTGCTACTATGAACATACCAATCCATTATTTATAAGTTCTAATGTGTTACAATTTTCAGATATTGTGTTTTTAAAAACAATGGAAATGATGTTTCGAGTAAAGAACAACAGCCTTCCTGCTTGTATTCTTTTCAATTAAGAGGTGAAAACTATAATTTACGGGGGATATTGATTTTTGAAATAGGTAAAGCAAGAAGGAATATAAAATACAAATGTATTTCAGTTTTAGGAGTTAAATAGTGGAACAAGCTCAGTGATGAGCTGAAGACATGTAGTTCTTTTTAAGGTTTAAGAAAACATTGAAAGGTGAAATAATTGAAAATTATAAAATATAGCAACGATTACTTTCATCCCATTGATTTTTTTTTTTTTTTTTGACGTTGATGTTCCAGGTAATCTTATTTTCAGTGAAGTTATAGGATAGGCAAATATAAGCCTTGGCTTCAGCCTATTCCTTTTTCGGTCATGCTTTTTCTTTTCTTTTCTTTTTGTGTGTAAATGTGTATGATTGTTATATGAGTACAACTCTTAAACTGGTCACACAAAATGGTTGATGGTTGTTTATATGACCAAAATAAACTTATTTCATTCATTCGTTAAGTCGCACCGGAGTATAAGTCGCATTTTTAGGGGAAATGTATTTGATAAAAGCCAACACCAAGAATAGACATTTGAAAGGCAATTTTAAATAAAGAATAGTGAACAACAGGCTGAATAAGTGTACGTTATATGAGGCATAAATAACCAACTGAGAATGTGCCTGGTATGTTAACGTAACATATTATGGTAAGAGTCATTCAAATAACTATAACATATAGAACATGCTATACGTTTACCAAACAATCTGTCACTCCTAATCGCTAAATCCCATGAAATCTTATACGTCTAGTCCAGGGGTCACCAACCTTTTTGAAACCAAGAGCTACTTCTTGGGTACTGATTAATGCGAAGGGCTACCAGTTTGATACACACTTAAATAAATTGCCAGAAATAGCCAATTTGCTCAATTTACCTTTAACTCTATGTTATTATTAATAATTAATGATATTTACACTTAATTGAACGGTTTAAAAGAGGAGAAAACACGAAAAAAATGACAATTAAATTTTGAAACATAGTTTATCTTCAATTTCGACTCTTTAAAATTCAAAATTCAACCGAAAAAAAGAAGAGAAAAATTTAAAAAAATAATTTATGGAACATCATTAGTAATTTTTCCTGATTAAGATTAATTTTAGAATTTTGATGACATATTTTAAATAGGTTAAAATCCAATCTACACTTTGTTAGAATATATAACAAATTGGACCAAGCTATATTTCTAACAAAGACAAATCATTATTTCTTCTAGATTTTCCAGAACAAAAATTTTAAAAGAAATTCAAAAGACTTTGAAATAAGATTTACATTTGATTTTACAGATTTTCTAGATTTGCCAGAATCATTTTTTTGAATTTTAATCATAATAAGTTTGAAGAAATATTTCACAAATATTCTTCGTCGAAAAAACAGAAGCTAAAATTAAGAATTAAATCAAAATGTATTTATTATTCTTTACAATAAAAAAAATAAATGTACTTGAACATTGATTTAAATTGTCAGGAAAGGAGAGGAAGGAATTTAAAAGGTAAAAAGGTATATGTGTTTAAAAATCCTAAAATCATTTTTAAGGTTGTATTTTTTCTCTAAAATTGTCTTTCTGAAAGTTATAAGAAGCAAAGTAAAAAAAATTATGAATTTATTTAAACAAGTGAAGACCAAGTCTTTAAAATATTTTCTTGGATTTTCAAATTCTATTTGAGTTTTGTCTCTCTTAGAATTAAAAATGTCGGGCAAAGCGAGACCAGCTTGCTAGTAAATAAATCAAATTTAAAAAATAGAGGCAGCTCACTGGTAAGTGCTGCTATTTGAGCTATTTTTAGAACAGGCCGGCGGGCTACTCATCTGGTCCTTACGGGCTACCTGGTGCCCGCGGGCACCGCGTTGGTGACCCCTGGTCTAGTCTCTTACGTGAATGAGCTAAATAATATTATTTGATATATTACGCTAATGTGTTAATCATTTCACACATAAGTCGCTCCTGAGTATAAGTCGCACCCCCGGCCAAACTATGAAAAAAACTGCGACTTATAGTCCGAAAAATACGGTACATTATAAACAACAATCATCATTGTATTCAAATATTATAGACTGGAACCACAGAATGAAATCAAGCTCTGAAACCTGCCAAGTGCTTATTTTGAAATTATTATTTTTGTAAACACATTCTTGTGACAACCTGTTAAGAATATTTGTGTATCATTTTAAAAGGTGGCTATCTAATTTTTTTTTACCTCAGGGAACTTGGGGTGCGTCTTGTTGATGGCGTGCGACGCAGCGTTGACGGCGTGTGCCAGCTCCTGCTCTAAGAGCCCGTTGGTCTTAGCGGCCTCGCATATCCTGCAGTGCCAACACAGACGTGAAGGTCAGTCACTTGCCTTTGGAAAACAATCGTTAATACAAATAGATCCAGTAGATCCTCGCCTGTTGGTGCTTTTTCTGCTTCAAATGGTAAAAATAATTACTTTTTAACGGTAACGTCTGTAGAAAGCAGTTCAATGGCTGGGGGGGGGGAATGGTGCTACAGGTATGAATCCAGCAGAGGGCGCTGTCTCACAACTCACTCAACTTTGACCAGAAGGAAGATGCTTTCCGTTCACATTTGTACTGATTCGGTACCGATTCCCAGTACAGGGGAATCAATACTGTGAATGTTTTATTAAATATTAATTGTTTGATGATAACATTTAGTTTTTTAGAGTAACATTGAAAAATGAGCTGATTATAATAACTGTGCTGTCCAGTTTTTAGATCTTGTTTACATTACATGAGTCTCAATGCAGTTGCACTTCCAAGACATTAGATGGCAGTGCTGTATCTATGGTGTGTTGTCTAACTCAGAACTAGCTTTTTTCCAGCAAGCTGAATGTGTTATGTTGCGCCCTACAAAGTGTTTATACTGGAAGTCATATGCTTATTACACAACAGCTGTTGGATTGTAACATTCATCTTTTATTTTCTACCAAATTTGGAGGTGTTGAAATCGCCATATAATATCGCGAATGCTAATAGTAGCCTGTCTATGGCAAATCCAATGTAAATTAGCATCAAGCTAGTGCATTTTGGAAGTGTTATTTTACGTTTGCACGTTTTCTATAAAGCATACTTGCTTTGGCGGCAGGGGTGTAACGGTACGTGTATTTGTATTGAACCGTTTCGGTACGGGGGTTCCGGTACGGGGGTCCAGATTTGGTTCGGAGGTGTACCGAATGAGTTTCCATACGGACATATTAAGTAGCGTAACGCACGTTGTGTAAACAATGCACACAGAGGCACAACACACGGCATGCTAGGTTGGGGGCGTGGTTATTTACAGCTAGAATTCACCAACTCGAGTATTTCATATATATTTCATATATATATATATATGTGTATATGTATGAAATACTTGACTTTCAGTGAATTATATATATATATATATATATATATATATATATATATATATATATATATATATATATATATATATATATATATATATATATATATATTTTATTTACATAGAAAAAACGAAAAAAAACTTGAATTTCAGTGTTCCGGTGGCTATCCATTAGATGGCAGTATTGTCCTGTTTAACTTCTCCGTTCATTGGGCAGGCAAGCTGTTTATATTGTGGGAAAGCGGACGTGAGAACAGGCTGTCCCCACTCAGTCTCAGGTCTGCATTGAGCTGGAGGGGGCGTGGCCTCCAGCTCCGGCTGAATACCGGGAGTTTGTCGGGAGAAAATCTCTGCCGGGAGGTTGTCGGGAGAGGCGCTGAATACCGGGATTCTCCCGCTAAAAACGGTAGGGTTGGCAAGTATGCCCACAGCTAATGTTTTAAAGGCCCACGGCACATTCTAAAAATACTATTAAAATAAACAAAAACATAACAAAAGTGAAATAAAAAAGCTTAAAGGTTAAATGTAATTTAGAAAAAGTTGCAATGTTGACTAATAAAACAAAGCTGTATTTTTTTCTTTCAAACTGTAATTGCTCAAAACATAATATTGAATCAAAATCAATAGGGACGTCCGATAATGGCTTTTTGCCGATATCCGATATTCCGTTATTGTCCAACTCTTAATTACAGATACCGATATCAACCGCTACCAATATATACAGTCGTGGAATTAACACATTATTATGCCTAATTTGTCCTTTTTTAAAAAAATTATAAAATAAGATAAATAAATTTAAAAAAAATTCTTGAATAAAAAAGAAAGTAAAACAATATAAAAACAGTTACATAGAAACTAGTAATGAATGAAAATGAGTCAAATTAACTGTTAAAGGTTAGTACTATTAGTGGACCAGCAGCACGCACAATCATGTGTGCTTACGGACTGTATCCCTTGCAGACTGTATTGATATATATTGATATATAATGTAGGAAGCAGAATATTAATAACAGAAAGAAACAACCCTTTTGTGTGAATGAGTGTAAATGGGGGAGGGAGGTTTGGTTTGGTGCATTAATTGTAAGTGTATTTTGTGTTTTTTATGTTGATTTAAAAAAACAAAAAAACAAAAAAAAACGATACAGATAATTTAAAAAAACGATACCGATAATTTCCGATTTTACATATTATCGGACATCTCTAAAAATCAATGCTATTATGAATTATTGACCTATCCAAGGTTCCCATTACTTCACATCAAATATTCCACTAAGAAAGATATTTTTGGTGGAAGATTTTGCAAATTTGGTAAATAAATAACCCAAAAATGTATATTTTGTTGTTTTCTTACTGTACCGAAAATGACCCGAACCGTGACCTCTAAACCGAGGTACGTACCGAACCGAAATGTTTGTGAACCGTTACACCCCTATTTGGCGGTGTTGAAAATTGCAACGTTACTTCGAGGAAGTTTGTCTGATTGATATATGGCACCGTTCTATACCCGGTGGTACCGACGGGCGCCTAAAAGGTTCCGAAGTCGGTAGCCATCCCTATCGACAAGACGTTAAGTTGTGTGACTGTACATTTGAAATAGCAAGGATCTACTGTGTGGTATGCTAGTGACCTGGTGATGAGCTCCTCTGCGGCGCGGGCGCACAGCTGCACCACGGCGGCCTCCTCCTCCGAGGCCAGGTCCACAGACTGCTGCGAGTAGAGGTGAGGCCGCAGGGGAGGCTTGTCGTACTTCAGCTTGTCCTCCCACGACTTGAGCGTGTTCTCGAAGGCCTGCAGGGGGGCGGCAGAGGAGGCAATGCCACCGTGTTCCAGAAGCACGGCAGCAGAAGACGGCGTTTGCTCACCCGGTCTCTGGTGAGCATCTGGGCTCTGTTCTTGTGCTGGAGCTTGATGACTCCAGGCGGCTGGATCCACGCCTCGCCGTCCACCTGGATGGGAACGCCCTCGTCGCCCAGGATGGTGATCTTGACCGTCCGGCACTGGTTTTTAAAAGCGTACGTCAGTGAGGTTGTCCACCTTTGACCCAGGTAGTGCGCGGTAAGGGTTCCGACCTGCGCTATACGGTGATGTTGCAGCTTGATGACCCGGGAAACGGCCATCTGCATGCTGCCAAACACAGCCACCACCTCCAGGATCTTATCGTCAAACGACGGAGCGCAGAAAATCTGCAAAGGACCAGGTTTGAATCGTTATTGTCTGTCAGGGTGGAAATGTTAGCTACATCATAGACAACATTTTCAGTAGTAAATCTAACTGTACAATAAATATCTTTATGAGAATGTTTTTCTTCTGTATATTCAGATTTTATACCTTGTTGGAAAAAAATAGTCACATTTAATCAAGCCCTTTTTTTGACCATAATTTATTTTTTTCTTTATTTGTTGTTGTAAAATCTCTTTAAAAATATTATGTGGAGGTACCGTATTTTTCGGACTATAAGTCGCTCCGGAGTATAAGTCGCACCGGCCGAAAATGCATAATAAAGAAGGAAAAAAACATATATAAGTCGCATTTTTTGGGGAAATGTATTTGATAAAAGCCAACACCAAGAATAGACATTTGAAAGGCAATTTAAAATGTCTAAAGAATAGTGAACAACAGGCTGAATAAGTGTACGTTATATGAGGCATAAATAACCAACTGAGAACGTGCCTGGTATGTTAACGCATACTTGCCAACCCTCCCGTTTTTAGCGGGAGAATCCCGGTATTCAGCGCCTCTCCCGACAACCTCCCGGCAGAGATTTTCTCCCGACAAACTCCCGGTATTCAGCCGGAGCTGGAGGCCACGCCCCCTCCAGCTCAATGCGGACCTGAGTGGGGACAGCCTGTTCTCACGTCCGCTTTCCCACAATATAAACAGCTTGCCTGCCCAATGACGTCATAACATCTAGGGCTTTTAGAGAGTAGAGTGCACAACTGCGCACACAACAAGGAGACGACGCAGAAGAATGAGGAAATTACAGACATGGCGACGCCGTCGACGAGCAAGATGAAGAAATACGCTTGCCAGTTCCAAAACGAATGGAAACAAGAATTTCAGTTCATCCAGGACAGTTCGAAGGGGAAGGTGTATGTTGCCTGTAAATTTTGTAGAACAGACTTCTCCATTGAACACGGTGGCCGAAATGATATACTCATCATGAACGGAGAAGTTAAACAGGACAATACTGCCATCTACTGGATAGCCACCGGAACACTGAAATTCAAGTATTTCTTTTATTTATATGTAAATAAAATAAATATATGTATATAGCTAGAATTCACTGAAAGTCAAGTATTTCATACATATATATATATATATATATATATATATATATATATATATATATATATATATATATATATATATATATATATATATATATATATATATATATATATATATATATATGAAATATATATGAAATACTCGAGTTGGTGAATTCTAGCTGTAAATAACCACGCCTCCCCCCCCACCCCCTACCCCCCACCTCCCGATATTGGAGGTCTCAAGGTTGGCAAGTATGTGTTAACGTAACATATTATGGTAAGAGTCATTCAAATAACTATAACATATAGAACATGCTATACGTTTACCAAACAATCTGTCACTCCTAATCGCTAAATCCCATGAAATCTTATACGTCTAGTCTCTTACGTGAATGAGCTAAATAATATTATTTGATATTTTACGCTAATGTGTTAATAACTTCACACATAAGTCGCTCCGGAGTATAAGTCGCACCACGGCCAAACTATGAAAAAAACTGTGATTTATAGTCCGAAAAATACGGTACTAAAACCTAAGCTTTTTTTAACTTCCCATACAGATTCAAATTTAAGCCTTTTCTAGCATATACCATTTTTTTTGTATATTTTTTTCTTTATTCTCTATTTGTGCTTTATTTATTTTTTTAAATACACCTTTATAATGTAAAAAATTAACGCTATTTTCTGACATATTTACTTTATTATATTATTAACCTTTTTTATTATTATAATTACATTTATTTATTCTTGAAATTTTTCCTTTGTAAATAAACTTAACTCGTACAGTACAGCGTCATCAAAGAGCTGCACTGTAAGGACCCGGCCACTAGATGGTGCCATGACACAAACAGACGGTAATGAATAGCGGCAACAGCAGAGAAGCACTCCATTATTAAAAATGCATCTCAGAGTGTTTTATAATATGGCACGTCAAATAAAATTTTTGCAAAATGCATTTAATTAAGACTTTAACATGAATTAATTGTGTATTGTGTGTGCAATAACGGAATTTCCTCACCCTTTTATACTGTAACAGCAGCTGCACAACTTAAAGGTTATATACGTTATAATGCGTGTGAGCACAGGGATGCCCTCTGCAGGGGGTCACTTAAGACTGTGTGTGTATGTGTGTGTATGTGTGTGTGTGTGTGTGTGTGTGTGTGTGTGTGTGTGTGTGTGTGTGTGTGTGTGTGTTGTAACACGCTGGGAGCCTTAAACAAACAAGCAGGACTATAACTGTCAGGCTATCAGGGTCATGTTAAAGCAGGACCCCTGGCAGGACTCCTTTTCCTCTCTAACCAGCGCAACATTCTTCGGTTGTTTTTTTTTTTTTAGCAGCCAACTTACGTCGTCCTCCTTGGTGCCGCCCCAGAAGTTGGTGCCGCCCGCGTAGCTGGGAATGTTCAGGACGGCGATGCCCTGCAGGCTGGGCAGGGGGATGTACTGGCCGTCACACTGGTAGGAAAAGGAGCAGCGTGTTTTAATGGCGGACTCTTAAGAACCACCTCCTCCTCTTATCTCACCTCCAGCTGGACCTTCTGCTCCAGGTTCTTGTAGGTTCTCTGGAGGAGCTCCTTTGTTCCCAGAACGCCGTACCACATCATGTTCTTGGTGCGACTCCTGGGAAATAAGCCAGATAAGATGAATCACTCGTACCTACTGATCCACGTGACAACACATTGACAAAGTTATAACCTGTAATTATGGCCAACTTATGTGCAAAAGTAAATAGGAATTTTTTTAAACATTTTTTTTCACCCCCTATTCGCTCTCCATCCTTCACTGCCCCTCTTAATCTCCGTTCGGTGTATTTAATGGTAACACCTCCAAAGACGTGCACCTGGGGATAGGTTGATTGGCAACACTAAATTGGCCCTATCTGTGTTGGCCCTGTGATGAGGTGACGACTTGTCCAGGGTGTACACCGCCTTCCACCCGAATGCAGCTGAGATAGGCTGCAGCACCCCCCGCGACCCCAAAAGGGACAAGCGGTAGAAAATGGATGGATATATATATACACTACCGTTCAAAAGTTTGGGGTCACATTGAAATGTCCTTATTTTTTAAGGAAAAGCACTGTACTTTTCAATGAAGATAACTTTAAACTAGTCTTAACTTTAAAGAAATACACTCTATACATTGCTAATGTGGTAAATGACTATTCTAGCTGCAAATGTCTGGTTTTTGGTGCAATATCTACATAGGTGTATAGAGGCCCATTTCCAGCAACTATCACTCCAGTGTTCTAATGGTACAATGTGTTTGCTCATTGGCTCAGAAGGCTAATTGATGAATAGAAAACCCTTGTGCAATCATGTTCACACATCTGAAAACTGTTTAGCTCGTTACAGAAGCTACAAAACTGACCTTCCTTTGAGCAGATTGAGTTTCTGGAGCATCACATTTGTGGGGTCAATTAAACGCTCAAAATGGCCAGAAAAAGAGAACTTTCATCTGAAACTTGACAGTCTATTCTTGTTCTTAGAAATGAAGGCTATTCCATGCGAGAAATTGCGTGACCCCAAACTTTTGAACGGTAGTGAGTATATATATATATATATATATATGTATATATATATATATATATATATATATATATATATATATATATATATATATATATATGTATATATATATGTATATATATTTATATGTATGTGTATATACGTATACATATATGTGTATATATGTATATATACATATAAATATGTGTATATGAATATATCCACCCATCCATTTTCTACAGCTTGTCCCTCGTGTGTATATATAATATATATATATTAAGAGTAGGGATGTCCGATAATGGCTTTTTGCCGATATCCGATATTGTCCAACTCTTTAATTACCAATACCGATATCAACCGATACCGATATATACAGTCGTGGAATTAACACATTATTATGCCTAATTTGGACAACCAGGTATGGTGAAGATAAGGTCCTTTTTTAAAAAATTAATAAAATAAAATAAATAAATTAAAAAAAATGTCTTGAATAAAAAAAAAAGTAAAACAATATAAAAACAGTTACATAGAAACTAGTAATTAATGAAAATGAGTAAAATTAAGTGTTAAAGGTTAGTACTGTTAGTGGAGCAGCAGCACGCACAATCATGTGTGCTTACGGACTGTATTCCTTGCAGACTGTATTGATATATATTGATATATAATGTAGGAAGCAGAATATTAATAACAGAAAGAAACAACCCTTTTGTGTGAATGAGTGTAAATGGGGGAGGGAGGTTTTGTTGGGTTGGTGCACTAATTGTAAGTGTATCTTGTGTTTTTTATGTTGATTTAATAAAATAAAAAAACAACAACAACAAAAAACGACACAGATAATAAAAAAACCAATACAGATAATTTCCGATATTACATTTTAAAGCATTTATCGGCCGATAATATCAGACATCTCTAATTAACAGTATATAAAGTTAATAATAACAATGGATTATATTTATATGCCGCTTTTCTAGACACTCAAACTACACGACACGACACACAAACTAACTTTAGTGCCAAGACAAAGAAAGATGGCCGCCGCACCTGCATTTTTCCGGGTGCTCCTCTCTCTTGTTGTTGAACTCCAAGGAGATCTTAGCATCCAAACCGATACCAAAGTAGTTGTTCATCACGCATTTCTCCATGTAGCCCTCTCTGGTGGATGAAGGAAAGACATAAAAAAAAAATATATATATATATTAACATATATATATATTAGGGCTGGGAATCTTTGGGTGTCCCACGATTCGATTCAAAATCGATTCTTGGGGTCACGATTCGATTCAGAATCGATTTTTTTTTTTCCAATTCAACACGATTCTCGATTCAAAAACGATTTAAAAAAAAAAAAAAAATTTTTTTTTTTTATTATTATTATTTTTTTAATGATAACAATACACAACAATGCCATAATAATGCAATACAATTTCAAAACAAAACCCGACCCAGCAACATTCAGAATAGCAATAAACAGAGCAATTGAGGACACACAAACATGACACGGAACAATCTAAAAGTAGTGAGACAAAAATGAATATTATCAACAACAGTATCAATATTAGTAACAATTTCAACATAGCAGTGATTAAAAATCCCTCATTGATATTATCATTACAAACATTAATTTAAAAAAAAAAAGAACAATAGTGGCTTACACTTGCATCGCATCTCATAAACTAAATGTCTAATGATAATGTCAATGAGGGATTTTTAATCACTGCTATGTTGAAATTGTAACTAATATTGATACTGTTGTTGATAATATTCATTTTTGTTTCACTACTTTTGGTTTGTTCTGTGTGGTGTTTGTGTCTCCTCTCAATTGCTCTGTTTATTGCAGTTCTGAGTGTTGCTGGGTCGGGTTTAGTTTTGGAATTGGATTGCATTGTTATGGTATTGCTGTGTATTGTTTTGTTGGATTGATTAATTAAAAAAATAAAATTAAAAAAATAAATAAAAAATATATATATATATAAATAAATAAAAATAGATTTTTAAAAAATGAGAATCGATTCTGAATCGCACAACGTGAGAATCACGATTCGAATTCGAATCGATTTTTTTCCCACACCCCTAATATATATATATATATACAGATCAGTATATAGATATAAATATTGTGCAATAACAGTGTGGATGGCTTTCAGTTCTTACAGTGAGTCCAGGTCTGGGTCGATGAAGGGGGTGGCACCAAAGGGGTCAATGTTGGCCAGCAGCATCTTGCTAATGATGGAACTTCCTGCTATGGAGGCTGCCAGACCCGCCCGCAGTCCTGCACATGTGACATGTGTCATGTGACAGCCAATGTGAGTTCAAGGCCTACTTTGTTAGCGTGCACTGCCATGGTGTGTATCTTTGTGTATGCCAGTGTTCATGTGCGGGTGTGTTAGTGCTCGCGAGTTCGCATCCAGTGTACTTAAGCGTGTGTTACAGGGTTCCTACACCAGGGGTCACCAACGTGGTGCCCGCGGGCACCAGGTAGCCCTTACCAGTGAGCTGCCTCTATTTTTTAAATTGTATTTATTTACTAGCAAGCTGGTCTCGCTTTGCCTGACATTTTTAATTCTAAGAGAGACAAAACTCAAATAGAATTTGAAACTCCAAGAAAATATTTTAAAGACTTGGTCTTCACTTGTTTAAATAAATTCATTATTTTTTTTACTTTGCTTCTTAAAACTTTCAGAAAGACAATTTTAGAGAAAAAATACAACCTTAAAAATGATTTTAGGATTTTTAAACACATATACCTTTTTACCTTTTAAATTCCTTCCTCTTCTTTCCTGACAATTTAAATCAATGTTCAAGTAAATTTATTTTTTTTATTGTAAAGAATAATAAATCAATTTTAATTTAATTCTTCATTTTAGCTTCTGTTTTTTCGACGAAGAATATTTGTGAAATATTTCTTCAAACTTATTATGATTAAAATAAAAAAAAAACAATTCTGGCAAATCTAGAAAATCTGTAGAATCAAATTTAAATTTTATTTCAAAGTCTTTTGAGTTTCTTTTAAAATTTTTGTTCTGGAAAATCTAGAAGAAATAATGATTTGTCTTTGTTAGAAATATAGCTTGGTCCAATTTGTTATATATTCTAACAAAGTGTAGATTGGATTTTAACCTATTTAAAACATGTCATCAAAATTCTGAATTTAATCTTAATCAGGAAAAATTACTAATGATGTTCCATAAATTCTTTTTTTAATTTTTTCAAAAAGATTCAAATTAGCTAGTTTTTGTCTTCTTTTTTTCGGTTGAATTTTGAATTTTAAAGAGTCGAAATTGAAGATAAACTATGTTTCAAAATTTAATTGTCATTTTTTTCATGTTTTCTCCTCTTTTAAACCGTTCAATTAAGTGTAAATATCATTAATTATTAATAATAACATAGAGTTAAAGGTAAATTGGGCAAATTGGCTATTTCTGGCAATTTATTTAAGTGTGTATCAAACTGGTAGCCCTTCGCATTAATCAGTACCCAAGAAGTAGCTCTTGGTTTCAAAAAGGTTGGTGACCCCTGTCCTACACCTTTTCCACGGCCAAATTCAAGCAATTTAAGGACTTTCAAGATCAATTTTCCAGTTTTTCCAGTACCCTTCAAAAGGCCAAAACCAGTGTGAATCAATCCATAGCCTTGTTTTTTGAGTTTACCAAATAATGTCTGTAGGAAAAATAGGGAAAATCTGCTAAAAGCTCAGCCTAACATTGAAGCAGCAGTTATCATTAACTGAATGGGGCATAGAAAATGAAGCAGTGTGACTATTCAAAGTCATTGGTGTTTGCAAATGTGTCTCCATTTGTGTTTGTTTTTCTTACTTACAGCACTCAATGACATGGAACAGCACGGATTGATTCACACCGCATTTGTGCTGGTAAACTGCATAACATGGTATAAACACACACACCCTCAATTTCACTCATTTATTGACAAAACTGTTCCACATTAATATAAGGATTAGAGATGTCCGATAATGGCTTTTTTGCCGATATTCCGATATTGTCCAACTCTTAATTACCGATCCCGAGATCAACCGATACCGATATATACAGTGGTGGAATTAACACATTATTATGCCTAATTTTGTTGTGATGCCCCGCTGGATGCATTAAACAATGTAACAAGGTTTTCCAAAATAAATCAACTCAAGTTATGGAAAAAAAAGCCAACACGGCACTGCCATATTTATTATTGAAGTCACAAAGTGCTTTTTTTTTTTTAACATGCCTCAAAACAGCAGCTTGGAATTTGGGACATGCTCTCCCTGAGAGAGCATGAGGAGGTTGAGGTGGGCGGGATTGGGGTATATATATATTGTAGCGTCCCGGAAGAGTTAGTGCTGCAAGGGGTTCTGGGTATTTGTTGTGTTGTGTTTATGTTGTGTTACGGTGCGGATGTTCTCCCGAAATGTGTTTGTCATTCTTGTTTGGTGTGGGTTCACAGTGTGGCGCATATTTGTAACAGTGTTAAAGTTGTTTATACGGCTACCCTCAGTGTGACCTGTATGGCTGTTGACCAAGTATGCCTTGCATTCACTTGTGTGTGTGAAAAGCCGTAGATATTATGTGACGCTGCAAGGGGTTCTGGGTATTTGTTCTATTGTGTTTATGTTGTGTTACGGTGCGGATGTTCTCCCGAAATGTGTTTGTCATTCTTGTTTGGTGTGGGTTCACAGTGTGGCACATATTTGTAGCAGTGTTAAAGTTGTTTATACGTCTACCCTCAGTGTGACCTGTATGGCTGTTGACCAAGTATGCCTTGCATTCACTTGTGTGTGTAAAAAGCCGTAGATATTATGTGACTGGGCCGGCACGCAAAGGCAGTGCCTTTAAGGATTATTGGCGCTCTGTACTTCTCCCTACGGCCGTGTACACAGCGGCGTTTTAAAAAGTCATACATTTTACTTTTTGAAACCGATACCGATAATTTCCAATATTCCATTTTAAAGCATTTATCGGCCGATATTATCGGACATCTCTATTGAAAACACAACATTAAAATCCAAGCATATTCAAGGTTTTTAAGCACCCGTACGAACTCTGGTGTCAGCATGTGTGTCTATTATCATTTGTACACGCCTAGTACTAGCATGGTGTGTGTGAAGTCTTGTACTAATGGGTGTTGATATATCTGTGTGTGCCCTTTAGCATGAATGCTAATATAAATGCAAAGTCAGCATGTGTGTTTTAAACAGTATCTGTTGGAGACATTTTCTGCATCAAAAGTGTGGGTCAGTGTCTCCAAACTTTGGACTGTGTGTACTCCTGTATGATTGTCTGCTTGTGTATCGTGGTGTGTGGACACGTACCTGGACATATGTGTATTGCGGTGTGTGCGCACGTACCAGGACAGTGTTTCCCACACATTCATTTATTTGTGGCGGCCCGCCACGAAAGAATTACGTCCGCCACAAATAAAAAATAAATAAAATTTTTTTTTTTTTTTTTTTTTTTTTGTCCTGTCCAGCTTCTTAGGCAAATCATATAGTTGATATAGATGCCCATATAGGCTGTTGAGATTTACTTTACAAAAGATAAGTGTAGGATACTTCTCTTGTTGCCTTATTTGTATTTGACCACTACTGTTTTCTGTTTATTTGTTACTGACTGTGGCAGGACACCTCTGCCTCTGTTTCACTTTATGTTGCTGGTAAATAATATGGTTGTAGTAGTAGGCTAAAGTTAAATTATTTAGTATGCACTAATTAAAGGGGCAGAGCTTTAAGAGACATTTTAGCTTTTATATTTTATAAGATATATTTTTTGTAAGAACCACAATTAATAAATATATTTCAGTGAATAACTTATTGTTCAAATCTGTGTATAAATATGTACATAAAGTGTTGTAATTATATTGTAAAATGGATGGATGGATGGATGGATGGACGTTTAAAACAAAACTGTTATTATTAATTAGTAAGTATACATTTTTTGAGCCTTTTTAGAGAAAATCATATCATTGTAGTAAATTATGCAAATTGCTCGATGATGTCATGGTGACCACGCCCATAGCCACGCCCCCACTGCCACAGGTATCTTGGCAGTTTATGGGAAACACTGCAGGACATATGTGTATTGCGGTGTGTGCGCACGTACCAGGACATATGTGTATTGTGGTGTGTGCACACATACCAGGACATATGTGTATTGTGGTGTGTGCGCACGTACCAGGACATATGTGTATTGTGGTGTGTGCACACATACCAGGACATATGTGTATTGTGGTGTGTGCGCACGTACCAGGACATATGTGTATTGTGGTGTGTGCGCACGTACCAGGACATATGATGCGCGTGTTGAGCACAGGCAGGTTCTCCTTGCTGGTGGTGAAGGGCGTGATGCTGAAGGAACTGTACGACTGCGTGCTGCGACTCACCCTCCTCTCGGTGGGGGAACACACGCTCTTCATGGCTGCACACACACACACACACACACACACCTTTTTAGATATATTGTTATCATACATATTACTGTTGTTTAATATGTCATTTAAATAGTGCAATATCTTGTCTTATTTGTGTGCTAGAGATGGCGAAGAGGGCAAAAAGCATAAAATGTGTCCTGGCTGCTCAGTACAGCATGGCAAAGTCAACAATAACTATAAACACGGTTGACCCTCCTCACACTGGAACCTTGCAGTAATGTGGGTGAGTACACACTTCATTGATTATTTGTCTTATTACTATCAAAAATAGTGGTTGACTTCTTTTATACTTGTATAACAATTAGGAAAAAGTTGCCTGGAAAGTCCAATGAAGGCCACAGCTCAACCCTGGAACAGATTAATTATGTTTTCATTATTTCCTGTAAGAACAATTGTGATGAAAAACTAGAAAATTCCCACGAAAACCTTGATGGGCCTGCTATTTGTGCCCTGAACCACTGGCCCAGGGTCCATAGAAGCCGGCATACTTCTAAAATGGCGCCAAGTATCCAAATCCAGGATTTTCAGGTTTAAACAAACACATTGAGCTAAGAAGCTAGCATGAAATGTTAGCATGCTGACATTAGCATGGTGACATCGGACAAGTTAGCATACTTCTAAGATGGTGCCATGTATTAAAATGCAGTATTTTTAGGTGTAAACGTACAACATTAACTAAAAAGCTAGCATAAAACATTAGAATGCTAGTATAAGTGTTGTTAGCTTATTTCCAAGATGACGCCAAAAATAAACAGTTTTTTTAGGTTCAACCTCAGTGTTGGGACTAACGCGTTACTTTCGGCGGTAACTAGTAATCTAACGCGTTATTTGTTATATTCAGTAACTCAGTTACCGTTACTACATGATGCGTTACTGCGTAATTTTACGTTATTTTTTATGTAGTATCGGCTAGAAACTGAAAGATCTGAGTGTGTCTTATTGGAGTACTGCAGAAGAGGCGACAGAGAAGAGGCGTGCTCTGTGTGTGTGTGTGTGTGTGTGTGTGTGTGTGTGTGTGTGTGTGTGTGTGTGTGTGTGTGTGTGTGTGTGTGTGTGTGTGTTTACTAACAAGACATCATGGTGGAGCCAAAGCCGAGTTTCTTAACATGGAGATATTCTCACTACTTTTCTTTTGTCGACCACAAAGAAAAGAACATTTTAGTTAAATGCAAGTTGTGTCTTGGATCAAAGATCCTGTCTCAGCAATTCAAATCTGCTGAAACAGCTACAAAAGCAACATGCTTCGACGAAGCTAGTAAAGAGAGACACACTTCACTTCCTAAGCAACAGCGGCTGGATTTTAACATACAACATTAGTTAAAAAGCTAGCATAAAACGTTAGCATGATGACATAGCACAAGTAAGCATACTTCTAAGATGGAACCAAGTATTCAAATGCAGTATTTGTAGGTGTCAACATACAACATTAGCTACAAATCTAGCATAAAACTTTAGCATGCTAATGTTAGGATACTTCCAAGATGGCGGCAAGAATAAACAAAAATGATGTTTAGGCTAAAACATACAAAATCACGCTAGCACATAACCGGATAAGAAGAAACACCAAAATGCAGTATTTGTAAGCGTCGACTTTATTAGTATTTATTGAAATGAATACAAAAAAAGGGATCAGAGCCCTAATTCTGTTTCATTCTTCTTCTTTCTTATTTGCGTTGCGGTGGAGCGAAAAGGCGAGGTTAGGGAACCAAACATAAACCAGTCTGCAGCATGAGTGCGAGGAAGGAAGGAAGGAAGGAAGGAAGGAAGGGAAGAGGAAAGGTGATAAACAGGAAGAAGTTGTGGCCAGAGGACAATAAGGTGCTCGCACTGCTCAAGTGTGGATTTGGACGAGGTAGAAATGATGGTGATAAGTTACGCTGTGTTACCATGGCAACAGAGCAAAGAGTCAAGCCGCTGCACAAGCACCTTATTTAGCACAGGAAACTCAACCTGCGTCACTTCTATCCACCAGGGGGCAACGTTTCAATGCCCTGTTATTTCCTCCCGACCCCCCGTGACCCACATTAATATGAGGAAATGTTTTTGTCACAACGTACGCGGGGCAGCCTCCAGCTCCTTGGTGTCCTCGTCCTTCTCGCTGTCCCGGTTCTCCTCCTCGCTGTCCTTGCGGAACTCCAGCGGCGACGGCAGCTCGCTGTCGTCCATGTTGGTGTTCTGCTCGTCCACCACTGGGAGGACCAAAAGTGGACTTTTTAACAGCGACTGTGCCAGTGACATAGCACAAGTTAGCATACTTCGAAGATGGTGCCACGTATTAAAATGCAGTATTTGTAGGTGTTAACATACAACATTAGTATAATGAATGTGACGACTTCTCCCGCCAGTTATTCATGACAACTGCCACATTACATACTAGAAATAAGTAAACTTGAAATAATCCTCAACATCAAAACCTGCGGGACACACTTCCTTTCTCCCACACGACATAGAAATGTCATTTGCATTATAGAAATAAACAAAGATTCTAAATAAGGTCCCACACTACTCGTAAAATTAATGCAATTTCCCTCCATCCAGTTATTAATGATAATCATCACCTGCCATAATTAAAAAAAACATTTACAGATTCAAAATAACCCATAAAATAAAATGTCACTAGCACATGCAAATGACCGACATAGCTGTAGCATATCATAAATGTGATGGCTCCTCCCGTCAGTTATTAATGATAACCTCCAAATTACATTATAGAAATAAATAAGACGCAAAATAATCCCCGATATCAAAACTACAGGACACACTTGCTCCCACACAATGTAAATGTGTCATATAACTAATGCAATCTTTCCTCCCCCAATTATTAATGATAATCATCACATTTCCATGATAAAAAAATACGTTGAAAGATTCAAAATAATCCATAAAATAGCATTTTACGAGCACATGCAAATGACCGACGTTGATGCATTATATAATGAATGTGACGACTTCTCCCGCCAGTTATTAATGACAACTGCCACATTACATAATAGAAATAAGTAGACTTGAAATAATGTACAACATCCAAACCTGCGGGACACACTTTATTTCTCCCACACAACATAGAAGTGTCATATAGTTAATGCCATCCCTCCTCCTCCCAATTATTCATTATAGCTTTGCATTATAGAAATAAACAAAGATTCTAAATAAGGTCCCACACAACTTGTAAAATTAATGCAATTTCCCTCCATTCAGTTATTAATGATAATCATCACCTTCCATAATTAAAAAAAACATTGAAAGATTAAAAATAATCCATAAAATAAAATTTCACTAGCACATGGAAATGATCGACGTTGATGCATTATATAATGAATGTGACGACTTCTCCCGCCAGTTATTAATGACAACTGCCACATTACATAATAGAAATAAGTATACTTGAAATAATCTACAACATCCAAACCTCCGGGACACACTTTCTTTCCCCCACACAACATAGAAGTGTCACATAGTATTTGCAATCCCTCCTCCTCCCAGTTATTAATTGTAGCTTTGCATTATAGAAATAAACAGAAAGATTCTAAATAAGGTCCCATACAACTCGTAAAATGTATGCAATCTCCCTCCATCCAGTTATTAATGATAATCATCACCTTCCATAATAAAAAAAACATTGAAAGATTCAAAATAATCCATAAAATAAAATTTTACTAGCACACGCAAATGACCGACATAGCTGTATCATATCATGAATGTGATGGCTCCTCCCACCAGTGATTAATGATAACCGCTGCGTTACATAATAGAAATAAATAAGACTCCAAATATTGCAGAATATCAAAACTACGGGACACACTTGCTCCCACACAATATAAATCTGTCATACAACTAATGCATTCTTTCCTCCCCCAATTGTTAATGATAATCATCACATTTCCATGACTAAGAAATACATTGAAAGATTCAAAATAATCCATAAAATTAAATTTTACGAGCAAATGCAAATGACCGACGTAGATGTATTATATAATGAATGTGACGACTTTTCCCGCCAGTTATTAATGACAACTGCCACATTACATAATAGAAACAAGCAGAATAAAATAATCAACAACATCAAAACATGCGGGACACATTTGCTCCCACACAACATAGAAGTGTCATATAGTATTTGCAATCCCTCCTCCTCCCAGTTATTAATTGTAGCTTTGCATTATAGAAATAAACAGAAAGATTCTAAATAAGGTCCCATACAACTCGTAAAATGTATGCAATCTCCCTCCATCCAGTATTTAATGATAATCATCACCTTCCATAATTAAAAAAAACATTGAAAGATTCAAAATAATCCATAAAATAAAATGTCACTAGCACATGCAAATGACCGACATAGCTGTATCATATCATGAATGTGATGGCTCCTCCCGTCAGTTATTAATGATAACCGCCAAATTACATATTAGACATAAATAGGATTTAAAATATTCCACAATATCAAAACTACAGGACACACTTGCTCCCACTCAATGTAAATGTGTCATATAACTAATGCAATCATTCCTCCCCCAATTATTAATGATAATCATCACATTTCCATGATTAAAAAATACATTGAAAAATTCAAATTAATCCATAAAATTTAATTTTACGAGCACATGCTAATTACCAACATAGCTGTATCAAATAATGAATGTGATGACTTCTCCCGCCAGTTATTAATGACAACTGCCACATTACATAATAGAAATAAGTAGACTTGAAATAATCTACAACATCAAAACCTTCGGGACACACTTTCTTTCTCCCACACAACATAGAAATGTCATTATAACTTTGCATTACAGAAATAAACAAAGATTCTAAATAAGGTCCCACACAACTCGTAAAATTAATGCAATCTCCCTCTATCCAGTTAGTAATGATAATCATCATCTTCCATTGTTACAAAAAAAACATTGAAAGATTAAAAATAATCCGCAAAATTTCTTCATGAGCACATGTAAATGACTGACCTAGCTGTATCATATCATGAATGTGATGGCTCCTCCCACCGGTTATTAATGATAACCGCTGCGTTACATAATAGAAATAAATAGAAAGACTCAAAATAATCCACAATATCAAAATTACAGGACACACTTGCTCCCACACAATGTAAATGTGTCATATAACTAATGCATTCTTTCATCCCCCAATTATTAATGATAATCATCACATTACCATGTTTAAAAAATACATTGAAAGATTCAAAAGAAACCATAAAATTAAATTTTAAGAGCACATGCAAATGACCAACGTATATGCATTATATAATGAATGTGACGACTTCTCCCGCCAGTTATTAATGACAACTGCCACATTACATAATAGAAATAAGTATACTTGAAATAATCTACAACATCCAAACCTCCGGGACACACTTTCTTTCTGCCACACGACATAGAAGTGTCACGTAGTATATTCCTCCTCCTCCCAGTTATTCATTATAGCTTTGCATTAAAGAAATAAACAGAAATATTCTAAATAAGGTCCCACACAACTCCTAAAATTATTGCAATCTCCCTCCATCCAGTTATTAATGATAATCATCACCTTCCATAATAAAAAAAAAACATTGAAAGATTCAAAATAATCCATGAAATAAAATTTCACAAGCACATTCAAATGACGGACATAGCTGTATATCATGAATGTGTTGGCTCCTCCCACCAGTTATTAATGATAACCTCCAAATTACATAATAGAAATAAATAAGACTCCAAATATTGCAGAATATCAAAACTACGGGACACACTTGCTCCCACACAATATAAATCTGTCATATAACTAATGCAATCTTTCTTCCCCCAATTATTAATGATAATCATCACATTTCCATGACTAAGAAATACTTTGAAAGATTCAAAATAATCCATAAAATTACATTTTTACGAGCACATGCAAATGACCGACGTAGATGCATTATATAATGAATGTGTTGACTTCTCCCGCCAGTTATTAATGACAACTGCCAAATTACATCATATAAATAAATTGACTTGAAATAATCTACAACATCAAAACCTGCGGGACACACTTTCTTTCCCCCACACAACATCCAGTTATTAATGATAATCATCACCTTCCTTTTTTTTTTTTAAAAAACATTGAAAGATTCAAAATAATCCGTTAAATAAAATTTCACGAGCACATGCAAATGACCGACGTAGCATATCATGAATGTAATGGCTCCTCCCACCAGTTATTAATGATAACCTCCAAATTACATAATAGAAATAAATAAGACTCAAAATATTGCAGAATATAAAAACTATCAAAACTTGCTCCCACACAATGTAAATGTGCCATATAACTAATGCAATCTTTCCTCCCCCAATTATTAATGATAATCATCACATCTCCATGATAAAAAAAATACATTGAAAGATTCAAAATAATCTATAAACTAACATTTTACGAGCACATGCTGTATAATGAATGTGACGGCTTCTCCCGCCAGTTATTAATGACAACTGCCACATTACATACTAGAAATAAGCGGACTTGAAACAGAAAGATTAGGTCCCACACAATGGAGATGTCTCGTAAAATGAATTCATTTAGGGTGAATGAATGAATCTCCCAAAGGTGCAGTACTAGAGTGTGGTGTGATGAAGTGATGCTCACCTCTCTCCGCCTGCTCTATGATCTGCCGCACCGCTTTCTTCAGACTGTTGGCCCTCAGCATCAGCTGCTCCCGACTCCTGAAGACGGCAAAGGCGCCGCCGCCGTCGTCGCCGCTACCGTTCCCTTTCTCCGTCTCCTCCGCCTCCAGCTTCTCCTTCAGCTCCGTCAGGCTCTCCTCGCTGGCGGCCTCCTCGCCCTCGCCGTCTGCCGCCTCCTCCTCCTCCTCGTCCTCCTGCTCCGCCTCCACGATGGGCGGAGTGGCGTGGGGCAGGGAAAGCAGGACCCGGCACTCGGTGTTGAGGGTGTGCAGGAGGGAGTCCAGTTTCTCGTTGAGGGCGGCACACTGCAGGGGACGACAGGGCGTCAACAGGCGGGGCCCCCGGGCCACAACATTAGGTACACGCACCTTGAGAGACATGCTGTCACACTCCTCCTCCGTGTTCTCCGGGCTTTTCTCGTAGGCTTTCCCCACTTTGGCCACAAAATCCTTCACCGTTTCACACAGGATCCTCACACAGGCACAAAACAGGAATAATAATTATTAAAAGTAGAGATTTTATTTATTTATTTATTTATTTCTTTTATTTTATTTTTTCTATAAAGAAATACAATCATGTGTGCTTACGGACTGTATCCCTGCAGACTGTATTGATCTATATTGACATACACATACACAATATGTATATATTGTGTTTTGTATGTTGATTTAATTAAAAACAATTATTATTATTATTATTTTATTTTTTTATTTTTATTTTTTTACATTTCTTGTGCGGCCCGGTACCAATCGGTCCGCGGACCGGTGGTTGGGGACCACTGCATTACATCATATTTACATAAATTATATATTTATTGTCTGCCCTAAATGTCAAAATATTTTTGTTTATATCCCACCCAAAAAAAGAAAGAAACAACAGAAAAAACAAAGTAATATCTACAAATACATCGATTAAATAAACAAAGGGAAAAAAACAAAATAAATAATAATACATTAATAATAATAATAATCAGAAATAAAATAAAATATAAACAGATACATATATATTAGGGATGTCCGATAATGGCTTTTTGCCGATATCCGATATTCCGATATTGTCCAACTCTTTAATTACCGATACCGATATCAACCGATACCGATATCAACCGATATATACAGTCGTGGAATTAACACATTATTATGTCTAATTTGGACAACCAGGTATGGTGAAGATAAGGTACTTTTAAAAAAAAATTATAAAATAAAATAAGATGAATAAATTAAAAACATTTTCTTGAATAAAAAAGAAAGTAAAACAATATAAAAACAGTTACATAGAAACTAGTAATTAATGAAAATGAGTAACATTAACTGTTAAAGGTTAGTACTATTAGTGGAGCAGCAGCACGCACAATCATGTGTGCTTACGGACTGTATCCCTTGCAGACTGTATTGATATATATTGATATATAATGTAGGAACCAGAATATTAATAACAGAAAGAAACAACCCGTTTGTGTGAATGAGGAGGGAGGTTTTTTGGGTTGGTGCATTAATTGTAAGTGTATCTTGTGTTTTTTATGTTGATTTAATTAAAAAAAAAAACGATACCGATAATAAAAAAAACGATACCGATAATTTCCGATATTACATTTTAACGCATTTATCGGCCGATAATATCGGCCTGCCGATATTATCGGACATCCCTAATATATATATATATACATATATACACTCACATACATGTATATAAATATATATATACATATACTTTATATATGTGGAATCTACTTTTATACCCAATCATGGCGCCCACCTGTTCCCAATTTGCCTGTTCACCTGTGGGATGTTCCAAATAAGTGTTTGATGAGCATTCCTCAACTTTCTCAGTATTTATTGCCACCTTTCCCAACTTCTTTGTCACGTGTTGCTGGCATCAAATTCTAAAGTTAATGATTATTTATCAGTTTGAACATGAAATATGTTGTCTTTGTAGCACATTCAACTGAATATGGGTTGAAAAGGATTTGCAAATCATTGTATTCCGTTTATATTTACATCGAACACAATTTCCCAACTCATATGGAAACGGGGTTTGTAAACAAAAATAAAAGTGTACATGATTCCCACGAGTTCCTGCACATGAATCGAATACTCAATTGACTCCAGTGAGTGACTCGATTGGGTCAAAAGAAATGGAGTTTGCCGTCCCAAGTATGTAACATTTGTTCCCTATTGTTGTTGATGCTCCTCACTGATTGGCTGAGAGGTGTCACATGGTGCTACTGCCATATCATATTTCAACACACTGCATGAAAATATAATAATCAAGTGTTTTTAAAGTATACTTTTTAGTGGAAGAGTGTTTTTAAAGTACACTTTTTAGTGGAAGAGTGTTTTTAAAGTACACTTTTTAGTGGAAGAGTGTTTTTAAAGTACACTTTTTAGTGGAAGAGTGTTTTTAAAGTACACTTTTTAGTGGCAGAGTGTTTTTAAAGTACATTTTTTAGTGGCAGAGTGTTTTTAAAGTACACTTTTTAGTGGCAGTGTTTTTAAAGTATACTTTTTAGTGGCAGAGTGTTTTTAAAGTACACTTTTTAGTGGCAGAGTGTTTTTAAAGTACACTTTTTAGTGGCAGTGTTTTTAAAGTATACTTTTTAGTGGCAGAGTGTTTTTAAAGTACACTTTTTAGTGGAAGAGTGTTTTTAAAGTACACTTTTTAGTGGCAGAGTGTTTTTAAAGTACACTTTTTAGTGGCAGAGTGTTTTTAAAGTACACTTTTTAGTGGCAGAGTGTTTTTAAAGTACACTTTTTAGTGGCAGAGTGTTTTTAAAGTACACTTTTTAGTGGCAGAGTGTTTTTAAAGTACACTTTTTAGTGGCAGAGTGTTTTTAAAGTTAACTTTTTAGTGGCAGAGTGTTTTTAAAGTACACTTTTTAGTGGCAGAGTGTTTTTAAAGCACACTTTTTTTAGTGGCACAGTGTTTTTAAAGTACACTTTTTAGTGGCAGAGTGTTTTTAAAGTACACTTTTTAGTGGAAGAGTGTTTTTAAAGTACACTTTTTAGTGGCAGAGTGTTTTAAAAGTACACTTTTTAGTGGCAGAGTGTTTTTAAAGTACACTTTTTAGTGGCAGTGTTTTTAAAGTACACTTTTTAGTGGCCGAGTGTTTTTAAAGTACACTTTTTAGTGGCAGTGTTTTTAAAGTTCACTTTTTAGTGGCAGAGTGTTTTTAAAGTACACTTTTTAGTGGCGGAGTGTTTTTAAAGTACACTTTTTAGTGGCGGAGTGTTTTTAAAGTACACTTTTTAGTGGCCGAGTGTTTTAAAAATACACTTTTTAGTGTCAGAGTGTACAGAGACAAGAGCACTTATTAAGACGTGCACTTAAAGGCCGACACTCACTTGGCAGAGGAGATGACCACAGAGTGCTGCTCGGAGTTGAGGATCTTTGTGAGATGAGCCGCCACGGAGTCTTCGTAAGCGGAAATAGGAAACTAAAAGCACGACACAGAAGTTTGTTAAAGGGCCGTCACGCCATCACGCCGTCACGGCGTCCTGAGCGCCATCCTACCTGGCAGCCGTCGGCGCCCTCGGGCGTGGCGGGGCAGCTGTGCTTGGGCGGCACCTTGATCTCGTAGGTCATGATGCTCCAGCGGTCCAACATTTTGGTGCTGGCCCGCTCCAGCTTCTCCAGGATCTGCGGCAGCTGCGTGTCGTCATCACACGACGGGCCCCAGCCCAGCACCCGCGCCAGGTCGTTACCCGTGCCCAGCGGCAGCACCCCCAGCTGGCACTGCGAGGCATTGTAAACACTCTTATAGAGGATCTTTGACTGGACTCATTGGAATAAGTCATTAAAAACAACAGAGCATTTCTCTCATATAGAGGATCTTTGACTCGACTTATTGTAATAAGTCTTTAAAAACAACAGAGCATTCCTTTCATATAGAGGATCTTTGACTGGAGTTATTGTAATAAGTCCTTAAAAACAATAGAGCACTCATTTCATATAGAGGATCTTTGACTGGAGTTATTGTAATAAGTCCTTAAAAACAAGAGCATTCCTTTTCATATAGAGGATCTTTGACTGGAGTTATTGTAATAAGTCCTTAAAAAACAATAGAGCATTCCTTTTCATATAGAGGATCTTTGACTGGAGTTATTGTAATAAGTCCTTAAAAACAAGAGCATTCCTTTTCATATAGAGGATCTTTGACTGGAGTTATTGTAATAAGTCCTTAAAAACAAGAGCATTCCTTTCATATAGAGGATCTTTGACTGGAGTTATTGTAATAAGTCCTTAAAAACAACAGAGCATTCCTTTTCATATAGAGGATCTTTGACTGGAGTTATTGTAATACGTCCTTAAAATCAACAGAGCATTTCTCTCATATAGAGGATCTTTGACTGGAGTTAATGTAATAAGTCCTTAAAAACAATAGAGCACTCCTTTCATATAGAGGATCTTTGACTGGACTTATTGTAATACATCCTTAAAATCAACAGAGCATTTCTCTCATATAGAGGATCTTTGACTGGAGTTAATGTAATAAGTCCTTAAAAACAATAGAGCACTACTTTCATATAGAGGATCTTTGACTGGAGTTAATGTAATAAGTCCTTAAAAACAAAACAATAGAGCATTCCTTTCATATAGAGGATCTTTGACTGGAGTTATTGTAATAAGTTGTAATAACACCTTAAAAACAACATAGCACTACTTTTATATAGAGGATCTTTGACTGGAGTTATTGCAATAAATCATTAAAAACATAAGAGCACTCCTCTCATATAGAGGATCTTTGACTGGAGTTATTGTAATAAGTCCTAAAAACAAGAGCAATCCTCTCATATAGAGGATCTTTGACTGGAGTTATTGTAATAAGTTGTAATAAGACCTTAAAAACAACATAGCACTACTTTTATATAGAGGATCTTTGACTGGAGTTATTGTAATAAGACCTTAAAAACAACAGAGCATTCCTCTTATAAAGAGGATCTCTGACTAGAGTTATTGTAATAAGTCATTAAAAACAATAGAGCATTCCTTTCATATAGAGGATCTTTGACTGGAGTTATTGTAATAAGTCCTTAAAAACAATAAAGCATTCCTTTTCATATAGAGGATCTTTGACTGGAGTTATTGCAATAAGTCCTTAAAAACATCAGAGCACTGCTCTTACATAGAGGATCTTTGACTGGAGTTATTGTAATAAATCCTTAAAAAACAATAGAGTATTCCTTTTCAGATAGAGGATCTTTGACTGGAGTTATTGTAATAAATCATTAAAAACATCAGAGCACTCCTCTCATATATAGGATCTTTGACTGGAATTATAAATCATTAAAAACATTAGAGCACTCCTCATATAGAGGATCTTTGAGTAGAGGTATTGTAATAAGTACTTAAAAACAACAGAGCACTCCTCTCATATAGAGGATCTTTGACTGGAGTTATTGTAATAAGTACTTAAAAACAACAGAGCACTCCTCTCATATAGAGGATCTTTGACTGGAGTTATAAATCATTAAAAACATTAGAGCACTCCTCATATAGAGGATCTTTGAGTAGAGGTATTGTAATAAGTACTTAAAAACAACAGAGCACTCCTCTCATATAGAGGATCTTTGACTGGAGTTATAAATCATTTAAAACATTAGAGCACTCCTCATATAGAGGATCTTTGAGTAGAGGTATTGTAATAAGTACTTAAAAACAACAGAGCACTCCTCTCATAGAGGATCTTTGGCAAGAGTTATTGTGATAAATCCTTAAAAACATCAGAGCACTGCTCACATAGAGGATCTTTGACTAAAGTTATTGTAATAATTCCTTAAAAACAACATAGCACTCTTATAAGGAGGATCTTTGACTGGAGTTATTGTAATAAATCATTAAAAACAACATAACACCCCATCTCATGTAGAGGATCTTTGACGAAGAGTTATTGTAATAAGTCCTTAAAAACAACTAAGCACTACTCTCATATAGAGGATCTTTGACTAAAGTTATTGTAATAAATCCTTCAAAACAACAGAGCACTCCTCTCATAGAGGATCTTTGACAAGAGTTATTGTAATAAGTCCTTAAAAACATCAGAGCACTCCTCTCATATAGAGGATCTTTGTCTAGAGTTATTTTAATAAGTCATTAAAAACATCAGAGCACTCCTCTTATAAGGAGGATCTTTGACTGGAGTTATTGTAATAAGTCATTAAAAACAACATAACACCCCATCTCATATAGAGGATCTTTGACAAAGAGTTATCGTAATAAGTCCCTAAAAACAACTAAGCACTACTCTCATATAGAGGATCTTTGACTGGAGTTATTGTAATAAGTCATTAAAAACAACAGAACACCCCTAGAGGATCTTTGACGAAGAGTTATGGTAATAAGTCCTTAAAAACAGCTGAGCACTTCTTTCATATAGAGGATCTCTGACTGGAGTTTTTGCCGAAGAGCCTTATAAAAGGCAAGCGCTCCTGTCATATATAGAGGATCTTTGACTGGCATTGTTGCAGTCAGCCTTAAAAACAACAGAGCAGTCCTCTCATAGAAAGGATCTTTGACTGGAATTATCGGAATAAGTCCTTTAAACCAACAGAGCACTCCTCACGTAGAGGATCTTTGACTCCAGTTATTGTAATAAGTCCTTAAAATATTTAGAGGATCTCTGACTGGAGTTATTGCCAAAGGGCCTTAAAAAGCGCTCCTGTCATTTAGAGGATCTTTGATTAACGTTTTTGCAGTAGGTTCGTAAAAACAGAAGAGAGCTCCCGTCATATAGAGGATCTTTGACTCACGTTTTCAGTGGTCTTACAGTACGTTCTTAAAAACAACAGAGAAGTCCTGTTATATAGAGGATCTTTGACTGGCATTTTTTTTCAGTCAGCTTTAAAAACAGCACAGCGCTTCTGTCACATTGAGGATCTTTGACAAGCATTTTGCAGTAGGTCCTTAAATCAGACGAGCGCTCCTGTCATTAGAGGATCTTTGACTCACATTATTCATGTTCTTACAGTGTTTCCTTATAAACAGCAGAGCGCTCCTGTCATTAGAGGATCTTTGACTCACATTATTCATGTTCTTACAGTGTTCCCTTATAAACAGCAGAGCGCTCCTGTCATTAGAGGATCTTTGACTCACATTATTCATGTTCTTACAGTGTTTCCTTATAAACAGCAGAGCGCTCCTGTCATTAGAGGATCTTTGACTCACATTATTCATGTTCTTACAGTGTTTCCTTATAAACAGCAGAGCGCTCCTGTCATTTAGAGGATCTTTGACTCACATTATTCATGTTCTTACAGTGTTTCCTTATAAACAGCAGAGCGCTCCTGTCATTTAGAGGATCTTTGACTCACATTATTCATGTTCTTACAGTGTTTCCTTATAAACAGCAGAGCGCTCCTGTCATTTAGAGGATCTTTGACTATGACATTTTCCCAGTAGGTCCTTAAAAACAAAAGGAGCGCTCCTGTTATGTAGAAGATCTTTGACTCGCGTTTTTGCAGTCCAGTTCGTCCTTAACTCTAAAGGCTTAGCGGCCACATGCGTGGACAGCACCTTTTAGCTCTTATTTCCAAAATTGTGTACACTACTGAATTGGGGTCTTATGGCCACTTATGTGGACACTTATACTGCCATCTGGTGGTGTCAGAATAGTATAACATACAATGGAATTTGGAAGAAAAAGAATTAAAAATAAGAATTAGCATGTCACTAAACATGAAGTACACGTTTGTTACTTATGGAAGATGATTCTTAGTTTTTATTCTAATTAGGGTCCAATAAGCCCAAATAGCAAAGAGAAGTAAAAAAAGCACGTAAACAAACAGCTTGGGCCTTAAAAGGTTAAAAATAGTAGCGTGCTCCTTTTCGCATAGAGGATCTTTGAGTAGAATTATTGCAGTAGGTCCTTAAAAAAAATCATTTAGAGGATCTTTGATTAACAATTTCGCAGTAGCTCCTTAAAAACAAAAGCACGCTTCTGTCATTAGCGGATCTTTGCCTCACGTTTTTCATGCTCTTGAAAACAGCAGGGCGGTTCTGTCATTTAGAGGATCTTTGACTAGAGTTATTGCAGTAGGTCCTTAAACACAGCAAGGGCTCTTGTTAGGGCTGGGAATCTTTGGGTGTCCCACGATTCGATTCAAAATCGATTCTTGGGGTCACGATTCGATTCAGAATCGATTTTTTTTTTCAATTCAACACAATTCTCGATTCAAAAACGATTTTTTAAAATTTATTTATTTATTTATTTATTATTATTTTTTTTTTATGAAAACAATACACAACAATACCATTATAATGCAATACGATTTCAAAACAAAAAAACAATTTTGATTTTTTTTTTTTTAATTTAATTTTTTTTTTTTTTTTAATTAATCAATCCAACAAAACAATACACAGCAATACCATAATAATGCAATCTAATTCCAAAACCAAACCCGACCCAGCAACACTCAGAACTGCAATAAACAGAGCAATTGAGGACACATAAACATGACACGGAACAATCTAAAAGTAGTGAGACAAAAATGAATATTATCAACAACAGCATCAATATTAGTAAAAATTTCAACATAGCAGTGATTAAAAATCCCTCATTGATATTATCATTACAAACATTAATTTTAAAAAAAAATACAAAAAATGAACAATAGTGTCACAGTGGCTTACACTTGCATCGCATCTCATAAACTAAATGTCTAATGATAATGTCAATGAGGGATTTTTAATCACTGCTATGTTGAAATTGTAACTAATATTGATACTGTTGTTGATAATATTCATTTTTGTTTCACTACTTTTGGTTTGTTCTGTGTGGTGTTTGTGTCTCCTCTCAATTGCTCTGTTTATTGCAGTTCTGAGTGTTGCTGGGTCGGGTTTGCTTTTGGAATTGGATTTTATTGTTATGGTATTGCTGTGTATTGTTTTGTTGGATTGATTAATTTAAAAAAAAAAAAATTTTAAAAAATTTAAAAAAAAAAATCGATTTAAAAAAAAATGAGAATCGATTCTGAATCGCACAACGTGAGAATCGCGATTCGAATTCGAATCAATTTTTTTCCCACACCCCTAGCTCTTGTCATTTAGAGGCTCTTTGACTGACATTTGTAGACATGTAGAAGATCTTTGACTCGTGTTTTTGCAATCCAGCTTGTCCTTAACAACAATAGCGTGCTTCTTTCACATAATATAGAGGATCTTTGACTAGAGTTATAGTGCAGTAGGTTCTTAAAACAGCTAAGCATTCCTGTCATAAGACAATATTTTCCCCCCCGTGTTATTTCCTTACCTGCTTGTGTAGGTTGAGTTTGTCGATCTCCGACAGCACCCAGCCTACGCTGCCATCCCCGCCACACACCAGGATTCGGAAGTTGTCAAACTTCTGGAACAGGCGCAGACTGACAACACACACACACGTTGCCATGGATACTATTGCCTCGGTGAGTGACGTGCAGAGGTTAATACGACTATCTAGTGACGTGCAGAGGTAAATACGACTATCTACCCAAGGTGCGGGCCGCCATTGACCAGGTCGAAGACTTGCGCCGGGTTGAGCAGCTGCTTGAAGCGCCGCAGGAACTTCACTCCTTGGTTGTCGCCGCTTTTGGAGTTGACGAAGACCAGGAGGGGACTGGCACAGGACGGGGGACAGGTGGCCTTCCAGAAGCCTGGCAGGAAAAACGGTAGACAAAAACCCCACCAGTTATTACATAATTGCCATATTATTACAATTATTATGCCGATAATGGCTTTTTGCCGATATGCCGATATTGTCCAACTCTTTAATTACCGATACCGATATCAACCGATATATACAGTCGTGGAATTAACACATTATTATGCCTAATTTGGACAACCAGGTATGGTGAAGATAAGGTACTTTTTAAAAAAAATGAATAAAATAAAATAAGATAAATAAATTAAAAACATTTTCTTGAATAAAAAAGAAAGTAAAACAATATAAAAACAGTTACATAGAAACTAGTAATTAATGAAAATTTGTAAAATTTACTGTTAAAGGTTAGTAGTATTAGTGGAGCAGCAGCACGCACAATCATGTGTGCTTACGGACTGTATCCCTTGCAGACTGTATTGATATATATTGATATATAATGTAGGAACCAGAATATTAATAACAGAAAGAAACAACCCTTTTGTATGAATGAGTGTAAATGGGGGAGGGAGGTTTTTTGGCTTGGTGCACTAATTGTAAGTGTATCTTGTGTTTTTTATGTGGATTTAATAAAAAAACCAAAAAAAAACAACAACAAAAAAACCCGATACTGATAATAAAAAAACGATACCGATAATTTCCAATATTACATTTTAAAGCATTTATCGGCCGATAATATCGGCAGACCGATATTATCGGACATCTCTAATTATTACACATATACATTTTTGGGACTTAATAAAATTATTATTTATTTATTCAATTTAAAAATGTGTATTATATATTCTAATCATATTTGCTTGTCAACTCGTTATAGTATCTATTAAATAAAACATTGCGTAATATTACAACTGCAGAGAGTATCAGGTGTTAATTAGTGATACAGTCATAATTAGGGGCAAGGCCTGTATTTTACATTATTATTAGAGATGTCCGATAATGGCTTTTTTGCCGATATCCGATATTCCGATATTGTCCAACTCTTAATTACCGATTCCGATATCAACCGATACCGATATATACAGTCGTGGAATTAACACATTATTATGCCTAATTTTGTTGTGATGCCCCGCTGGATGCATTAAACAATGTAACAAGGTTTTCCAAAATAAATCAACTCAAGTTATGGAAAAAAAAGCCAACATGGCACTGCCATATTTATTATTGAACTCACAAAGTGCATTATTTTTTTTAACATGCCTCAAAACAGCAGCTTGGAATTTGGGACATGCTCTCCCTGAGAGAGCATGAGGAGGTTGAGGTGGGCGAGGTTGGGGGGGGGACTGAAAGAGGGGGAGGGGTAATAGGGTATTTCCCGGAAGAGTTAGTGCTGCAAGGGGTTCCGGGTATTTGTTCTGTTGTGTTTATGTTGTGTTACGGTGCGGATGTTCTCCCTAAATGTGTTTGTCATTCTTGTTTGGTGTGGGTTCACAGTGTGGCGCATATTTGTAACAGTGTTAAAGTTGTTTATACGGACACCCTCACTGTGACCTGTATGGCTGTTGACCAAGTATGCCTTGCATTCACTTGTGTGTGTGAAAAGCCGTAGATATTATGTGACTGGGCCGGCACGCAAAGGTTTATTGGCGCTCTGTACTTCTCCCTACGTCCGTGTACACAGCGGCGTTTTAAAAAGTCATACATTTTAATTTTGAAACCGATACCGATAATTTCTGATATTACATTTTAAAGATTTAAAAATACATTTTTGTATGTCAGAAACTGACATTTGGGTTTTATGTTTTTATTATTTTTATGTTTTTATTGGTTTGTTTTTAATGTATGTTTTATTGTTTTGTTTTTTAATGTATTGTATTCTGTTTTTATATGTTTAAATGGATCTTAAGGTCTGCAATAAAGATTGATGATTGATGATGTTAAAGCATTTATCGGCCAATAATATCGGCAGCCCGATATTATCGGACATCTCTAGTTATTATTATATCATATTGTATTTTAACCATGTGAAGCACTTTGTGAGCGCTCTCTGTGAAACGTGCTGAGTATATAACTAAAACTTTACTGACTTAACATTTTTTATAGTAAATAATTGTTATATAAATATTAGTTGTCAAAAATAACGACTTGACTCATATGAGTGATCACAAAAAAAACATTGCATTAATCGTGAATACACGCAGATTTATCACACAATTTATTTTGAGCGTACATGGGACAAGCGGTAGAAAAAGGATGGATGGATGCTTGTTACGGGACTTTTTTTAAATTTTTATTATTGAGACAAAGATAAAATTGCTATGGTATAAAAAGGGGTAGGATTAAATAAGCGTCTTCCTACTCCTATTCGGATGTGCTGTAATGAAACAACTGGAAAATATGTGATGAATTACATTGTAGTGTATGCATGTTTGAAATAAACTGAAACTGAACTGAACTAAGTATAAACTTTTGAGCAAATAAATGACGTGCATTTCATTTCAACATTTAAAAAAATGTTCCTGTGTGACATTCTGGTAATAAAATGACATCAGTGTCCAAATATTAAGGTCTTTTTTAAAGTTGATTGAAATGATGCAGGCGAGTAATAACCAGTGATTACCGTATTTTTCGGACTATAAGTCGCAGTTTTTTTCATAGTTTGGCCGGGGGTGCGACTTATACTCAGGAGCGACCTATGTGTGAAATGATTAACACATTAGCGTAAAATATCAAATAATATTATTGATCTCATTCACGTAAGAGACTAGACGTATAAGATTTCATGGGATTTAGCGATTAGGAGTGACAGATTGTTTGGTAAACGTATAGCATGTTCTATATGTTATAGTTATTTGAATGACTCTTACCATAATATATTACGTTAACATACCAGGCACCTTCTCAGTTGGTTATTTATGCCTCATATAACGTACACTTATTCAGCCTGTTGTTCACTATTCTTTATTTATTTGAAATTGCCTTTCAAATGTCTATTCTTGGTGTTGGCTTTTATCAAATACATTTCCCCAAAAAATGCGACTTATACTCCAGTGCGACTTATATATGTTTTTTTGCTTCTTATTATGCATTTTCGGCCGGAGCGACTTATACTCCGAAAAATACGGTGATTATGACCAATCTAAAATCAGAAATGTGATTAACCTGATTTAAAAAAATAAATCAATCAAATACTGTATGATAAATCACATTAAAATGTTTTTAAAATATTATTTATTTTGTAGTATTTATTTTTTTAATAAACATAAATACCTTTTTTTCATTAACAATTGATTCCTGGTTAAAAAGGTATTCATTACAATTAGGGATGTCCGCTAATGGCTTTTTGCCGATATCCGATATTCCGATATTGTCCAACTCTTTAATTACCGATACCGATATCAACCGATACCGATATCAACCGATATATGCAGTCGTGGAATTAACACATTATTATGCCTAATTTGGACAACCAGGTATGGTGAAGATAAGGTACTTTTTAAAAAAATTAGTAAAATAAGATAAATAAATTAAAAACATTTTCTTGAATAAAAAAGAAAGTACAACAATATAAAAACAGTTACATAGAAACTAGTAATGAATGAAAATGAGTAAAATTAACTGTTAAAGGTTAGTATTATTAGTGGACCAGCAGCACGCACAATCATGTGTGCTTACGGACTGTATCCCTTGCAGACTGTATTGATATATATTGATATATAATGTAGGAAGCAGAATATTAATAACAGAAAGAAACAACCCTTTTGTGTGAATGAGTGTAAATGGGGGAGGGAGGTTTTTTGGGTTGGTGCACTAATTGTAAGTGTATCTTGTGTTTTTTATGTGGATTTAATAAAAATAAATAAAAAAAATTTAAAAAACGATACTGATAATAAAAAAAAACTGATACCGATAATTTCCGATATTACATTTTAACGCATTTATCGGCCGATAATATCGGCAGACCGATATTATCGGACATCTCTACTTCTTATTACGTATTTTCGGCCGGTGCGACTTATACTCCGAAAAATACGGTAATCATGACCAATCTAAAATCAGAAATGTGATTAACCTGATTTAAAAAAATAAATAAATCAAATACTATATGATAAATCACATTTAAATTTTTAAAAAATATTATTTATTTTGTAGTATTTATTTTTTTAATAATCATATATGCCTTTTTTTCATTAACAATTGATTCCTGGTTAAAATGGTATTCATTACAATAAGTAATAAACATTGAGTTCAAAATACAAAGTCAAAAGGCAAGAATGCATAAAAACAACAAACGACAAAGAATGGGCGTAATTTATACGGAGCTGCGTACGTTTTACCGAAAAAAGTGCTAATCGCCAGAAAAGAGACCCTGTCTGCACGGAATAAGACCATGAATGCATGCAAATAGGACAAAGGGTCATTACTAATGCATGGAAATGAGACATGATGTTATGTTAGCATCCTTCACTAGGACGTATGTAGCTAGGGTGGGCGGGGAGGAGAGAGAGGGAGGGTCGTGCAAGTAGTCACGATGCTGAGGCACGTGCCGCCGTCTTCCCCGCCAGCCAATTACAAGCAATCCCCCGCGACTCCCCCCCCCCCCCCCCATAGCTTGCATCGGGGGCCGCACGGGGGACTTAGCACGCGAGTGGAGCGATGGTGTGGATTCAATGTGACGCTGCCATTTCAAGATTTAAAGAGTAAAAACAGAACATGCAAGTAATAAACATTCCAAAACTCTCAAGTCTATTTTTAGGCTGTCAGGTGTGTGTGTCTATTTTTAGCCTGGTCTCAAAGCAAAGAATATACGTATATACTCGCCATCTTTGAAACATTAATAATAATAAATAATAATTTCCCTTAATAATCAATAAAGACAAATAGAATGGATCAGTTAAGCAAACTGGACTGTACTGTAAATGCAGCTAAGGCGTTCATTCATATAAACTAGGGATGTCCGATAAATGCGTTAAAATGTAATATCAGAAATTATCGGTATCGGTTTTTTATTATCTGTATCGTTTTTTTGTGTGGTTTTTTTTGTTTTTTTTATTAAATCAACATAAAAAACACAAGATACACTTACAATTAGTGCACCAACCCAAAAAACCTCCCTCCCCCCATTTCTTTCTTTTATCAATATTTTGGTTCCTACATTATATATCAATATATATCAATACAGTCTGCAAGGGATACAGTCCGTAAGCACACATGATTGTGCGTGCTGCTGGTCCACTAATAGTACTAACATTTAACAGTTAATTTGACTCATTTTCATTAATTACTAGTTTCTATGTAACTGTTTTTATATTGTTTTACTTTCTTTTTTATTCAAGAAAATGTTTTTAATTTAGTTATCTTATTTTATTTATTTTTTTAAAAAGTACCTTATCTTCACCATACCTGGTTGTCCAAATTAGGCATAATAATGTGTTAATTCCACGACTGCATATATCGGTTGATATTGGTATCGGTTGATATCGGTATCGGTAATTAAAGAGTTGGACAATATCGGAATATCGGATATCGGCAAAAAGCCATTATCGGACATCCCTAATATAAACCTCTGACTGCTTCTCGAAAGGGTAGAAGAAATTTTACTTTTCGTAATCATGTGTAGTGCATGAGAAAGTAGAGCGGGAAACTCTCTTTGGTCATGTCGTTGCACAACACAGAATATTCATAGTAAATGCAGAACAAACTGCTGAGTCAGCATTTTTTAGCCATCACAAGTTCATTGTAAGCAACCGTTTCACTTCCGATATGATACCGATATTGTAGCCTTGAGTATTGGCTGATGTGAAACAATATTAGCAGGATTCATACATACTTTTATCTTGTCTTTAAGTTGAAGTGAAGTGGTGATTGCTTTTTTGTTTTCATTAAACAAAACGCTCATTGCGTTGAATGATACTGACACGTTTGTTACTGGATACTAATATAGTAATACGCAACTATTGATATTTGTTTACCGTATTTTTCGGAGTATAAGTCGCTCCGGAGTATAAGTCGCACCGGCCGAAAATGCATAATAAAGAAGGAAAAAACATATAAGTCGCACTGGAGTATAAGTCGCATTTTTTGGGGGAAATGTATTTGATAAAAGCCAACAGCAAGAATAGACATTTGAAAGGCAATTTAAAATAAATAAAGAATAGTGAACAACAGGCTGAATAAGTGTACGTTATATGAGGCATAAATAACCAACGGAGAAGGTGCCTGGTATGTTAACGTAACACAGGGGTCACCAACGTGGTGCCCGCGGGCACCAGGTAGCCCGTAAGGACCAGATGAGTAGCCCGCAGGCCTGTTCTAAAAATAGTTCAAATAGCAGCACTTACCAGTGAGCTGCCTCTATTTTTTAAATTGTATTTATTTACTAGCAAGCTGGTCTCGCTTTGCCTGACATTTTTAAATCTAAGAGAGACAAAACTCAAATAGAATTTGAAAATCCAAGAAAATATTTTAAAGACTTGGTCTTCACTTGTTTAAATACATTCATACATTTTTTTACTTTGCTTCTTATAACTTTTAGAGGGACAATTTTAGAGAAAAAATACAACCTTAAAAATGATTTTGGGATTTTTAAACACATATACCTTTTTACCTTTTAAATTCCTTCCTCTTTTTTCCTGACAATTTAAATCAATGTTCAAGTAAAAAAAAATTTATTGTAAAGAATAATAAATCAATTTTAATTTAATTCTTCATTTTAGCTTCTGTTTTTTCGACGAAGAATATTTGTGAAATATTTCTTCAAACTTATTATGATTAAAAAATTTTTTTTTAATTCTGGCAAATCTAGAAAATCTGTAGAATCAAATTTAAATCTTATTTCAAAGTCTTTTGAATTTATTTTAAAATTTTTGTTCTGGAAAATCTAGAAGAAATAATGATTTGTCTTTGTTAGAAATATAGCTTGGTCCAATTTGTTATATATTCTAACAAAGTGTAGATTGGATTTTAACCTATTTAAAACATGTCATCAAAATTCTAAAATTAATCTTAATCAGGAAAAATTACTAATGATGTTCCATAAATTATTTTTTTAATTTTTTCAAAAAGATTCAAATTAGCTAGTTTTTGTTTTCTTTTTTTCGGTTGAATTTTGAAAATTAAAGAGTCGAAATTGAAGATAAACTATGTTCCAAAATGTAATTGTCATTTTTTTCATGTTTTCTCCTCTTTTAAACCGTTCAATTAAGTGTAAATATCATTAATTATTAATAATAACATAGAGTTAAAGGTAAATTGAGCAAATTGGCTATTTCTGGCAATTTATTTAAGTGTGTATCAAACTGGTAGCCCTTCGCATTAATCAGTACACAAGAAGTAGCTCTTGGTTTCAAAAAGGTTGGTGACCCCTGACGTAACATATTATGGTAAGAGTCATTCAAATAACTATAACATATAGAACATGCTATACGTTTACCAAACAATCTGTCACTCCTAATCGCTAAATCCCATGAAATTTTATATGTCTAGTCCAGGGTTCGGCAACCTTTACCACTCAAAGAGCCATTTTGACAAGTTTCACAAATTAAAGAAAACAATGGGAGCCACAAAACTCTTGAAAATTTAAAACGAAATAACACTGCATACAAAGCTTTTTTTGCTTTGTGCTATGTTTTAACCAGGAGTCTCAGACACACGCCCCGGCCCGCACCTTAATATAAAAATATAATGATAGTGCGACCCGCGATTGCGCCTGATAGCGTCATACATGCCAACCCTCTCAATTTATCCGGGAGATTCCCAAGTTCCAGGGCGTGATGGTACTGCCTTTAGCGCCCTCTACAGCCTGCTCGGCCACATGTTGAGTGCAGCTTCAGCATGCACAATGCACACGTAGGTGACAGCAAGGCATACTTGTTCAACATACACACAGCTTACACTGACGGTGGTCGTATATAACAACTTTAACACTGTTATGTTACAAATACGCGCCACACTGTGAACCCACACCAAAAAAGAATGACAAACACATTTCTGGAGAACATCCGCGCTGTAACACAACATAAACACAACACAACAAATACCCAGAATCCCATGCAGCCCTAACTCTTCCGGTAATATCGGACTGCCGATATTATCAACCGATAAATGCTTTAAAATGTAATATCGGAAATTATCGGTATCGGTTTCAAAAGTAAAATGTATGACTTTTTAAAACGCAGCTGTACGGAACGGTACACGGACGTAGGGACAAGTACAGAGCAGTTGCGTCTCCCAGTCATACTTCCCAACCCTCCCGATTTTCCCGGGAGACTCCCGAATTTCAGTGCCCCTCCCGAAAATCTCCCGGGGCAACCATTCTCCCGAATTTCTCCCGATTTCCACCCAAACAACAATATTGGGGGCGTGCCTTAAAGGCACTGCATTTGCATCCCGACAAAATCACATAATATCTACGGCTTTACACACACACAAGTGAATGCCAAGCATACTTGGTCAACAGCCATACAGGTCACACTGAGGGTTAGGTATAAACAACTTGAACACTGTTACAAATATGCGCCACACTGTGAACCCACACCAAACAAGAATGACAAACACATGTCGGGAGAACATCCGCGCCGTAACACAACATAAACACAACAGGACAAATACCCAGAACCCCTTGCAGCATTAACTCTTCCGGGACGCTACAATATACACCCCCTGCTACCCCCTACCCCCCAACCCCGCCCACCTCAACCTCCTCATGCTCTCTCAGGGAGAGCATGTCCCAAATTCCAAGCTGCTGTTTTGAGGCATGTTAAAAAAAAATAATGCACTTTGTGACTTCAATAATAAATATGGCAGTGCCATGTTGGCATTTTTTTCCATAACTTGAGTTGATTTATTTTGGAACACCTTGTTACATTGTTTCATGCATCCAGCGGGGCATCACAACAAAAATAGGCATAATAATGTGTTCATTCCACCACTGTATATATCGGTTTCGGTTGATATCGGAATCGGTAATTAAGAGTTGGATAATATCGGATATCGGCAAAAAAGCCATTATTGGACCTCTCTACAAAATAGTATTGCGGCTGAGCTGAAAGAGTTCATGAAGTTATGGGGAAAAAATTCAAAAATAATTATTTGTAGAGAAAAAAAATCCTAGTTTTTGTAGTATTAAGAGAAACAAATGATTTATTTTGTTGATATCAGATCGGAAGACCTCTATTTTCAAGCGCATGCAAAGGTGAATAAAGTCGTCAAAATAATTCAAAATGCAGCTATTACTAGCTTTTTGAGGTCATAAAAACACATCAGGAGGTCGCCTACAGCCACGGCTGTTAATGCCAATGGTTTTTTTGGTTTCTTTTTGAGTAGGACTGAAAAGAAGTGTTGGTTGCAGCAAAATAGCACGCCCAAGACAAAATGGATGAATGTTTAGGGACGAGCCAATTGAGAACCACCTCTGATCCTTGTGTGGCCTACCGTCTGAGTCGATGCTGTTGAGCGCCGTCGGGGGGATGATGGACACTTTGCACTGACCCAGAGGACACTTGCGAGGGTACGAGTCCATGCAGGCTGTGTGCACCTGGTGACAACACACACATATAAATTAGCTCAAATTAAACATTTTGACAGGAGTGTGCAGAAAGTAGCAAGGCGGCAAAAACTCTTCACGTTAAATCAACATAACTCTTCACGTTACGAAATCACAGCAGCGACTTTCCTTACCTTTGCATGATCGTATTTGAAAAAAGGCTTGAAACTCTTATCTCCAAGCAGAAAAGCACAGAAATGTCCCTAATTTTGGAGGTAAATCCTTCTTCTTCTACTGACTTGCCAGTAGCTAAAAGAGCCCAGGCCACTTTGTAAAACAACAAAACACATAAAAAATAAATAAAAAGAAGAAAAAGGGGGGGGGGGGGTGCTACACGTCTTAAAATGCCGCCTGGAGCTCTGCGAGCTATTTATCAGTCAGCTACAAATGTGGGAGCTGTACATTGGATCATTTAGTTGTTTTCTCCGCATACACTACCGTTCAAAAGTTTGGGGTCACATTGAAATGTCCTTATTTTTGAAGGAAAAGCACTGTACTTTTCAATGAAGATAACTTTAAACTAGTCTTAACTTGAAAGAAATACACTCTATACATTGCTAATGTGGTAAATGACTATTCTAGCTGCAAATGTCTGGTTTTTGGTGCAATATCTACATAGGTGTATAGAGGCCCATTTCCAGCAACTATCACTCCAGTGTTCTAATGGTACAATGTGTTTGCTCATTGGCTCAGAAGGCTAATTGATGATTACAAAACCCTTGTGCAATCATGTTCACACATCTGAAAACAGTTCAGCTCGTTACAGAAGCTACAAAACTGACCTTCCTTTGAGCAGATTGAGTTTCTGGAGCATCACATTTGTGGGGTCAATTAAACGCTCAAAATGGCCAGAAAAAGAGAACTTTCATCTGAAACTCGACAGTCTATTCTTGTTCTTAGAAATGAAGGCTATTCCACAAAATTGTTTGGGTGACCCCAAACTTTTGAACGGTAGTGTAGGTGTGAGTTGTGTTGTCCTCTGTGTTTTTAAAATGTTGATTTCTATTTACTGTTTTAATTGGTTTTACCCTTTAAAATCGTTTCTAATCATATTTATTTTATATTGATTTTATATGTATTTATTTTCTGTTTTTATTCAGTCATTGGTGGAGCTAAGGATAATATTTGAATATTGTTTTTAATATAGATGTCCGATAATATCGGTCTGCCGATATTATCGGCCGATAAATGCGTTAAAATGTAATATCGGAAATTATCGGTATCGTTTTTTTTATTATCAGTATCGTTTTTTGGGGTTTTTTTTAAAAAATTAAATCCACATAAAAAACACAAGATACACTTACAATTAGTGCACCAACCCACCCCATTTACACTCATTCACACAAAAGGGTTGTTTCTTTCTGTTATTAATATTCTGGTTCCTACATTATATATCAATATATATCAATACAGTCTGCAAGGGATACAGTCCGTAAGCACACATGATTGTGCGTGCTGCTGGTCCACTAATAATACTAACCTTTAACAGTTAATTTTACAAATTTTCATTAATTACTAGTTTCTATGTAACTGTTTTTATATTGTTTTACTTTCTTTTTTATTCAAGAAAATGTTTTTAATTAATTTATCTTATTTTATTTTATTAATTTTTTTTAAAAAGTACCTTATCTTCACCATACCTGGTTGTCCAAATTAGGCATAATAATGTGTTAATTCCACGACTGTATATATCGGTTGATATCGGCATCGGTAATTAAAGAGTTGGACAATATCGGCATATCGGATATCGGCAAAAAGACATTATCGGACTTCCCTAGTTTTTAATATTGTTGTGTAGCACTTCGGAAACATTTTGTTGTTTAAATGTGCTATATAAATAAAGTGGATTGGATTGGATATATGCTAACCTAGTTTATTAAAATATGAGCATAACTTTAGCTCACATTGCGATACCATATCGATATCGGAGCCTTGAGTATTTGCCCGTACTGATATTGATCCGATACCATATCGGCACACATTTGACATACTTTCATTGTTTTGTAGTGTGGAAAATGAGTCAAACAGAGAACAATGGTAGGCAAGAAAAACACTAACCTTTTTACTAATAACTGTCTGGAATGGAATTATCCTGTCTTTAAGTTGTATTGGAGTGCTAATTGTTTAATTTTTTTTAAATTAAGTTAAAGTTAAATGATGCAGACACGTTTGTTCCCAGTGAATACTAATCTATGTGTATACATGTGTAAGTAATATGCAACTACAATTATTTGTTTATATTGACAAATGTGCTGTTTTAAACTGCAATATTGTTTAACGAAGGACACTTACTACCTACAGTATGTCTAGCTTGTGTGCTAGTGTGTGCTTAGGTGTTGTGTAGCTGCTAGCTCCTAGTAGCCTGCACTGCAAAAAGTCAATGTTCAAAAACAAGGAAAAAAAAATACAAAAATTGGGGATATTTTATTTGAACTAAGCAAAATTATCTGCCAATAGAATGAGAAAATTCGCCTTGTCAAGACTTTCCAAAACAAGTAGAATGAGCTAACCTCAATGAATCCAAAAATACTTTAAAATAAGTATATTCTCACTAATAACAAGTGCACTTTTCTTGGTAGGAAAACATAAGAGACCTTTTTGCTCAATATGTTGAAAAATATTCTTAAATGAAGTAAATGCTCGTGCCATTATCTTGACATAATGATATGCACTCGGCATCATGATTGAAATGATTACTTTAAAAAAGTAGTTTTATACTTTACACTTATTATTGTCAACTAGCATAAGAAATGAAAGATAGATATTTATTAAGATGACAAAGAAATAAAATAAATGAAGATATAAAACATAATATAACGGAAAAAAAAGAGAAATTGAAAAAATAAATGAATATAAAAAATGTGTGGAAAACAGTATACTGAGTTTTTCACATTTTTTTTTACATATTTGCTTATCATATTTCTCTTTTTTATTAAATTATGTGTTTATCTTGTATATAATAAAACAAAAAGAGAAATCAAATAAATAGATAAATCTAAAAAATGTGGGGAAAACTTTGTATAATGAGTTTTTCACTTATTTTTTTACTTATTTGTTTATCATATTTGTCTTTTTTATTAGATTATGTGTTTTATCTTATATATGATAAAACAAAAAGAGAAATCAAATAAATAGATACATCTAAAAAATGTGGGGAAAACTTCGTATACTGAGTTTTTCCAAAATTTTTTTACTTGTTTATCATATTTCTCTTTTTTATTACATTATGTGTTTTATCTTGTATATAATAAAACAAAAAGATAAATCAAATAAATAGATACATCTAAAAAATGTGGGGAAAACTTAGTATACTGAGTTTTTCACTTTTTTTTTTACTTATTTGTTTATCATATTTCTCTTTTTTATTACATTATGTGTTTTATCTTGTATATAATAAAACAAAAAGAGAAATCAAATAAATAGATACATCTAAAAATGTGGGGAAAACTTAGTATACTGAGTTTAAAAAAAAAAATTACTTATTTGTTTATCATATTTATCTTTTTTTATTACATTATGTGTTTTATCTTGTATATAATAAAACAAAAAGAGAAATCAAATACATAGATAAATCTAAAAAATGTGTGGAAAACAGTATACTGAGTTTTTCGATTTTTTTTTACTTATTTGTTTATCATATTTCTCTTTTTTATTACATTATGTGTTTTATCTTGTATATAATAAAACAAAAAGAGAAATCAAATAAATAGATAAATCTAAAAAATGTGGGGAAAACTTAGTATACTGAGTTTTTCACTTTTTTTTTTACTTGTTTATCATATTTCTCTTTTTTATTACATTGTGTTTTATCTTGTATATAATAAAACAAAAAGAGAAATCAAATAAATAGATACATCTAAAAAATGTGGGGAAAACTTAGTATACTGAGTTTTTCAATTTTTTTTTACTTATTTGTTTATCATATTTCTCTTTTTTATTACATTATGTGTTTTATCTTGTATATAATAAAACAAAAAGAGAAATCAAATAAATAGATAAATCTAAAAAATGTGGGGAAAACTTAGTATACTGAGTTTTTCACATTTTTTTTTACTTGTTTATCATATTTCTCTTTTTTATTACATTATGTGTTTTATCTTGTATATAATAAAACAAAAAGAGAAATCAAATAAATAGATACATCTAAAAAATGTGGGGAAAACTTAGTATACTGAGTTTTTCAAAAAAAAAAATACTTATTTGTTTATCATATTTCTCTTTTTTTATTACATTATGTGTTTTATCTTGTATATAATAAAACAAAAAGAGAAATCAAATAAATAGATAAATCTAAAAAATGTGGGGAAAACTTAGTATACTGAGTTTTTCACATTTTTTTTTACTTATTTGTTTATCATATTTCTCTTTTTTATTACATTATGTGTTTTATCTTGTATATAACAAAACAAAAAAGAGAAATCAAATAAACAGATAAATGTAAAAAATGTGGGGAAAACTTAGTATACTGAGTTTTTCACATTTTTTTTTACTTGTTTATCATATTTCTCTTTTTTATTACATTATGTGTTTTATCTTGTATATAATAAAACAAAAAGAGAAATCAAATAAATAGATAAATCTAAAAAATGTGGGGAAAACTTAGTATACTGAGTTTTTCCCATTTTTTTCTTATTTTTTGTCATATTTCTCTTTTTTATTATATTTTATGTGCGCACGCAATTTATTCATCAAACTCACAAAATAATAATCGCATCAAAGCGTAATAAAGTTCAATAAAGCGTAATAAAACGTATCAAAGCGTGATTTAAAGCGTATCAAAGCGGCATCAAATCGTGAGGAACGGTAACAAAGCGGGAAAGTATTCGTATCAGAGCGTATCAAAGCATGACATTACTTCGGAGATCGGGATATTCGTGGAAAAATTGACAAAAATGACGGCGCTTTGCTCGCCGCTTTAAAGCGCGGCAAGCGCCGTTGGTGTGAACCAGGTATAATATCTTACTGAGATCATTTGGGACCAAAACACTTAAAACAAGTAAAACACTCTAACATAAAATCTGCTTAGTGAGAAGAATTATCTTATGAGACAGAAAATAAGCAAATATCACCCTTATTTGAGATATTTCATCTTACTTAGAATTCAGTTTTTGCAGTGTGCCATGTTTACCTTTTGTAAATGACAAGAAAAGACCGAGCTTGTGTGTTTATCGGAGGACATTTAGATGTTAACTGGCACAAGTAATAAACAAAAAAATGCCTTTTAGACCAGTTCTCAGCATAAACTGTATCTCCGAGCAGAAATATTTTCTTACGGTTTTTTAATGATTCCTGCACTTTTTGGACAAATAGGTGACAGATGTCTTACCATGGCTTTGCACCAGAGGCAGCGCCAGTCCTGCAGCCGCAACACGCTGCCGCACGTCTTATCGCACACGGCACACTTGGCACTGACGGGCAGGTTGCCCTCCAGCCACTGGTGAGGCATGGCAATCTGTTTAACACACACACACACAAAGTTTACTCGCGCTGCTGAGATGCTACACCCGCGCTGGCGGTAATACTATTGCCAGGCAGTTACCCCGTCCTCATCCTCGATGATGTCCTTGCCTATGGAGGCCAGCGTGGTCCATTTGCAGTTGTTAGTGGCTCGAACGGCACAGCGTTTGTGGGCCTTGAATTTACACACTGAAACACACGAGGGGGGAGGGGGGGGGGGGGGGGCGGCACGAACGTTTAGAAATAAAAAAGCATCCAGATGTTTTCTCAATGCAAGTCATTCAAATGCTGAAACAGAGGAAGGAAAATACAGTTCAATAATATTCCAATACAAATAATGTTGACTTTAATATGATTCTAATAGTGGTGGTAGTTTATAATATATTGGTTCGCTATGTGAGTGGGTCCAAATATAAGAAACAGCTCTCAGTACCGTATTTTTCAGAGTATAAGTCGCACCGGCCAAAAATGCATAATAAAGAAGGAAAAAAACATATATAAGTCGCACTGGAGTATAAGTCGCATTTTGGGGGGAAATGTATTTGATAAAAGCCAACACCAAGAATAGACATTTGAAAGGCAATTTAAAATAAATAAAGAATAGTGAACAACAGGCTGAATAAGTGTACGTTATATGAGGCATAAATAACCAACTGAGAACGTGCCTGGTATGTTAACGTAACATATTATGGTAAGAGTCATTCAAATAACTATAACGTATAGAACAGGGGTCACCAAAGCAGTGCCCGCGGGCACCAGGTCGCCCGTAAGGACCAGATGAGTAGCCCGCCGGCCTGTTCTAAAAATAGCTCAAATAGCAGCACTTACCAGTGAGCTGCCTCTATTTTTTCAATTGTATTTATTTACTAGAAAGCTGGTCTCGCTTTGCCCGACATTTTTAATTCTAAGAGAGACAAAACTCAAATAGAATTTGAAAATCCAAGAAAATATTTTAAAGACTTGGTCTTCACTCGTTTAAATAAATTCATGAATTTTTTTTACTTTGCTTCTTATAACTTTCAGAAAGACAATTTTAGAGAAAAAATACAACCTTAAAAATGATTTTAGGATTTTTAAACACATATACCTTTTTACCTTTTTAAATTCCTTCCTCTTCTTTCCTGACAATTTAAATCAATGTTCAAGTAAATTTATTGTTTTTATTGTAAAGAATAATAAATACATTTTAATTTAATTCTTCATTTTAGCTTCTGTTTTTTCGAAGAAGAATATTTGTGAAATATTTCTTCAAACTTATTATGATTAAAATTCAAAAAAAATATTCTGGCAAATCTAGAAAAGCTGTAGAATCAAATTTAAATCTTATTTCAAAGTCTTTTGAATTTCTTTTAAATTTTTTGTTCTGGAAAATCTAGAAGAAATAATGATTTGTCTTTGTTAGAAATATAGCTTGGTCCAATTTGTTATATATTCTAACAAAGTGTAGATTGGATTTTAACCTATTTAAAACATGTCATCAAAATTGTAAAATTAATCTTAATCAGGAAAAATTACTAATGATGTTCCATAAATTCTTTTTTTTATTTTTTCAAAAAAAGATTCAAATTAGCTAGTTTTTCTCTTCTTTTTTTCGGTTGAATTTTGAATTTTAAAGAGTCGAAATTGAAGATAAACTATGTTTCAAAATTAATTGTCATTTTTTTCGTGTTTTCTCCTCTTTTAAACCGTTCAATTAAGTGTAAATATAATTAATTATTAATAATAACATAGAGTTAAAGGTAAATTGAGCAAATTGGCTATTTCTGGCTATTTATTTAAGTGTGTATCAAACTTGTAGCCCTTCGCATTAATCAGTACCCAAGAAGTAGCTCTTGGTTTCAAAAAGGTTGGTGACCCCTGTAATAGAACATGCTATACGTTTACCAAACAATCTGTCACTCCTAATCGCTCAATCCCATGAAATCTTATACGTCTTGTCCAGGGGTGTCCAAACTTTTTTCCACTGAGGGCCGCAAACGGAAAAATTAAAGCATGTGGGGGCCATTTTGATATTTTTCATTTCAAACCATAACAAAATATATGGATTTTTTTGTATTTATTTTACCTTTAGGGGTCCCGGGGACCATAAGGGTCTCAGTTATTAAAATTTTAAAAATAAGTCTAATTTGTATTATTATTTTTTATTTAACGCTTACAGTAAATCTCTTTATAAATTTAAAAAAAAAAAAAGGTTTTATGGCTTTTCTGTCAAAAACAACTTTGTTTTTTTATAGTAAAACTGAAATATGCAGTATTTTGTAGGGATGTCCGATAATGGCTTTTTGCCGATATCCGATATTGTCCAACTCTTTAATTACCGATACCGATATCAACTGATACCGATATCAACCGATATATACAGTCGTGGAATTAACACATTATTATGCCTAATTTGGACAACCTTGTATGGTGAAGATAAGGTACTTTTTAAAAATAATAATAAAATAAGATAACTAAATTAAAAACATTTTCTTGAATAAAAAAGAAAGTAAAACAATATAAAAACAGTTACATAGAAACTAGTAATTAATGAAAATGAGTACAATTAACTGTTAAAGGTTAGTACTATTAGTGGAGCAGCAGCACGCACAATCATGTGTGCTTACGGACTGTATCCCTTGCAGACTGTATTGATATATATTGATATATAATGTAGGAACCAGAATATTGATAACAGAAAGAAATGGGGGAGGGAGGTTTTTTTGGGTTGGTGCACTAATTGTAAGTGTATCTTGTGTTTTTTATGTTGATTTAATAAAAAAAACAAAAAACAAAACAAAAACGATACCGATAATAACAAAACCGATACCGATAATTTCCGATATTACATTTTAACGCATATATCTCTAAAAAAAACTGCGACTTATAGTCCGAAAAATACGGTCCAAAAACAATTTGATGTACTTAATCACCTTTTCATTTCTTAGAATTGAATAAAATGTTTAATTATTTATTGTTACCTATTCTGATGGCTGACATACTGTATTTATGTATTTATGACTTCAATCATTTTAATGTCATACAAAACAAAACTCAGCCATTATGAATCCTCCCGGGTCATCATAAATTCAAATCAATGATGTATGCATGAAGAGAGTGAGCTACACGTTTGACGACATCAAACTTTAAACGCACAAAACCTAATTTATGGTGATGAATAATTGCCGTGGAGACAGGCAGAAGCAATGGAACACCGAGCCCATTCATCATTAAGTGTACGCAAACCAAATCAAAGTCATATCCGGGGAGCAGCGATCGATGCTTCAGTCTCGTCCACCATAGTTGGCGGGCATTAGCGTAGCATTAAGACAACGCAGAGAACTTGATAGCCTGGGCATCCTTTCCGCGTGACGCTGAAATGGACACTTTCTTGTGGGCGTGCGTGTGCTCGGGCTCGTTTGTGGCTTCATCGATCAATCAATCAATTCCAGACAAAATGACCGTCCGGGGGAAGGAAATCCGAGCCGATGATTGCCGCGAGACACTCGTGTATGTTTACACGGCGTCTCTTGTGTTTTGTGTGCCGCTTGAGTTGGCGCGGTTACGGGGGCGCTAAAACGGACGCTTTTGAAGTTGCAGCTTTTTCAGCGACATTTGCCTCTGATTTGCCAGTAGCTAAATGAGCTTGCCAAATTTGGAAAACAGCAAAAAATGTATTCATTAAAAAAAAAAAAAAAAAAAAACAGGCTTCGCTACACATCTTAAAATGCAGCCTGCAGCTACAAATGTGCGAGCTGTAAGTTGGGTCATGTAGTTTTTTCTTAGCATATGTGCTGTTCAAATGAGCATGACGTTAGCACTGCAGCTCACATACCGATATCAGCGCCTCAGCTATCGGCCTGTGCTCGTATTGATCCGATACGATATCAGCAGAAATCGCTACTTTGTAGCGTGCAATGTTAGAAAAGGTTAGACGAAGAGAAATGAGTCAAACTGAGAACGATGATAGGTATGAAACTAACCGTTTTATTATTAACTCTCTGGAATGGACTTTTCTTGTTTTAAAGTTGAAGTGGAGTGGTAACCTACTCAGTTGGCCTAGTGGTTAGAGTGTCCGCCCTGAGATGGGTAGGTCGTGAGTTCAAACCCCGGCCGAGTCATACCAAAGACGATAAAAATGGGAGCCATTACCTCCCTATTTGGCATTCAGCATCAAGAGTTGGAATTGGGGGTTAAATCACCAAAAATGATTCCCGGGCGCGGCCACCGCTGCTGCTCACTGCTCCCCTCACCTCCCAGGGGGTGATCAAGAGTGATGGGTCAAATGCAGAGAATAATTTTGCCACACCTAGTGTGTGTGTGACACTCATTGGTACTTTACTTTAATTGTTGTTGTTTTTCGCGACACCAAAAGGCTGCAATTCATTAAAAAAAAAATGCTACGTTAAAATTAAATGATGCGGACACATTTGTTACTGAAAACTAAACTTTGTATTTTTAAGTTACATGCAACCATGATTATGTTATATATGTTTACAGTAAATTGACAAATGTGCTGTTTTACACTGCAATATTGTTCAATTAAAGACGATTTTCGAATGAATCGCGATTCTTACTTGTAACGATTCCTAATTGATTCAAAAAAACATAAATATTTTTGTATCTGTACTGTCCATCCACTCAGGCAAATCATGTCGTTGATGTAGATGATCACATTTGCTGGACACATTTACTTTAGGAAAGAGAAGTGTTGGATACTTCTCGTGTTGCCTTATTTGTATTTGACTTTATTAAAAGGTTGGGTAGAATTTTATTAAACAAAACCAGTTTTCTTTTAAGTAATGTAGACATTCTTCACAGCTGTTTGTCTATTCTATGGAGTTGTTATGTTGTTAATCATAGAACTGGCACCCACTGTTATTAAAAAGTACGGGTTTTGAATCGACAATCGTTTTCAATCGAGAATTGATTCTGAATCGAATGGTTACCCTCAAAGATCCAATCGTGTGGTGCCCAAAGATTCCCAGCCCTACTAGCTTGTGTGCTACTGTGTGCTTAGCTGTTGTGTAGCTGCTAATTTTCCCGAATTTTCCGGGAGACTCCCTAATTTCAGTGCCTCTCCCGAAAATCTCCCGGGACAACCATTCTCCCGAATTTCTCCCGATTTCCAGCCGGACTTAAGGCACGCCCCCTCCAGGTCCGTGCGGACCTGAGTGAGGACAGCCTGTCGTCACGTCCGCTTGGCCGACCAAAAAGTAACCACAGAACACTATACCTTATAGTGTTCTGTGGTTACTTTTTGGTTGGCCAACGGTTTACGTTGTATTGCGCACCCTGACGGCGAGTGTGGGAGTCGGTTCTGAAGTGTGAAGTAAAGAGATGTAACTTTGTCACCTCGCCTGGTTATTGACTCCGACCCAGAATATTACACTGCCCATACCTATGCTCCTTCAAAGGCTGTGCTACTGGCTGCAAAGCATTGCACTTTCAAATACAACAATGAGTAGAGGAGTGTTATGTGTGTGTATGTGTGTAAATAAATGAACACTGAAATTCAAGTATTTATTTTATTTATATATATATATATATATATATATATATATATATATATATATATAATAAAATACATATATAAATATATATATATATATATAGCTAGTATTTATTTTATTTATATATATATATATATATAAATAAAATAAAATAAAATAAATACTTGATTTAATATATATATATATATATATATATATATATATATATATATATATATATATATATATATGTATATATATATATATATATATATATATATATATATATATATATATATAATACTTGAATTTCAGTGAATTCTAGCTATAAATATACTCCTCCCCCATTAACCCCGCCCCCCCGACCCAGCCCACCTCAACCCCACAAACCCCCCCAAATCTCCCGAATTTGGAGGTCTCAAGGTTGGCAAGTATGTCCCAGTAGTATGCCGATAAATGCTTTAAAATGTAATATCGGAAATTATCGGTATCGTTTTTTCTATTATCAGTATCATTTATTTTATTTTTTTTATTTTTTATTAAATCAACATAAAAAAACACAAGATACACTTACAATTAGTGCACCAACCCAAAAAACCTCCCTCCCCCATTTACACTCATTCACACAAAAGGGTTGTTTCTTTCTGTTATTAATATTCTGGTTCCTACATTATATATCAATATATATCAATACAGTCTGCAAGGGATACAGTCCGTAAGCACACATGATTGTGCGTGCTGCTGGTCCACTAATAGTACTAACCTTTAACACTTAATTTGACTCATTTTCATTCATTACTAGTTTCTATATAACTGTTTTTATATTGTTTTACTTTCTTTTTTATTCAAGAAAATGTTTTTAATTTATTTATTTTATTTTATTTTATTTTATTAATTTAAAAAAAAAGGACCTTATCTTCACCATACCTGGTTGTCCAAATTAGGCATAGTAATGTGTTAATCCCACGACTGTATATATCGGTATCGGTTTATATCGGTATCGGTTGATATCGGTATCGGTAATTAAGAGTTGGACAATATAGGAATATCGGATATCGGCAAAAAAGCCATTATCGGACATCCCTACCCAGTAGCCTATAGCCTACCATGTTTGCTTTTAGTAAATGACAATACAGGACCATGCTTGTGTGTTTATTGGAGGACATTTAGATGTTAATTGGCTGTTCAACTTTGTACAAGTAAACACGCTGCAGATATTAGACATTAGATACTGGATCTGACACTGACATCTGATATCAATATCGGATCAGGACACACCTACTTAATGTTATGTTGTTGTATGGGAAGCATGGCATGTAGTATGTTGGAAAATATACAGGGTTTATGTAAGAAGTGGATTCCATTTTGTTGAAGTTTAAAAATGAGGGGAAAAACGCCACAGGAAGTAAACTCCTTATTAGGGCGTACTGGATGGATTGCAGCACTCTCGCTCGTTTAACAAACCAGACTTGTGCTTTAAGTTGATGTCTGCACGTACCGTATATAATTTACAGCAACACGTGCACACACACACACACACCACCGGGGGAGCGTCGGCTAAATTAAGCGCGGAGAAGGATGTGCAGATGGCGTTCATTAAATTCTGCTTCCTGTCGCCGACACTTTAAACCGGCGAGAAAATAAGCTGGCGCTGACGGGACGGGCTGGCAGGTCGCATTAACGCGTAGACAGGTGACGAGCACGTTGTGGAACACAGTGTTTACAGCAGGTCGTAGGCCATTTTTAACCTGCGGGGTCCGCCCATGTTGGGGTACTGGAGCCAATGACTCACCGGCCTCCATGCAACTTACGTATTAAGAATAACATCTTTCTCTCAAAGATCCCGCAAAAGTGTCGCATGAGAATCATTTTTCCGCCCGTGCATTTCACACAGTTGATCATTACAAACCCCCGGCGACGAGGAAAAGTCCATGGGAATCCCACTCAAATAGCCTGTTTGCCACAGAAATACCACAAAATGTCTACATCAGTGCCTAAATCCGACCTTTATCCACCTGTTCATTCCACACAGAACCTCGCAAAGTCAATCCTTTCCCATCTAGGAACAGCGGAATGAATACTACTCAAAAGCGTCTTGCCGGAAAAAAATGGCACATGTGAGTAGGCCGTGCTTTTTACACAGAACCCATTAAAGGCCTACTGAAAGCCACTACTACCGACCACGCAGTCTGATAGTTTATATATCAATGATGAAATCTTAACATTATAACACATGCCAATACGGCCGGGTTAACTTATAAAGTGACATTTTAAATTTGCCGCTAAACTTCCGGTTCGAAACGCCTCTGAGGATGACGTATGCGCGTGACGTAGCCCGGCGAACACGGGTATGCCTTCCACATTGAAGCCGATACGAAAAAGCTCTGTTTTTATTTCATAATTCCACAGTATTCTGGACATCTGTGTTCGTGAATCTGTTGCAATCATGTTCATTGCATTATGGAGAAGGAAGCTGAGCAAGCAAAGAAGAAAGTTGTCGGTGCGAAATGGACGTATTTTTCGAACGTAGTCAGCAACAACAGTACACAGCCGGCGCTTCTTTGTTTACATTCCCGAAAGATGCAGTCAAGATGGAAGAACTCGGATAACAGAGACTCTAACCAGGAGGACTTTTGACTTCGATACACAGACGCCTGTAGAGAACTGGGACAACACAGACTCTTACCAGGATTACTTTGATTTGGATGACAAAGACGCAGACGTGCTACTGTGAGTATGCAGCTTTGGCTTCTAAACATTTGATCGCTTGACCGTATGTGCGCAACTTTTTTTTGCGTATGTACGTAACTTTTTTAAAATATATAAGCTTTATGAACCTTGGGTTAGGTGAACGGTCTTTTGGGCTGAGTGATTGTGTGTGTTGATCAGGTGTTTGAATTGTATTGGCGTGTTCTATGGCGCTAGGAGCTAGCAGAGGAGCTAGGAGCTAGCATAACAAACACGCAGGTGTTTTTATGCAGGATTAATTTGTGGCATATTAAATATAAGCCTGGTTGTGTTGTGGCTAATAGAGTATATATATGTCTTGTGTTTATTTACTGTTGTAGTCATTCCCAGCTGAATATCAGGTCACGCCCGGCTCTCACAGCATCTTCCCTATCTGAATAGCTTCAACTCCCCACTAGTCCTTCACTTGCACTTTACTCATCCACAAATCTTTCATCCTCGCTCAAATTAATGGGGAAATTGTCGCTTTCTCGGTCCGAATCTCTCTCACTTCATGCGGCCATCATTGTAAACAATAGGGAACTTTGCGTATATGTTCAACTGACTACGTCACGCTACTTCCGGTAGGGGCAAGCCTTTTTTTTATCAGATACCAAAAGTTGCGATCTTTATCGTCGTTGTTCTATACTAAATCCTTTCAGCAAAAATATGGCAATATCGCGAAATGATCAAGTATGACACATAAAATAGATCTGCTATCCCCGTTTAAATAAAAAAAAATCATTTCAGTAGGCCTTTAAAGTGGATCATTTTGCGCCAAGGCGGTGAGAAAAAGTGCTCAAGAACGCCGAAAAGCCTCTTTCCCAAAAATATCCCGCAAACTCGCTGCATCAGAGCTGATACTGTATAGCCAGCATTTATTTGGTAGTGCCTTTCACACAGAACCCGTCAAAGTCCAAAGTTTCACACTTCATTGACAAGGAAAAGTGCAATACAACGCAATTTAAAAAGCCGCTGTCCAAAAAAGATCCCACACAATTTAAAGTTAAAGTTTAAAGTTGAAAGTTAAAGTTTAAAAAGTTAAAATTGCTGCATCAGAATTAAAACAGTACATTTGAAATGTATTCCCCTTTACCTTTTACACAGAACTGACCCGAGTCTGTAATTTCCGAATTTGTTCGATTGTACCTTTCACAAATCATAATACAGACAGACATTTTTTTTTTACACACAAATCATAATACGGACAGACATTTTTTTTTTTACACACACATCATACAAACAGACATTTTTTTACACACAGACAAATCATAATACGGACAGACATATTTTTACACACAGACAAATCATAATACGGACAAACATATTTTTTTACACACAAAACATAATCCGGACAGACATATTTTTACACACAGACAAATCATAATACAGACAGACATATTTTTTACACACACACAAATCATAATACAGACAGACATATTTTTACACACAGACAAATCATAATACGGACAAACATATTTTTACACACAGACAAATCATCATACGGACAGACATATTTTTACACACAGACAAATCATAATACGGACAAACATATTTTTTTACACACAAAACATAATCCGGACAGACATATTTTTTTACAGACAGACAGAAATATTTTTTTTTACACATAGACAAATAATACGGACAGACTTATTTTTTACACACAAATCATAATAAGGACAGCCATTTTCACACACACACAAATAATAATACAGACAGACACATTTTTTACACACAGTCAAATCATAACACGGACAGAAATATATATTTTTTTACACACAGTCAAATCATAATACAACAGACTTTTTTTTTTACACAGACAAATCATAATACGGACAGAAATGTATACTTTTTTTTACACACAGTCAAATCAAAATATGGACAGACATTTTTTTTTTACACATAGACAAATCATAATACGGACAGAAATATATATTTTTTTTCACACAGTCAAATCATAATAAGGACAGACTTTTTTTTTTACACGTAGACAAATTATAATACCGAAAGACAGACATATCTTTTTACACACAGACAAATCATAATACGGACAGACATATTTTTTTTACACACAGACAAATCATGATACGAACATACATATTTTTTTTACACACAAATAATACGGACAGACATATTTTTTTACAAACAGACACATCATAATACCGAAAGACAGACATATCTTTTTACACACAGACAAATCATAATACGGACAGACATATTTTTTTACACGCAGACAAATCATAATGCGGACAGACACCTTAAAACAAACACACGCGGATCTGATTACACACACACATAGATTGATATACAGACACACACATTAGTACACTGACACGTAAGTTGGATTCCACTCTCACAGATTGCGATACAGGTTTGCAAATAATTTTTGCTACAATAATACTTCCATACATTTCACACTAAACATTTGTATTTGCCTGTGCCTTTCACACAGAAGCCAACAGAGTGGATCATTACACACCTAAGCACTGGAAAAAGAGCAGCTACCGTATTTTCGGAGTATAAGTCGCTCCGGAGTATAAATCGCACCGGCCGAAAATGCATAATAAAGAAGGAAAAAAACATATATAAGTCGCATTTTTTGGGGAAATGTATTTGATAAAAGCCAACAGCAAGAATAGACATTTAAAAGGCAATTTAAAATAAATAAAGAATAGTGAACAACAGGCTGAATAAGTGTACGTTATATGAGGCATAAATAACCAACTGAGAAGGTGCCTGGTATGTTAACGTAACATATTTTGGTAAGAGTCATTCAAATAACTATAACATATAGAACATGCTATACGTTTACCAAACAATCTGTCACTCCTAATCGCTAAATCCCATGAAATCTTATACGTCTACAGTATTTCCCATAAACAGCCAAGATACCTGTGGCGGTGGGGGCGTGGCTATGGGTGTGGTCACCATGACATCATCGAGTAATTTGCATAATTTACTACAATGATATGATTTTCTCTAAAAAGGCTCACAAAATGTATACTTACTAATTAATAATAACAGTTTTGTTTAAAACGTCCATCCATCCATCCATTTTACAATATAACTACAACACTTTATGTACATATTTATATACAGATTTGAACAATACGTTATTCACTGAAATATATTTATTAATTGTTGTTCTTACAAAAAATATATCTTATAAAAATATAAAAGCTAAAATGTCTCTTAAAGCTCTGCCCCTTTAATTAGTGCATACTAAATAATTTTACTTTAGCCTACTACTGCAACCATATTATTTACCAGCAACATAAAGTGAAACAAATACAAATAAGGCAACAAGGGAAGTATCCTACACTTCTCTTTTGTAAAGTAAATCTGAACAGCCTATATGGGCATCTACATCAACTATATGATTTGCCTGAGAAGCTGGACAGGACACAAAAAAAAAAATCTATTTGTGGCGGACGTAATTCTTTCGTGGCGGGCCGCCACAAATAAATGAATGTGTGGGAAACACTGCGTCTAGTCTCTTACGTGAATGAGCTAAATAATAGTATTTGATATTTTACGGTAATGTGTTAATAATTTCACACATAAGTCGCTCCTGAGTATAAGTCGCACCCCCGGCCAAACTATGAAAAAAAACTGCGACTTATAGTCGGAAAAATACGGGTATATGAATTTCAAAATTCCCTTTCCCACAGAGATCCCACAAATCGGTGCATCAAAGTCTAAAGCTGTGACTTTTTAAGTAGTTCCTTTCCCACAGAACCCTTAGAAGTCCCACAGAAAGAACCTTACTATGGTATACCCCCATCAGCTTGTGCAATGTTACAATGAGCTAAGTCAGGTTGTGGTCGTCCATACCTATTGTGTACGTCAGGTGTAAGCGTGTGCGTTTTTCTTACGTACCTTCGCAGGAGAGGCCGTGGGACGTGACCCCGGACAAGCTGTCTTTGCAGACGTTGCAAAAGGTGGGCCGTGCGTGGGAGCAGGCGTACCAGTTGTGCATCCCTGAGAAATGTTCCACATTAAACTGAGCCGTCTGGCAAAGGAGAGGTTGAGAATAGGTTGGCAGCAACTGGGATGGCGGGTACAGAACAACAAGGTAACATCACTATCACAACTGTACAGGATCTGACAGCATCATTATTATTGTTGTCAATACCAATATAGATGATGAATAACAGTAATCAGTAGGGACGGCATTGGAAAAAATCGACTGATACTAAACTTGGTATCAATACTGTCGATATTTATACTCACATTTGTTTACATTCAAGAGCTCTAAGGTTAGCAGCGAGCTTATCCTCCTACAGTGTGCAGTGTAGCATGTCTAGCTATTCCTCTATTAAGAAACATTGTTTGCCACCATGGAGGCAAGGACGCAGACTTAGAAGTGGCTTTGCACTGTGGAGGGACGTTAGCAAGGACGCTACAGTGCGTCAGATTTGCGGCACAAAGCTAGAATGTGTCATCAACATGCATTATATCTACAAACCCCGTTTCCATATGAGTTGGGGAATGGTGTTAGATGTAAATATAAACGGAATACAATGATTTGCAAATCCTTTTCAACCCATATTCAGTTGAATGCACTACAAAGACAACATATTTGATGTTCAAACTCATAAACTTTGTTTTTTTTTTGCAAATAATAATTAACTTAGAATTTCATGGCTGCAACACGTGCCAAAGTAGTTGGGAAAGGGCATGTTCACCACTGTGTTACATGGCCTTTCCTTTTAACAACACTCAGTAAACGTTTGGGAACTGAGGAGACACATTTTTGAAGCTTCTCAGGTGGAATTCTTTCCCATTCTTGCTTGATGTACAGCTTAAGTTGTTCAACAGTCCGGGGGTCTCCATTGTGCTATTTTAGGCTTCATACATTTTCAATGGGAGACAGGTCTGGACTACAGGCAGGCCAGTCTAGTACCCGCACTCTTTTACTATGAAGCCACGTGGCTTGGCATTGTCTTGCTGAAATAAGCAGGGGCGTCCATGGTAACGTTGCTTGGATGGCAACATATGTTGCTCCAAAACCTGTATGTACCTTTCAGCATTAATGGCGCCTTCACAGATGTGTAAGTTACCCATGTCTTGGGCACTAATACACCCCCATACCATCACACATGCTGGCTTTTACACTTTGCGCCTATAACAATCCGGATGGTTCTTTTCCTCTTTCGTCCGGAGGACACGACGTCCACAGTTTCCAAAAACAATTTGAAATGTGGACTCGTCAGACCACAGAACACTTTTCCACTTTGCATCAGTCCATCTTAGATGAGCTCAGGCCCAGCGAAGCCGACGGCGTTTCTGGGTGTTGTTGATAAACGGTTTTCGCCTTGCATGGGAGAGTTTTAACTTGCACTTACAGATGTAGCGACCAACTGTAGTTACTGGCAGTGGGTTTCTGAAGTGTTCCTGAGCCCATGTGGTGATATCCTTTACACACTGATGTCGCTTGTTGATGCAGTACAGCCTGAGGGATGGAAGGTCACGGGCTTAGCTGCTTACGTGGAATGATTTCTGCAGATTCTCTGAACCCTTTGATGATATTACGGAGCGTAGATGGTGAAATCCCTAAATTCCTTACAATAGCTGGTTAAAAAAAGGTTTTTCTTAAACTGTTCAACAATTTGCTCACGCATTTGTTGACAAAGTGGTGACCCTCGCCCCATCCTTGTTTGTGAATGACTGAGCATTTCATGGAATCTACTCTTATACCCAATCATGGCGCCCACCTGTTCCCAATTTGCCTGCACACCTGTGGGATGTTCCAAATAAGTGTTTGATGAGCATTCCTCAACTTTATCAGTATTTGTTGCCACCTTTCCCAACTTCTTTGTCACGTGTTGCTGGCATCAAATTCTAAAGTTAATGATTATTTGCACAAAAAAAAAAAAGTTTATGAGTTTGAACATCAAATATGTTGTCTTTGTAGCATATTCAACTGAATATGGGTTGAAAATGATTTCCAAATCATTGTATTCCGTTTATATTTACATCTAACACAATTTCCTTATTCATATGGAAACGGGGTTTGTACATATCGATGGTATTAGAAGCTCTATCGTCGGCCTAATGTATTGCATTTATATGGTCTAGCCTAGTGTATCGCATCAACACAGCCATTATTGTGTAAATATCAGGCAACACAAGTGAGTCCAACTCGGAATGAAAATGTCCAAATTGTATCCCGGGTGTGTTATCTAGCATTTCCTTCATCCTCCTGGACATGGAATTGATCAGATCTGCACAGGTCGTCACTGAAACACTATTGTACTCCTCCACCATGACTAGGGGTGTCCCAATCCGCTATTGGTATCAGCAAAAAATGAGATGATATCCTCTTGCGTCTAAGGTCTCCGATATAAGCGCTCCAATACCAGCAGTCCTGCAGCGTGTTTACTTGTGCAGCCAGTTAACATCTAAATGTCCTCCAAAAGGCGCACAAGGTTGGTATTTATTTTAGTCAAGTCATTTAAAAAAAAAGGTAAACACAGTAGGCTAAAGGGTACTAGGAGCTAGCAGCTACACAACAACTAAGCACACAATAGATTACCAAAGCAGTTTAAGACGCCACATTTGTCAATATATACAAGTATCAAATAGTAAAATTGCATATTAAAAAGTCTCCAAGGCAGAAGCATATTAGAAAGTATCCAGTAACAAACGTGTCTGTATCATTCAATGTACTGCATCATGAGCTAAGCTCACATCATGGTTATTATGAACATTATGCACTAAGGTGGCCACTAGATGTTGCCAAAAAAAACGATTACCACTCCACTTCAACTAAAAGTCAACATAAGACCAGAATCTTTGGCCATTTATTGATTTGATCAGATTCCGATTCCTGGGGTGAGGATTCGATTCAGAATCGTTTCCCGATTCAGATCGATTATTGCAAAGTATGATTTGGTCTAATAATTACAAAAACTCCTTCTGGGTGCATAGAGATGGCCAAAAACATACGTACACACACACACACACAAATAAATAAATAAATAAATAAATAACATAAAGTATATATATATATATATATATATATATATATATATATATATATATATATATATATATATATATATATATATATATATATATATATATATATATATATATATATATATATATATATATATATATATATATATTAATATGTATATGGATATATATATATATATATATATATATATATATTAGGGATGCAACTAACGATTAATTTGATAATCGATTAATCTGTCGATTATTACTTCGATTAATCGATTAATAATCGGATAAAAGAGACAAACTACATTTCTATCCTTTCCAGTATTTTATTGGAAAAAAACAGCATACTGGCACCATACTTATTTTGATTATTGTTTCTCAGCTGTTTGTAAATGTTGCAGTTTATAAATAAAGATTTATTTAAAAAAAAAAAAAAAAAAAAAATACATTTAAAAAGCCTCTGCGCATGCGCATAGCATAGATCCAATGAATCGATGACTAAATTAATCGGCAACTATTTTTTATAATCGATTTTAATCGATTTAATCGAATTAGTTGTTGCAGCCCTAGCTGCAACTAACGATTAATTTGATGATCGATTAATCTGTCGATTATTACTTCGATTAATAATCGGATACAAGAGACAAACTACATTTCTATCATTTCCAGTATTTTATTGGGAAAAAAAACAGCATACTGGCACCGTACTTATTTTGATTATTGTTTCTGAGCTGTTTGTACATGTTGCAGTTTATAAATAAAGGTTTATTAAAAAAAAAAAAAAAAAATGCCTCTGCGCATGCGCATAGCATAAATCCAACGAATCGATGACTAAATTAATCGCCAACTATTTTTATAATCGATTTTAATCGATTAGTTGTTGCAGCCCTAATATATATATATATATATATATATATATATATATATATATATATATATATATATATATATATATATATATATATATATACGTTTGTGTTTATATGTATGTATATATGTGTGTATATGTGTATGTCTATATGCATGTATATATATATTTACACATGTATGTATGTATGTACACTACCGTTCAAAAGTTTGGGGTCACATTAGAATGTCCTTATTTTTCAATGAAGA